>NC_072731.1:182500-782500 GCF_026930045.1 Uloborus diversus
ATACATGTGTCTTCGTTTTCGAATGCTATTCATTAAAGCAATGTGTAATAAAAACAACAAAAAAAGTTTCTGACCTAGAAATAAATCTATGTTTTACCATCAGCCAGCATGATATGCTTTAAAATTATTCGTAAAAATTTGACTAAGGAATGAAAAAGATCTCTCGTAGCGACAGAAAAAAATCAGCTAGAGAAAATTTTACTGATAATAAATTTGACGCGCGTAGCGCTTAGACTGTTCGGTCGTTTTTCATGAAATTTGGCACAGAATTAGTTTATAGCACGAGGTGTGCACCTCGAAGCGATGTTTCGAAAATTCGATTTTGTTCTTTTTCTATTCCAATTTTAAGAACTTTTCACCGAACAAATTATCACAACGTGTTTGAGTAAATTACAAAATTATCATAACGTGGAACCGTAACATGGGCAAGCATAGCAAATTGGCGAGAAATTCATCATCAATTATTTGTAAATATGCAGGCGAACATAATGACCTTTTAATTTTCTACTACGGGCAAAGCCGTGCGGGTCAAACTAATAATAAATACGATAGAAGAGAAGTGTTTTTATTTCTGAAAATTTATACAATTTCCCAAAGCAGGCAATTTCAACCTAGTATAGAACTTGGATGGCAGCACATGTTTTTCGTTTAACCGAACTGTTAAAATACAAAAACAAAACCAGTTGAACTGAGTCATTTTTTAAGCGTAATTTTCCTAACGTAGACAAAATGTAATTGGCTGTTTATTTTTTGCCAAAAGTTGAGGGGAAGAATATGATACCTTACTTTTGAAGTTGAAAGTAGTTTTAATGTTTTGCTCCGTGTTATAATAAATAATTAAAGGTTTACTGGGTGAAATGCGTAATTTCAATTTAGGGTAGGAATGTTTTAATGATACAAATGATCGAACACTGCTTTCAGAGCAATGCTATTAAAAATAATTACATTTCATCATACAAAGAAATAGTATTTCTGCACAAAAAAGATTCCCTTGAGATCTAAATTTTTAAATTTAATACTTTTTTACGCTTGCATTAAGCTTAGCTTTCTGAATGGAGTCAAAGCTTTAAATAAAAAAAAAGAGGAAAATTATATTAATTTGAATTCTGAAATTTTGAGTACAAATTATGTGTTTCGCAATCACGAGTTGCGACAGGACACTACTCATTGGAGTCATTGTTTCTAGAAACGGCTCCTGTCCCCCCAAGCTTGCCCCTCCTCCTGGGCGGTCACGTGTGTATAATTGTGTGTGTGTGCGTAGGTGCGCATGCATGCATGTGTAGGCTTGTGTGTGTGCACAGACCTGTGTGTATGCACGTAGGCGTGTGTGTATATGTGAGTGTGTATGTGTGTGAGCATGTGTGTGTACAGGACATGGACACCTCCGACCAGGAAAAGGGGATTCCGACGCGCCAGCAGAGGCCGGTGGGCGGTGGTGCTGCAGCTGCCCTGGTCCAAACTGAAAAAGGAACCACAACGCCTAGGACGGTCAAGCGAGAACAATAAGCAATCGGCATTGCTCAAAAAAAAAATAAATAAATAAATAAAAGAAAAATTAATTTGAATTTTGACATCTTGAATTCAAATTATGTTTTTCGCAATCACGAGTGTGTATGTAGGCATGCGTGTTTGTGTGTGTGGAGGGGGTTTGTGTGTACGGGGTATGTGTGTTTGTGTCTCTGTGCTGGCATAAGTGTGGGGGGGGGGGGGAGTATGTGTATGTGTGTAGGCATATGTATTTGTGTCTGTGTGCAGGCAGGAATGTGTGGGTAGTTGTGTATATGTGTATGTATGTATGCGTATGTGTATGTCGGCATATGTGTTTGTGTCTGTGTGCAGGCATGAATGTGTGGGTAGTTGTGTGTATGTGTGGGTATGTGTTTGTGTGTGTTGGTGTATGTGTGTACAGGTGTATGTGTGTATATGTTTGTGTGTGAGTGTATGTGCGCGTGTGTGTGTGTAGTTGTGTATGTATGCGCGTGTGTGTAGGACATGGATGCAACCTGGAGACGGCTTTCGCTATAGGTGCAGCATCGTGAGGAGCCTGCCTGTCCACGGTGATGGTGCAGAGGGTGGCGGTGGGAAAATAAAATGATAGGACATCAAAAACAGTCAAATGAAAGCAATAAGCAATCGTGATTGCTCAAAAAAAAAAAAAGCAAGAAAACCGTTCGATTAATCGTCAAGTTATCTGACTAATAACTGTAGTTGCATAACGGACTCGAAACAGGAAGGAGCGTTCCCGTCGCATTTATTTTATTCCCTCAAATGCGTTATCTATCGGTTGTTATGTGGACATGTAATGCGTGATATTAATCTAAATTAACTATAATGACAGATAGCTCATGCAGAGCCCGAACTCTAGTTCAGCTAGTTAGTAGCCGAATGTTCCACAGATTGAAGTGCTCAGCTCACTCGCTCAACACGAGGTAAAATTCAGTAAGTTACCGCCCTATAGCCAGGGCTAAGGCAGAAATACATGAAATACACCGCCAGCTCAGTCAATTCCAGCCGAGGACTGCAGTTTCGTGCTTATTAGCATCATCAGCAAGGCAGGAAATGAATATACCTGCCTTGCCTGCAGTATTTGAGTTGAACCAAACCATTGTTTCGGTCACTCGTCTGGTCAGTGCTAATTCTATATTAGCTACCAGTTTGTTTGGCACTCTTGGCTTCCTTAAGAGGTTTTCCACCTCCCGCTCAGTTAGTCCTATGCCGGGCTGATGAGTGCTAATAAGCACGAAACTGCAGTCCTCGGCTGGAATTGACTGAGCTGGCGGTGTATTTCATGTACAAGGTAAAATTATCAATTTAACCGAACAGTTCAATCCGGTGCATTTAAATTTACTTTTTTTGAAAAAAACAGGCCAAATATGAGACATTTTCCCCGAAAGTTGTTAAAAAATTCAAAAATTGGTTTAGAATTCGGTTGATGAAAAAAAAAATGGAAGCCGAAACTTCTGTCCCAGATACGAATCGAGGCCTTCGAGATAGGAAGGCCATCCAACTAGCAAATGACGTCATCGTTTGTCGATCCACAATGATATTGGGAAGGGAGCACTTCGATTAATATTTTGGTTAAATAAAACTATTTGGTTTATTTATTATTGTCTTCTGTTATTCAAGTAGCATTACAAGTTCTACTTTTTCATTTGAAAACATAAAAAGGAACCGATAATCATACATTAAAAAATACACTGAGCTTAATTCATAGTCTTACAAAGTATTCAAATAACTAAACACGATTTTATTTTACAATCATGTTAAAACAAAGTGATAAATAAACACAGTTTTATTTTTCATTAGAAATTGTTTTTTAACTAATCGCATTTTAAGTACTCGTATATTGTATTGAAACATTAAGTCTTAAGAAGTATTCAAATAAATAAATGAACTTTCATTTTACAATTACATCAAAACAAAAAATAATATTACTATTGTATTTGAATAAGAATTAAATGAAATTTTAAAAAATAAATAAACATTTTTACTTAAGTAAACGGGAAACAGGACTGCAATATGTTTCAAAGACATAACATCAAATTAAAGTACATAATACCAGATTATTAATGTTAACTTAGCTGAGCAAATTTATGCTTTTAAAAAGACGTGAATGCTTGGGTGCCATCCCCAAAGTAGACGGTGCCCTACCCCCTTCAATTATGAAACCTTCAAAAAAAAAAAAAAAAAACCAAAACATCTCCATCTCCCTTAAAATTTCAAGGGCACAGTTATTTATAACTATAGCCGTTGAAAAGCTATCATTACTATGAGACTATGATTCCGACCCCCCCCCCCCTTCGGTGGGCACTCTCGAAAAATTACACAGGAATTCAACTTGAAAAACGTTAATTAAAGAATGAATGATACATCATGAATACTGTATGTTGTATATCAAAAAATATATTCAATATCTAAACAGCCTTTTTTTTTTTGGAATTCGGCTACTTTCCCATTTTTAGCTTTTTCTGCTGCTAATGATTCTTGTGTGTGTGGGGGGGGGGCTTTAATAGTTCATCATTTTAGGCTTTTGAAAAATTATTTTAAAAAGCATTAATTGATGACAAAGTAATCTTTTTAAAAAAACTTTTCATAGAATGACCATTTTAGCAACTTTCTTTAATACTTAAAACCTCATATATGTTAAATTTAGATCAACATTTTGCTAAGTATGCTCTTTTAGGAAATCAATGTGACAGTTTTGTGACAGGGGGAAGGGAGGGGATAACAAGAAGTGTGACAGCACGCGTTGTTTATAACAATATGCTCATGTTGAACAGCGTTACATGTAACACGGAGGAGGGGGGGGGATTTGTTCAAAAGTTTAACATACTTTATAGACAGCCCTTTAATTCAATTTATGTTACAGTTTCAGAGTTCCTGAAAGCTTATTAACAGAAAACCCAAGGAGTTCAAAAAATATGTAGTTCAAGACATTTTGCCCTTTTTAAGCATAAACAAACAAGCATAGAGCATTTGGCAAAAACACGTTGTGTATCCACTGCTCAAAATTAATCTTTCGCAAGCCCAGAAATTATGAATACCGTTAACTTAACCACAATGTGTGCATAAATATCATAAAACCTAAAGACAACAGTAAAAAAAAATCATATATATGTTTTTTAATTTACGCACAGAACCAGCTTGTTTGAATAACATTGCAGGGGCGTAGTTGGGGGGAAATGTTTAAGTATCGAACCCACGACCTCCGGCGTTCAAATCTAATCTTTTATCTCAGAACTACGGAAACCCATCAAGGAATGTTTTTTGATCAAAATAACACATGCTAGCGTATAAAACAATTTAATAGAAACCGAAAATATAAGATTAGTTCAGTTAAAAGCCTGTTTCAATAAACTTGTTTACATTTTTACTGAATATCAACACCAAGTTACGCTTCTGATAGCAACAAGTATATTCGCAGAAAATTTTGACATATGTATATTGTTAGTTTGGAAAATCCATTTCGAATAAATGCGTGTTCAAAGTTGAAAAAATAAAGAAATAAAAAGTTGCAAGTTAACCGTTTCAAATATTAAAGCAGTATGCTGAAATTACAAATTACAGACAAAGGTATCGGAAAGGAAACTGACAATTGTTTGTGTAATGGAGGAAAACTTAAGAAATCTTAACTGCATAAAATGTAAATTTGTTTATCTGAGAAAAGAGTACTTACCTCCGAACTTTAAAATTTATTCCATGAGGCGCCCAGCTTTTTGCTTTACATGCAGGTTGTTCGGCAGCGGAACTCGCTGACTCACTTTTCACTCAGCAGACACTTAAGACTTATATTATACATATATTTTTTAATTGCCTCTACATTCCGGTACGTGGGAAGGAAGAGATAAATCCAACAGAATTGTATTCAAAAATGTGCATCCGAAGTTACATATTTCCTATTTCATCTATATCAACCAGAGCAAGCAACACTACTGGTAAACTGCACTGTTTTTAAGTTTCGCGCCAAGTTCAAAGATCGACTACTGGTGGCGTAACGAAGCGGGGGGGAGGGGAGTTGTTTGGCCTGTTATCACGTGGGTCTCGTACGAATTTACCACCTTCCTGTTTATTCGAAAACGCTTTATCCTACCGAGCAAATGTGTCTAAGCTATCAAATGCTATTCATTTTACTAATGTGTAGTAAAAAAATAATGACACTTTTTTTTACAGAAAGATTAATTTCTAGATCGTGGGTCTGTTTTTCGTAATTACCCGGGACGATAAGCTTTAAAAGAAGGGGTAAATCATGGAAATTGATCATGAAATGAGGAAGAACCAGCGTAGCGACAAAACAAACAGGCTACAGAAATAATATATAAGCTTCTTGCAATGCATTAAGCCGCGTTTATTTTCTCCATTAATTGTTTTAAACTTTAACGGGAAATGAAGCAAAAAATAAGAGCTTGATTTTTTAAATTTTCACGAAAGCCCTGTAAAGCAAAAAAGCACAAATTCATTTAAAACCAATTTGTGCCTTAATAAACACGAAATAGTTTCGTACTTAAAAATGAATTTAAGTTTTAAAAGATTCGAAGACTTTTCGAAGAAAAAAACCGAAACTATTCACATATTTTTCGATTACATTCCGGCTTAAACAATTCAAAATTAAACTTTCCACTGGATTTAAAGGAAATTTAACTATGATGTTGGATTTTTTCTGACTAAGTATTCTACGTTTTATTTTTTTCAAACATGTTATTTTTAACCATATACGTGTTTTTTTTTCTTTTTTTTTTTTTTTTTTTTTTAATCTTCTGCATTTTCAGGGTTTTTTCTTGAATAATATATTTCATTTAATTAAAAGCAAACTTTTTTTTTTGTTCACCTTTATTAAAACAAGTTCCATATGTGTGGACGACCTTAGCCTTAAACGATTATTTTATTGATTTTGCTTGGCTTATTAAACAGTGATAGTCGTCGTATAGCTGTTCGTACTACTGCAAAAGAATTATCACTTCCGATTTACGTATTTGCGTTATACTGCATTTTGAAAAAAAAAAAAAAAAAAAAAAAACGAAATTTACATCTGAAGAAGCACACGTTTTGTGAAGTCGTAGTGAACTCAAAAAATTTGGATGATCGGCCCTGAGCTGTCTCCATGCGACTTCTTTTCTGAGAATTTTCGACTTTTCATTCCCCAGCTGGATTGACGTTGATGCAACTCATGGAACAGATAAACAAAAAGAAGTGACGTAAATATTAAAAATAATAATTTGAATTTTGACATCTTGAATTCAAATTATGTTTTTCGGAATCACAAGTGTGTGTGTGTGTGTATGTAGACTTGTGTGTATGTGTGTTTGTGGGGGGGGTATGTGTATGTGCGGGTAGTTGTGTGTATGTGTAGGTGTGTGTGTATGTGTTTGTGTGTCTGTATGTGAAGTTGTCTGTATGTGTGTGTGTGTGTGTGTGTGTAAGTGTAGGCAAGTAAGTGACGCAACCTGGAGACGGTTTTCGCTAGAGGAGCAGCATAGTGAGGCGGCCGGTCGGCCGATGGTGGTAATGCAGAGGGAGGCGGGAGGAAAATAAAATCAAAAGAACATCAAAACCGTCAAGTGAGAACAATAAGCAATCGTGATTGCACAACAAGATTTCAAGAATGAGTTTTCGAAAAAATCGACAAGTGGTGAATAACGACAAGTTGTGCTTTTTTGATTGAAGAAAAATTTAAATATTAATATATACTTGGAGGCTTAAAACGCATTTTTTTTACTGAAAAGCTTTATACTATCAACTGGCTTTTTTTCAGATGATGAAGTTTTTTCAAATGTTTAAACAGCAGTAATTTAGAAAAATCCATTTAATTATGTAACTAAATCAATGCGTTGTAGTAGCATAAATGCGATATTTAAAAATAAAAAAAAAACCGAAAGAACTAAACATTTTAGAATCTCTGTTTATCGTACAAGTCTATGTATTAAGCATTTGTTTCTTTTTACATATTTCTTAGCTTTCTTAATGTTTTCTTTTTTTTACCGTCTTCATTAAACATATATTTAGAACTAGTGGTACCCGCACGGCTTTGCCCGCAATAGAAAAATTAAAAGGTCTTTTGGTTCGCCTGTATATTTACAAATAATGTGTGGTGAATTTTCTCGCCAGTTGCCTTATACCCATGTTTCTGTTCCACTTTATGATAATTTCGTATCTCGCCAATTGGCTTTTACCCATGTTACGGTTTCACGTTATGATAATTTCGTAATTTACTCGTCCATCTTATGATAATTTTGTTCTTAAAATTGGAATAGAAAACGAACCACATCAAATTTTCGAAAAATCTCTTCGATGTGCACACCCCCATGCTAAAAACTAACTTTGTGCAAAATTTCATGAAAATCGGCCGAACGGTCTAGGCGCTATGCGCGTCACAGAGAACCAGACATCCTACAAACATCCTCCGGACAGAGAGACTTTCAGCCTTATTATTAGTAAAGAAAAGATGACCTAAAAATCTTAGTTTATGTATTCAGTAACTTTTAAAAATTATGTTTTAAACAATATATGAGCATGATCCATTTAAGTACACTTCAATTTGTTTTGCATTGCTGTATTTAATTTTAATGTTTACGACAGATGTGGAAACACGATTTGACAGCAAACGTTCTTTAGATAAATTTAAAAAACAATGATCAAATAGTTGAAGTTTAAGAGAGAGAAAGAGAGATAGAGGATGCATTTGGTCAATTATGCATACTTGAAAATCCGTCTTTGAAATAACAAGTTTAGTAAGCAGTTCGAAGAATGTTTATTTTTATAAAGTAAGCTGCATATTTAATTGAGTACGTATAGTAATACTGAAATTAAGTGCTTTAGGATTTCAGACAATATTTCTTATTTCTTCGTCATTGTTTTTATAAAATGAAAGTAAAATTATCAAAATTTAAGGGGTCACAGTGCTTTTCAAACATTTTTTTTATTATTTAAGTAAATTATACTTTTTGTTGCAACCATAACATGCTTACTTATTTTGTAATCAATAATTTATTTTAAAAATTTCAAAATATTGGCTCTTTTTTTTTAATTCCAAAAATTTAGGAAATTTTCAATTATATTAAATTCCTAAGGGTTTTTTTTTAAACTAATTTAAAAAAAGTTTTTTGCTAAATGATCACAATCATCGTCTCTAAAAACCTGTGCATTCATTTGCTTTTGCGCTCATTAAAAAAATTTCTGTGAGTCATTATGTACAAAATCGTAATTTTTTTTTCAAAAATATTGGTTTTTAAAGGTATTACAAGCTCTAGTTATATGAGTAATTTATAAAATGCTTATCCAATGCACATTTTTGTTAAATATATTATCCTAATCTCAAGAAATATTACTTTAAAGCTGTATCTTTAATTGAAAAAAATCCTTAGGAGTACTTATAACATGAAAACACACACACACACACACACACAAAAAAAAAAAAAAGAACGATCATCAAGAAAAATAATTTTAAAGATTTTCTTTTGCTTAAGAACACATAGCGAGCATGACCTAAAACTACTCATAAGTTTTTAAATATTTGAACTACAGCAATTAAACTTTTTCCCTCTGTTTGGACTAGTGTTTAGTTTTGAAATATTCAATAACAATTTTATTGATTGTTTGATCATTTTTGAAGTACTGTAATCCCTTAACTTAGGAATTTCTCCAAGAATACCTGTAAAGGAATAACTTCAGGTTATGTGTAGAACATCTCAATAAGGGACACTACAGGGACCGAAATTTTGGCCACTTAAAAAGAGGTGTCCCTTCTTCGGAGGTATATGAAATGATGCATACAATATATTAACTGTGTATAATTTCGTACAAAACATAAACTATTAACACTTAATATAAAACGCTAAAATTAATTTGTGTATACTGAATAAAAGTAAAAGTTATTCAAATTTTAAAATTTATTCTTTTAATAATTAAAATTCAATCAAAAATCAATAACGTTTTTTGGAAATTCCAAATTTTATGTTGATTAAAAGTTTTCACTATGCTCACATATTAAACGCAAAAAAGTATTTTGAAATTGAAAAATATTTAGGTCTCACGGAATGTGACTCAAGTTTCAAGTTTTTGGAGGAAAATGCAGATGTTTTGATTTGTTTTGAAATATGAATTTCGACTAAATGTTATTTTTAAATTTGAAAAATGTAAAGTTTGGAATGGCGACTGATGTTAAAAAATAGTTTATCAATGTCATTAACTATAACTATCTTCCAGAACCAAATTAAGAAACCTAATTATTCTATCGAATATCCATAACTTTTATTTTCTTTGATTAAAGGTTCTAGATTTTTCCAGGTTACGATTTGCACCAGTAAACTTCTAGAAACCACGCAAACAATCTTATCTTAGTTTTAAAATAATTTATTAGTGCCTTTTTTGCGGGGGGGGGGGGGGGAGGAGGGATGCCATTAGAAAAATTTACCTAGTAACAAAAAATAAATAAATAGACCAATAACATTCTGTCAAAAAATGTTATAAATATTGTGCAGCTCTGGTTAGCTGAGCTGTGACCTTGACAATGTTCACCTGTTTCAGGGGAGTTTAGTGAAAAATAAACGTGTTCGGATTTAAGTTGGAATATTTTTGAAAAACTACTAAGAAAGATTCTCAAATCAACTTAGCGCCAATTTCCCTTCCCTATTTTCCAAAACAGAGGTAAACATAGTCAGAGTCGGAGCTTAACTTCTCAGAACCGCACAAAATGGCAGTTTCTTTTGTTAAACATTGAATTTGAAAAACGTTATACAAAATAACTTTTGATTTTGTTTTCATTTATCTTGATGATTTATTTTTTGAGGGAAGCTGATCGTCACAACTGTAATCCTCTTTTCTAGCCATAAACACGAGTTTTTGGTTGAGCTGGTTGCCACACAGACCGTCCTGAGAGGCAATTCGCTAAAATAAAACATGTAAATAACTACTCTGCTCCAATAGAGACAACCGTTTTTGTTTTCTCACGCTGTACCATCGTATCCAACAGCCTTATTAGTTGTCGTATTAATCATCTATATTATTTCTCTAGTCTATTTATATTTCAATTGTTATATTATTGATGATACTATATTTTTCCCTAAGCCACTGCCTAGAATGACATGACCAATATGTGTTGAACTTGGTTCTTCAAACGAAGGTATGATTTTCTCGTACGATTTTCTGAATATTCACCACGCAATTTTTCTTTGATTATCATTTCAACTTTTTGAGTATCAAAATCGAAAGTAATTATTTCTGAGGTGAGAGTTGAACTATTATTTTGACGGTACTTTACCCCCATACGAAAAACCTTCTATTTATTAACTACCAATGTCAGATTTTTTTTCTAGACACAACATTTAAATCCTGCAAAAGAGAACTTGCTATTTGAATGATCTATAAAAGAATGACAGATTTATTGGTTATTACTACCGGTTCTAGAACTTTTCCCATATCCCTTGTGTAGCATTAATATTAGTTTGTAGTTTGATAATTGTTGAAAAATGTGAAAAAAATATATTTAGTTTGAAAGTTTCTGCAATCAGTTTGAAAATTTATTATTAACTGTTATTACTATCACTGTTATTATTATTTTATTTTTAAAAATTAATATTTGATTTACTAGTTGATTAAGAGTTTAGTGTCTTATTATACTTACAGTAAATGAAAAGGGAAAATATTTTTATTCAATTAAAAGTTGAAATTAAAAATTATTTTAAAATTCATTATCATATTCTGTATTAAGCTTAAACGCAATATAAGGCAAAAAAATTTATACAATGAAAAATATATTTGTATTACGCGTAGTCTTATGAGTTTTTTTCTTGTCTATAGAGAGAACAGAACATGATACGAAGCTTTGAAATTTTACAATGAGTATAGTTATGTAGTTCGGAAAAACTATTTTAGTAATGACCCACTTTCTATAAAATAATCTGACACAATATAGGTTACAAATCGTTCAATGGTTTCCGCCGGAAAAAGGCTCGAAAAACACGTCTAATTACAATATTTCCCTATTGTTAGTTTTGAATCGATCACATTTTTCTTTAAAAACCTCGAAAGCTTATTTCTGCATATGAAGACGTTTACCTGTCCACGGCAGTATACATTTTTTCGTTGAAATACACTATTCGACGTTGAAAATGCAACACCAAGAAGGAGGGTTCAGAAATTTATGCAAATTTTAGAGTAGACGTGCATCACTGAGTAATGTAAATGACGTCAAATGCGCAGCTCTCCGACGCACGTGAAGTAAGATATAAGGGAGGAGCCTTGCAAAATGGGCAATATTCGTGTCGTTATTTCTGACTGGAGAATTATCGAAGAAATTTTGTTTTTGTCATGGAGGATACGTGTAACACGAGAGAATGCCAGGTCGCCGTCAACGAAGGCACTTCCAGCAGATAGACGATTTTACGAGGGGTGTGGTGATCGGACTGAGAAGGGGAGGTTGGTCCGTACGTCAAATCGCAGCTGATACCCACATGGATGCGAGCACGGTGCATCGGCTGTGCCGAAGATGGTTGGGACAACGAAATGTGACAAGATTGAGTGGTGCAGGGGCAGCCAGAGTGACGTCAGAACGCGTGGGTTGACGCATCCACCGACAAGCTGTAGCAGACCCACAAGTCACTTTCTTCTCGATTCTGTAGCAGGTGCAAGATACCCTGAATGTTCCCGTGTGAACCAGAATCATTTCCCGTCTTTTGGTCGCACGTGGTCTGCAATCACGGCGGCCGCTAAGAAGACTGCCATTGACCCCACAACATAGACAGCAACGTTTAGTAAGGTGCCGGTCTAGTAGTAGCCGCTTCTGTGTATCCAGTGATAGTCGCCGCATACGTGTGTGGCGTTGACGTGGAGACAGATCTACTCCGGCAGTAACTGTGGATCGTCCCACCGCACGACAACGTGGCATAATGATTTGGGGCGCAATTGCGTACAATTCTATATCACCTCTAGTTCGTATTCAGGGCACTAAGACGGCCCAACGATACTTGGATAATGTGCTGCGACCGGTGGCAATCCTTTACTTCAAGTGCTACTTAATGCAATTTTTCATCAGGATAACGCCCAACTACACAGTGCTCGTATCTGCCAACATGCTCTTCAAGACACACAGATGCTTCCCTGGCCACCATACTCTCCTGACTTGTCACTAATCGAACATGTGTGGGATGTGATTAGACGCCATTTGCAGACTCTGTCCCGGCATCGTTCAGTGGCAAATGGTTGAAAGGGAATGGAGAGTCATCCCTCTGTACACCGTCCGCGCCCTTATTGACTCTATGCCTAGACGTGTTTCTTCGTGTATCGCTGTCCGCGGTGGTCCTACATCCTACTGAGCCGACGCCGTTCTCGCTCTGTATTCTGCCTATAATTTTGAAATAAAGATCATTTATTATTCCTTTCTGTATCTGTCTTTTTCCAAATTTCATCACTTTCTGACCACTTCTTCTTGGTGTTGCATTTTCAATGTCGAGCAGTGTATGTTGCTTGTTCTGCTTTTTACTATCATGTTCATATGTGCTTAAGGCTTGCTTACATTTGTCTCTCTATAGAAGCACATGTGAACAATGGGGTGGTTTCCTTCAGTCAAAAGTACTACTTTTAGTCATTGAAATGAATAGAATGAGCAAAAAAAAAAAAAAATACATAGACCCAGAAAGTATTTTCATTTTCACAGTTTTTTTTTTTTTTTTAATAAATTTTTTTAAATGTCCTATTTTTCAAACGAGGCGTGGTCTTCATGACGTCACAAATGATGCAATTTGGCGCATCTTTCTACTACGCTTCCACGTTATGATAATCAGGCCGCGAATTAAAATTGCGCTTAACGCTTGCTATCAACCGTATCGTTGCCAATACACGTGAGTAAAGATGCGAGTTAAATCTTTTGTTCTTCGAATGGCAACATTGAATGGCATTTCATCATTTGTGATGTCACGCGACAGAAGTGTAAACAATGCAAGCGCAACGATTTAAGTATTTTTTTAAAAATATTAAACTTAAATAAATTATTTAAAAAATGGTCGATCCTATGTTTTTAAGCATGCTCTTTCAGAAAAAAATACTTTTAAAATTTTGGAGACGACCCCATTGAAGACATTTTAAGAAAAATTCATAAAGTAAAGGGAAGAAAAACCGTGAAAAAATTTCATTGCACAAAGAAATTAAAATGATTGTACACATGCGTCCCTCTTTCCCTTATATGTACCCATACTGCATTATTTTCCTATTTCTTTTTGAAAGATTGTTCTTGGTATCCATAATATTGGCATTCTAACTATTTTCATTTGTGCTATTTTGGCAACTTGTATTTTATTTTAGCCTTTTCGAAGTGTGTTAAACAAAATGCAATTAAATATGCTCATACTGGTAATGCAAAGTATTATCTTTTCAACGAAGCGTTACCCATGCGATGGATGAACAAAGTGCTCTAAAACTTACAGGGAAGATAAACTAATTTTATGTCATGCATAATCCCATAAGAAAATATTACTCTGAGCTGTCACATTCCAAAAAAAAGGGGATAATGAAAAGCGAAGAATCAAATATTTTGCATAATTTAATATCGAGGTAATTCTGTGAAACTCAATGTAAAAAGAAGCATATTGTGTTTACCGCGCCACAAAATTAATTTTCAAATCCCAGGAATTCAAATAGTATTAGGCAGCAACCCCCTCCACTTCCCGCATTTTCGCTGAAAGCGTTTCCAGAAACCCATTTTCTCTCCCCCACTTTTCATAGGCAGATTCTCCGAAAACCGGATATTGTTGGGGGAATTTAATTCATGAACCTCACAGTGATACTGTGATTCGCTTCTAACCACTTTAAATAAAGAGCTTTTTGCGGGTAAAGAGCTTGCATTTACAGTTGACAAAAAAAGTATTAGAACAATATGAAATTTGTAATTTATAGAGTAATAAAATTAATTCACAAGAATAAAAAAATATATTTATTACGTCAAATTCTTACAAAAATATCCTATTCTGTAACAAATAAAAGTGTAACATAAATAGAACTTTTCAAAAATTACAACAACCAAGTTTCTATTGCAAAATAAGTATTAGAACGTCAATTTGTTGCATGGTTAATCAAATAGAAAAAAATAATAACTAATTGAAATGTATAGTTAGTACTTACTACCAAACGGCACGACCTTGAGGGTCACGGATTTTGACAAAATCCTAGATATAAGTCAATTCCCACTAGGTATGAGCCCAGGTAAAGGGGTTTGACTGCATTGGTCCTAGTTCGGCTGCAACGGGGGGTCCAAAGTTGGTAAATTGGACCCAGTATTGCAAAGGAGTTTCTTTTAGAATTACCATTTTTACCCCCTTTTTCTGCTATTGTATTGCAGTATGAACCATTTGCATACACTTACCTTTGAATTAATTACAAAAAAAATATTCTCAAATTTAAATTGGACACTTCTTTAAATTTTAATATCTTCAATGTCATAACAAATAACGTAGTTACAAGATATTTATCGTTCGCAAATGAAACAAATTTTCGTTTCATATTAATTCTTTACTAGTAAAAAGTATCTATCGTTTGTTAATGAAAACATTTACTTTAACTGGCTATTTATCGTCTGCTATCAAAGATATTCCACAATGATAAGCAAAAAGAGGGAGAGGAGAAAAATCTCTAATTTATTGCACATGGCACATAAAAAAAACAAATACAAGAGCGTTTCAACTTTTCAAGTAACTTAAATAATGCTCATAATTAAATAGGTGTTCTCTCTTCCATTCGTTGTACTAACAAAAGATGCCAAATTTGTTGAGACATCGAACATGGTGTCGAAGTTTGAAATTCCAATGGAAACGCCATTGCATTTCTGGGGTCAAACTAGCAACTTTGGACCCTCGCTGCAGCCAAACTAGGGCCTATGCAGTCAAACCGCTTTACCGGGGCTCATATCTAGTGAGAATGGACCTATATCTAGAATTTTGTCCGAATCCGTGACCCTCAAGATCGTGCCGTTTGGTCGTTAGTATGCAGAGAGAGAGAGTACTTTAGCTGCAATTACTGCTTCTAAGCGTCTCGGCATAGATTCTACCAAATCATTTGTGACTTTTAAAGACATTTCGTTCCACTCCTCCTGCAAAGCCTGTTTCAAACTTTAATTTGCTTGTAATCGAGATTTTTCTAATTTTAATATCTAATAAATGCCACAGATGTTTTATTGGGTTCAGACATGGTGATTATGGTGGAGTTATTAGTCTTCGGGAAGCATTGTATAATATCCACTCTTTGGTTTTTTGGCGGTATGCTTGGGATCTTGATCTTGTTAAAAGAGGAATGTATTCTCTAGTCCTAATTTTCTGGCATTTCTTTTCAAATTATGCCGTAACACATTGATGTATGACAGAGCTGTCATTTTCTCATCAATGGAAAAGAAAATTTCCAACCCCATTGTGCGCCATAGATCCTCAGACCATGGCATTACCTCCTCCATGCTTTACCGTTTTGCGGTTCTAAAGCGGCACCTATTTTTTTTCAAACAGTGAGTATGTGCTTTGGTTTGAAAATTACTTACGTAGGAAAAAAATAACACTTACGTTCCTTACTTTCGTAGGAAAATAATAACACTTTTCCAGAAATCCATTGTTTTACTTTTATATTTTTTCGCAAACTCGACTCGTTTGATTCTGTTGATTTCTGAAATAAATGGTTTCTTCATTGGACGTTTTCGTTTTATATCAGCGCTATGCAAAACATTTCTTACTGTCTGAGCTATTACAATCTTTGCTGATATTGATTCAATATTAGCGGCCAACATCTTTCAACTTCCTATTGTTTTTTTTAAATCATCTTTGACCACTTGACGACTTTCTCTTACAGTCAATTAGGTTGGTCTCTCTGACCTGTGTCTTTGTTATAAACAACACGTCTCTTTTTACCCGACTGCGCGTGCGCGACGCAAAGAAGGGTAATGTCTGTATCAGTCTATGTATATATGTCTGTTCCTATGTAGCGTTCTACAGGCTAAACGCCTAGGCCAATTTTGGTAATTCTTACGTCAATCGATTTGTCTTAATCTTGGGAGTGTCACTTAACACATGGCCGTAATCAAAAGTACCATTTCAAAAACCAGTTGCCATTTTGTCAGTGTGGGTTCGGCGCAACTGGGTGTGTTACACTGTGTCGCACGCTACCTGCGTGCGACAAATGCAGGTAGTATTCACTGCCTGAATTTTTTGTTTACTAAGTCTACTAATTAGTGGCCGAATGGTCTAAGTGATTGCTACTCACACTTAAGGAGGTGAATTTGACTCCCAGCCTCGCTCCGGATGTACGTTCCCCTCTTTCTGAAGTAAATTCTTTCATGTGTTCTTTATATGTATTCTGAACTGTAATGAAAAATATATTATGCGTAACGAAGGCAAGACACACAGATTGTAGTCCTCATCAAAACAAACCCATGTAATAAGCACCAAAAGAAAGAGATTCTACTAATTCGATTTTTATCTCTAACATGGTGCATTTGTTTTTGCCTTGATTCAAGGTACTTTTCTCCGCACGCACCCCACCTCTTAGCCGTAGGCCTTAGGTTCCACCGCCCGGGGGGTCCGCGTAGCGGGCCCCCCGCACGGCTGAGTGCGGCGGTCGATAGTCGTATCATGCTACGGACGCGCTTGGTACTTATTGCGCCGGGGAAGGTCCCCGTGCTGGGCGTCAGCCCAGCTGGGAGTTTACCCCTTAATGTGTGGGTCTTGCTCACCGTGAGATACGGTATATCTCCCCGTACCTCGTTAGTGTGCCATGACCCCCTGAAAGGGAATGGGGTTAGACATAAGCATACACTACTGCATGGTTATAAACTACTGCATTTTATAAACTACGGCATAAACATAAACTAGGACACCCCGTCCATGTGGAGAACAGATATCAATCTGTCTCGATTTCTTGGGTGTCCTCTCTGTAATAGAAAAAATGATTATTTGCTGTTAAAAAAGAAAAAAGATTATTAATTCATCTGCCGTAGTTGTGATACTCACCGATCATTTACATGTCTCGGCTTAGAATGAGTGATCACATGATATCTGCAATGAAAACTAAGGTTATTAAGTGGGATATTCGAGGGGGGGTCACTGGGGGTGGAACTTGGCTTCCTTCATGACCTCGAGACTCCTTCCTCACCTGGAAGCTTGTTACATCTTGCAATGCTCTGGGTTTTTTTTTTTTTTTTACATTGAACATTTCATTATCACATTTAACTGGACATCACATTACAACATTTAACAAAGACAGTACATTACAACATTTATATTTTTGGTTATTTTTGAGTTTTGCTTTTTTTTTTTTTTTTTTTTTTTTTTAAACCCCCAGAGTTGCTTATCGTCTCGAGGTGAGGGACTCATCCTCATGATCCTTAGTGTCCATTCGTCACGACACCCCCAGTTTGCCCCCTCAGGAGTACTCAGCTCTTGGGATTGACTAGTGGAAGGGGATGGTAATAAGTTAGTTAGGCTATTTAAGGTTAAAGAGAGAGTGCCCAGCGCGGGCCTTGAGGGAAGAGGCCCTCTCTCCAAGTCTTACTATTTATGTAAGTGCTGAAAAATCTTTTAAGGGGTAGCTATTTGAGCTGAGTTCCCCTTGTCCTTTTCGGTCAAGGCTTTTGTCACCATCTGTAATGTTCCAAGAAGTCCGATTAGTGTGGGGCCCTTCCCCCGGCCCCGTGGGGTATCCTGTAATAGAAATGTTACATTTACCCCACATCGTAACTTCCTTTATCTTTTTTGTCTTTTATTTTACTATTTTTTTTTTTTTATTATTTATTTTTTTTTTTTTAGCTTCGTCTTTGCAACCGGAATCGGATATATGGGGACATGGCTTAGAATGTGAATTTACCCCTTACCCGGTGTCCTGTAGTACTTCTTCGTTTTCGAGTAGGAATTGCATAAGGTCTTTTATTTTCCGTCGTTGCTCTCTGTCCGAGAGAAATTGTTGTGCCCAGGTTTCGTCTTTTATTTGTGGTTTTGGGATGTGGAAGCTCTGTGTGATCTCGCACTCATAGGCGTAATGATCCACGTCTCCCACCTCCCCGCATGTGCAATTCCCATTACCTTTTGAGTGAAAACGTTTCCGATATGTTTGAAAGGGGTCGTGACCTGTGATAAACTGAATTAGCTCTTTGTCTATTATATACCTATTAAAGCTTACCGTTGGGTAAAATAGCTTGATATCCTTTTCTGTTAAGTCATACTGGGCTTGCCACGCATTCTTAAGCTGAGTATTAAGCTGCTTTTTAAAATAAGATTTGGGTAAGGGTAAATCGAGTGTGATTTGCTCTTGGACGGTTGCTTCTTTGGCTAATTTATCTGCTAGCTCGTTGCCGGTATTATTATTGTGGGCTTTTAGCCAAATTAATTTTATGTTACTTAACTTGTTTAGTTTGTCTTTAGTGCGTTTAATTTGGACGGTATTACTTTTATATTTTTGTATTGCTTTTATTGAAGATTCGCTATCAGTCCAGATTATTGAGGTTTTATTGTTTTTCGAGTTAACTTTTATCCAATCTATTGCTTGTTCGATTGCTGATAGCTCCGCCTGAAATACTGTATTTTGATTGTTAAGCCTATTCTTTTGTTCAAAGATTAGTCTGTCATTCTTGAAGCTAGCAAATGCGTTCCCTACTCCTGATTCCGTCTTCGAGCCGTCAGTGAATACTTCGTAGTTTAATTGATCTTTTACTTTTATAACATTGTTGAATTTAGCCTCGAAGTTGCTATTTACTTTTAGGTATGGGAACTTGGGCCTTTTTTCATATTTTGTGTGATTAAAGCTTTTATTGTTAAAAACCTGATTTTGATCATGTTGTAGCAGATTTTTGTATACACAGTCGTATTGTACGACTAAATCTAGCGGGGGTGCGCCTATTAAGATTTGAGCTGAAATTGTTGGTATTGTTTTGTAACCCCGTGCTAGGCAGGTGACTATTGTCCTTTGTGCTGTGATTAATCCTGCTGAATTTTGTACATTCAAGTCACGTCCCCATATGCTGCTACCGTGCAGTAGTGATTTTGTGATTACTGCATCGTATATTTGCTTCAAATTCTTTAGACTATACCCCCATTTACCCCCTTTTAATTTTGCAATATTACCTAATTTTGCTGACGCTTTGGTCTTAATGTAGTTAATGTGATGGGTCCAGGTCATATTTTCATTGAGGTATACTCCTAGGTACTTAGCATTATCCGAAAATTTAAGGTTTATGTCATTAATTTTAATTGTTGGAGGGGTGCGGAGTACCCTGTACCTGCGACCCTTCCCGTGGGTGGAGTTTGTATCTGTTTTGCTAAATTTAAGGGCTATTGTCTTACCTTCTGATAAATGTAAATTATTTTCAGAAAGCCATTCTGTGAATTTGTTTATCATTTGTTGACCCCTGGCTGTGAGATCGTCTTTTTTGTTACCGACTACTATTGCAGCAAAGTCGTCGGCGTATGCTTGTATTTTTACTCCTTCTGGCATGTGTGTTGTTAGAAATTTATACGCTAGTGTGTTCCAGAGTATGGGACTCAAGCAGGAACCTTGCGGACAGCCTTTACTTAGGACAGTATCTATTTTTAAATTATTTAGTTGATAAGTGAGCTTTCTCTTTTTTATTGAGCTCATGATTAGTTTAATTAGTGTTTTGCTCACCTTGTGTTCATTTAGTTGTTCTTTAAGTTGTCTGTATTCGATACTGTCAAAGGCTCCGTGTATGTCGAAGAAAATGGCCAGAACATAATTACCGTTCTTTCTTTGTGTTTGTATGTTATTTACTAGTTCTTGTATGGCTAGCTCTGTGGATTTTCCTGGCACAAAGCCATACTGTTGTTCTGCAAGTAAGCCATTTTCGTGTTGGTGATGTAAAAGACGTTTTGCTATGAGTTTTTCTAATGTTTTGCCAAGGGTCGGAATTAAGCAAATTGGTCTGTAGTTTATTGTTATTTTTGGATGGCCGTCCCTGTCATAAGTTGTTTTGTCTGGCTTTCTGAAAAGAATTAGTTCTGCATTTTTCCAATCTGTTGGGAAGTAGTTGAATTTTAGGCAAAGGTTGAAAATTTTGTCTATGAAATTTGGAATAATTCTGTATATATCTTTTAGACCTTTGCCGTCTATCCCATCAGGGCCTGGGGCTTTGTTATTGTTTAAATCCCTGATTGCATTGGAAATTTCGTAATGGGTAAATGGGGGTTCTTCATTTTGATTTTTATATGTGACTTTATTTTGTGCTTTAGTTTGTGTGCTTTCCGGAAAAATATTTCTTATTATTTTCCTGATTTCCTTAATGTGATCTGAGTTTACCTCCCCTTTATCATTTACTATTGCATCTTTACCTTTAATTTTGTCAAAAGTTACCCTGTAAGCTGTTGAAAAACATTCTGTTGTCCGGTTGCAAAGATTCTGCCAGCTTTGTTTTTTCTCCCGCCTTATCAGGAGTTTATATTTTGCTGTTTCCCTTTTTATACGAAGTTTTAATACTTCTTTCTCTTGAGGGACTATTGTTTTACTTACTCTTTTAAAGAGGGCTTTAATTAAATTCTTATGAGACTGGAGTGTTGGGGTCCACCATTGTGTGTGTTGTTTGGGTGTGGTCTGCAATTTCTTTTTCTTGAAGGCAGAGTGACATGCCGAAAGTAGTGATGTGTGGAGTACTTCTATGAAGGTGATGAGGTCGGATTTATTGTATATATGTTCCAATTTGTTGATATTTTCCGTTTCTATTGCTTTTAGTTTGTTATTTAGTTTTCTGTAATTACAGTATTTTGTGTTAAACCTGGTTGTTGTCTTAATTTCATTAAAATTACTTATTTCGTATGTCAGGAGCTTGTGATCACTAAAAGTTTCCTCGTCTGCTACTTCCCAGTTTTGGCAGTTCAGACTTGTACTTTGTATGTAAAGGGAAACATCAGGGAACCCCGTGACTCTTCCGTTGTCAAAAGTTGGGGTCCTGTTGTCTTTATTAAGAATGTCTGCATTGTGGCGTAAGGCTAGTGCAATTAGGTCATCTCCACGTGTGTCACATGTTGGGTGTCCCCACAATGTGTGATGTGCGTTTAGATCCCCAGCTATTATTATATTGCCCTTTAGTTTGGAGATGTCTTTTTCTATTTGTTTATATATTGAGTAGTGGTTCTTAGCTGGGGATATGTAAATTGAGAAAATATTTAGTATGTCTGTTCCTATGTTAATGGAGATGAGCACGTAGTCTTCTTCTATTTTTTGGATATATGGGTTTAGATTATTCGTTGGTATTATTATTGCTGCTTTATCGTTACGTGACTGAAACTTTAGCCAGGTTTTGGGTAGAACTTTCAGATCATGATAAGGTTCTGAGAGGATGGCTATTTGTAATTTTCTTTCCTTCATCACCTTCTCGAAGTTTTGTGTTGCTGCTCTCGCTCTTCTGAGGTTGAGCTGCCCTATTTTTAGTGTGTTCTGCATCTTGTGAGGATGTAAACTATGGTGTGAGGTGGCTGGAAGGGTGATACTTACTCTGCCTTGAGATGGGTGGACGGCTTAATTGTCGGGGTAGCCGAGCCAGGCCCTTTGCTGCGAGTACGCATGTTGGAATGCGTAGCAGTCGGGGTGTGATGTGTTGTGCCCGTAGTGTATGTTTTCTTTAAGTTTTAGCCCTAGTGTGTAGCAGTTGGAACAGTGCGGCGGGTTGAAGCAGGTGTTGCCCTTGTGCCGCTGTGAGCAATTCTCACAAATGGGCAGTGTGTTCTTGCAATTTTTTACTGTATGTCCTATTTTTTGGCAACGCCTGCACCGCGGTACTGTTATATAGTCCGAAAGTTTGTGTTCTACACCTAGAATGTCTAATGTTGGATTGTTTATGTTCATAATTTTGTTTCGGACTTCCATACTGCATTCTGCTATCATGTCGTGTTTGATGGCCCCTTCAGTTTGAAAACTATGTACTATTTTTATAGACCCTCTTTCTAGCTTGTATTGTTCTACGAAGCTGGATATTATTTCTTCGTGGAAAATCCCATTGAGCACTTTGGCTATCTTGATTTGTGGTTTCTTTCTGGGAGCGTTTTTTGTGTTTGTTTGTGGTTTTGGTGTGTTGTTTAATTGTGTTGTGTCTTGTGTTTCCTCCGAGTTTCGTGACGTGTACTTTCTTGACAAGCGTTTTTAGTTTTGCGAGAAAGATTTGACGGACGACGTTTCCGATTTCGCGTCATCATCAGTTATACAGATTGTTTATATAGCTTTGCTGTGGTTGACTTAAGTTCGCGCATTTTTGCCGAAGGTCAAGCACATGTAGCTTGGTCAAGCCAGGTCTCTAGAGGGACTAATTATCAGTAGTTTAGACCACTGCAAATTACTCAATAAACCTCATGATACTAACAAACTCTCTCAATGAAATGACAAGATTACGAAATGTACCATCTTATAATCATAACAACTAAGTCAATGAAAATTAACTAAAAAGTGTAAAATAAAAAATTATTAAACAAAAACCCGACTGCGTTAAAACCAAAAAAACTAAAAAGAATAATACATAAGACCAGTAGTTTATTATGTTATTAAGTACTACTGAATAACTACACCGTTGAAATAGTTTTATAATCGTTTCAAATTTTACTGGGTTCCTTGATTTAGAAATGAATGGGCCCCGTCTGTTGATCCTTCTATTCCGGTTTTGAATTTATGCTTTGTTTTATCTGTGTACGATTCTAAAACTATTTCAACGGTGTAGTTATTCAGTAGTACTTAATAGCATAATAAACTGCTGGTCTTATACATTATTATTTTTAGTTTTTTTTTTTTTTTTTTTCGTTTTTACGCAGTCGGGTGTTTTGTTTTTGTTTAATAATTTTTTATTTCTTTTTAAGAATGTGATGAATTGCACACAAAGACTCATTCAACATGCTTCTTATTTTACGGAATGTTTTTTCCCTTTTATACATATAAACTATTTGTTCTCTTTTCGCAATTGGAACCTATTTTATTTTCGGTGCCATGCCAAGTAAATTTCGCAGAACCGATTTTGAACTAAATGTCAGCAAAGGAAACGAGCTGTTTTTACATGCCCTTGACATGTGTGAGAGAAACCTTGAAAGTCAAAATGACGTCACGCTGTAATTTGTTACTTTCGTTTTTTGTTCTAATACTTTTTTTGCGGTGTTAATCGTGTTGTTTTGATTTAAAAACTACTGTATTTATTTCGAACTCTTTTTATGCTTACGTATTGCACTATTTAAATAAATACTAACTGGTATTAATTAATATTTAAATTTATTCAGTTTTATTACTTTGAAAACTGCAAATTTTATATTGTTCTAATACTTTTTTTGCCAACTGTATTTCTTAGTAACTAGGGATGCACCGATAAGCAAATTGGCAGATTACCGATTAATTGACTGTTGTAAAATTGAAAGATCAATCGGCAGGGCCGAGTCTAGAGGGCCTCTTCTTCGACCGATAATCGAAATAACTTGCGTTTACTACTTCTAATTTATCCATCATTATTTTCTTCTTATCACTTTGACTTTAGAAATAGTTCATGGTTTAGTTTGGAGTCACGCGGTTTTTTTTCCTCCACATTGCTAATTTTCCCAAAATAATTTTAAAATTTCATCCAATTTCTTATAGAGAATTTTCATAGTATTGTCTCTGCAATTTCATTATGTGAACTAGACATGTAAATTTGAAAATATTGAAGGTAGCCCATGGTCAGCAGGCTAATTCTATTAATTTTAATTTGTTTCTTAAACATTAGTAGTCATTTATTTAAGTGCTATTACTCTTTACAAATTTATAATATTATCTAAAAGTACATCAGTCATTTTGTGTAATGAAATCTCTGAATCTAATGGACTGGTTACCAATGTTTTACTGATAGACATTTAAGCTTTGATGATTCGTTGCTTTGCCCTGACGACAATTTTAACATTGCGTTTGCGGTCGTTTCTCTAGAGACCATTTCTAAAGCACGTGAAGGGAAAATGAATGAATTCCAAAGCTACATTAGAGAGGTAACTTTCCAATAACAGGGCACAAAAGCAGTGTCAGGTTTACTCTTAAGCCTTTGAGGATTATGGGACTTGTGCTTGTGTAAGTTCAAAACATATTTTGAAAATCAATCGAATACATACAAGTTAAGAATTATAGTGTTTGCATATAATTTCACCGTAAGTTTCAATGTTACCAAAATGTATGCTTTAAAAGCACTTATTTTCGCACGGCTTTAATTTTCGACAATTTTGCTAGCCAATTATAATCGCGAAAATTTCAGATTCGCAAAATATTTTTTCTATAGAAAATGCATTTTGGATAGAAATTTCACAAAATTTCCAGCTCGCAAAATAACCGATATCAGCATTTTCGCAAAAATAACGGGTAGCAGAAATTATTGCTTTTTCAGTTTTCAAAGGGTGTTCCGCTTTAACCTGCAAGACTTCTATTTTCGCAACCGTTAGTCTTAGATGCGTACTTCCAATTGCAGAAATGTTCAAAATCAGATGTTAAGTTTAGGTATTGAGAGTTTGAAGCAAAAATAAAAATTAATCAAGAAATACAAAATTTAACTTTTCATTCGTGCCCAAGTTCCCCTGGGGAAATAATCTACTTTGAAAAATATTACTAACACAAAACACTTGACATTTGTGCGTCCAAAACTCAAGGACATATTCGAAATCAAAGTTTATCATATAAAAACAGATTGTAAATGTCAATCATTATTAAGTGAGCAGTAAAAATCTTATTTGGATGTTTAACATGTGATGTACTGTATCAAGCTCCTTCACGATTCTGCATTGGACTGTTTTGAGAAAAAAGAAGACACTGAAACTGATTTCGTGCCTGAGAAATCTCTGGTGGTGAAAATATCGGTAATGGGTCAAAACTTTGAGGCCAAAACTTCGCCGGACAATACTTCGCGGCCAAAACTTCGCGTGGACAAAACTTCGCGTGGACAATACTTCGCGTGGAAAAACTTCGCGTGGGCAGAACTTCGCGTGGACAAAACTTCGCGTGGGCAAAACTTCGCGCAGTCAAAATTAAATTTATTGATTAGTTAACTTCATTGATAATTAACTAAAATTGACTTGTACTACGGCTGTGCTCGGTTATAAACTTAAAATAAATAAATAAATAAAAATGCTTGAGCAAATATAAATTCCTCTTCCAATTCCAAATAAATAAATAAATAAATAAATAAATAAATAAATAAATAAAAATATTTATTTTATTTTCAAATGTTCCGCTTTAATTAACAAGTTAAATGTTTCGTTTAAAATGTGCGCACATAATGTTACGTATAAGCATACTATCTAAAGTAATGAGTAGTCATTCAATTTCTCGCTTGAATGGAGAGGCGAACGAATTGTGAGTAACAACGCGAAAAGCAAGTTAGAGGGGGAGGGGGGGTCGCTTCTGTATTTTACTGAAAAGTTTTGAAAAACTAGCTTTAAAATAGGACTAGGAATAAATGATGAAAAGAATTAAAATGAAATGCAAAATTTTCAATCATCAAAAAATTTTCAGTTAGTTAGCTATAGAACATTAAATTGTTATTATAAAACCAATTCCTCGTTTTCAAAAAAAGTGATAAATCAATCTTAATTTAAACATCAAATCTGTATCAATTATTACTTCATTAACTTGCTATACAATCATTTAGGATTTGCACAATTAAATTGCAATCAAGTAATTTACTATGAAAAATTAGGTTCTTTATATAGAGTGTGTCTAATGTGTTCCTGGAAATCATTAAACCATACCCCCCCCCCAAAAAAAAAAAGATTTATTTTTACTTTTTGGCTAAGTTTATATGATATGTTTATTGAAGTTCATTGTTATGAATGCGCGAAGTTCTACCCACGCGCGAAGTTCTGGATAGGCGAAGTCACGAAGTTATGAATCAGCGAAGTTGACTGCGCGAAGCTTTGTCCACGCGAAGTTTTGTCCACGCGAAGTTTTGACCGCGCGAAGTTTTGTCCACGCGAAGTTTTGACCACGCGAAGTTTTGACCACGCGAAGTTCTGACCATGCGAAATTTAAGCCGCGAAGTTTTGTCCGGCGAAGTTGTGGCCGCGAAGTTTTGACCCCAAGCCGAAAATATCTTCGAAGTCCAGTCATGGAACCGGTCCACTAACGGCAACCTCCCTCTATGCATTCATGATATGTTTGCCATTTAATAGTTGTATGTATAAAATGTCCATGATTTCCGCAATGCTTTCTGTTCTTAAAGGGTTCAGGAACATCCGCAAAGCTTTTATGTAATGACGCTAGTCCCTCCAAATTGACATTAGCATCAACTATTCGGAAATAACGTTAACAGCAAATCTAAAAAGTACAATTATATTAAAGGTTACGTTAAAAGTCTCCATAAATACAACTAAAATACTTGGATCATCATCTTCCGGTTGTACAAAAAATAAATAAATAACAGTGAAAAAAAAAAAAAAAAAAAAAAAAAACACGAGAAAGAATTTTTTTAATCTACAATTCACATTTATTACGAAAAATGTAAACTCAAACTGGAAAAGTAGAAATACTACAGCATGAAGATAAATCTAAAAGAGTCAAATTTTGGGCAATTTTCGCGAAACTAAAATGCTAATGTGTAAATAAACAAAAACTGTATATGAACGCAAGTAAATTTAAGGATGCATGAAAACAATAATGATTGGAAGCATTTGAATGGTAAAAGAACAAAAATTTCAAATTTTTGTGATTTCATAAAACAAAATCTGCACTTTGACTTCTTATATAAAAATGTTTTTCAAACTTCAAAGCCGATGCGCGGTCTAAAAACAGAAAATAATTTTTTTTCATATTTTTTCCATATTCTGGATGCTAATACGCAACTTTGCTTTTGCTATTCGAATTAGCTTATGGAAAATATCCATTTTTAGGCATACCCCACTCTTACTCAGTTACTGTAAACCAGCAACTTCTTCAATTAAACTCGTAGAGTGTCCTACTTACTATCCCAAGTAATCATAGATATTCTCGACCAATAACAAATCAGGGAATCGAGCAGATCAGAAAGATCGTCTACAATATCGTTCGACATCAACAACAATGCGCCAATACAACAATCGCAATATAGCGTTCGCAATATAGCGTGAACGAAGTTGACACCCTTGCTATGTAAGACCGATTGTTGTTCTGCTGAAAAATGGCTACTGGAAATCCTGTCGTAAGGACCAACGCATGTAACTGAAGCGTATCGCAAACGCACCACTGGGCTATCAATTTTTAGTGTATCAATATTAAAAAGTGGTCATGTATCGTTTGTGACAGCAATCCATGTCATCTCCCTTGCTGTAGATGCAAAATACCGCTGCAAACAAAAAAGGCTCCATTAGGACTTCTGCACTGTCACATCCATTTGCAGTAGTGTCGCTTTCCACTGGATTGGACTGCAATCAAATGGATCTAGATCGTCTTCAGCGATAAATCCATAATCAATTTTAGCAGTGATGACACTCGTGCACATGTTTTAAGGCCCGGTTGCGTACTCTTCAATATTGCCTTTGCTTTTCAGCGGCACACCTCAGCCACAGCTTTGGTGATATTATGGGGTGGCATCAGGAACGATGCACTGTAACTCCTTAAAGTCACCTACAACAATTTGACAGACCAGAGGTACGCTTGGGTTATGCTTCAGTCACATGTTTTCAGTCTCATGCCCCCCCCCCTCGGAGTCATGGCTCCCGGGAGACATTTTTCTTCGGGACAACGATCGGGCGATCAACCCCCAAAATCCCACCGCATTATTACATTCCTGCTCTATTCCCCTGTTTGTCACAGATAAAGTATATCTGAGACCACTTGGGTAGGTTGGATATACTTCCGGTATCATCCAGTTATCGAGGCGTTTATAGTAACTATGTAATGATATTATGTCGAAAATTCTACGAAAATTTTATGACTCATAGATCGCCTGTGTCACTTTGTGTATCCACACTAGACCTGATTCAGAAAGTTACTAAACCTTCCATTCATCTGTGATTCCTAAACTTTATTCTTCATGCATAAGAATACTTATTTTTGTTCACAAAGTAAGAGAAACGATTATTTATTTAAAATGTATAAATTTAACAGTTTAGAAATAGACTCCTTTAGTTTCTTGGACGGGTACGTGTCTAAATATTAACTAATAAGTAAGCCCTGATACTTTATCTTAGAATTCAAACTTCTATCAACAGACCTTCAGCATGGAATAAATAAATGTCTTTTTATTTGATCTGCACAAAATTTATTTTTATCCTTCGTTTTTTAATAAGCACAAGCAGAACATGTTTTTCGAAGATAACAGATAAGAGCCTATTTTTTCCTGGGACTAATTGGAAGAACATGTTTTTTTAATTCTTTCGTAAACTTTGCATGTTGAGAAAGGTGAATTTGCATGGGTTTACAACTCAATACAGAGTTAACTTAATAGCTTCTCTGCTATTAAGTCTCATCTTCTACATTTTCATTTTTGATCCGTTAGACTCTTTCTTCTTAATTTTCTTAGCATTATTTTTGCTTTGCTGATATATTCGCATATGTTGTGCTGTTTTTTTTTCTCTATTTTTTTCCTTCATTTTATCTTTATTGACCTGCCCTTCTTGCTTTGCTTTAACTTTTTTTTCGAGCACCGTTTTATTCCATTCAATACTACTCAGGAAAGTTCCACTAATTATTGTTAAAACATCGAGTTAATTATTGTACAAATTACAGAGCATTATACGGAGACATTAATATATATATATATATATGATTTTTAAATATACATTTCATTTATTTGTTATTGAACTAAACGTTCGTAAGTAAAACGGTCGTCACAAACAATTTGTTACGTTCGTCACTCGGATACTAGTTGTTTCAATTTTTTACTAAATTTTCACCATTTTGAATGCGATCCAAGTAACTCTTGGCCTAAAGTAACTGAGGCCGTTTTCCTCAGATGGTTTGTAGGCATCAGAATTACGGAAAGGGTCATTTTAAACCTCCAATCAAACGCTTTTTATTAACTGCTTTTCTATATTTTTACGAATATCTTAATCCTTTTCGTGACTTTTCCAAAACAATTGGGCTGTGTGATAATATAAAGTCTGCATAATATCAAATCTGCCTGCCACGTGATTTGTAATACTCGTAGTATACTTTCTAAAGGAAATGGAATAGTGAAAAGTTATTATGCATAATAGAAAGATTTCAGGTTTTTCTATATGATTTGCTTTTATTCGTTACCATTTTGCCAAAAAGTTATGTTCTTTTTACGTGAATTTTTCGTATAAGCGTACTAATGAATCATGAAAGTGGGCGGGCTTAGGTGAAATGTAATTGAAAAATTTATGCCATAACTTTCTGATATTAATTCTGGTACTGAAGTCGACTACTTTGAGTTAGAAAATAATAGCAATGAAGCTTCTAGTGGCTGCGAATTTATTTTAGCAAGTGACCATGCAGCAACATCCTCTAGCTCAAGTGACTGTGAAAAGGGATCAGTTCCAACGATTTTTTTTTTTTTTTTTTGATATGACTAAGAGCACCAAAACAGGAACTAGCGGACATTCCAGAGCAAATAAGAAATACAACGTAATTCAGACAGATATTTGCGAGGAAACTGCTGGTAATCAGATTTTAATGGAAACAGGAAAATACGTCAATTACATCTGGACGGCGTCCTATGCAAACTGTCTTGCGAGAGAATGGAGGACCGACATCCTACGCTAAACGTCCTACGCTAAACCGACATCCTACGCAAAACTATTGTAGAAGCCAGTACATGTCTTCTACAATATTTTGGACTAAACATCTCATTGATTCGGATAAATTGCTTAGTACATTGAGGCTAATTATAAATGAAAAAAAAAAGCTACGCATTATAAAGAAATGTACAGAGCCTGATGTAGAACGTCAGCTTCAAAATGCGTCTCGGAGCAATTCTTTGCAAGAGCTTGACGCATTTATAGTGGTGTTGTACGTAAGGGGTGCATTAGCCGCCAAGGGCTTATCTATTCTTAGTTTCTGATCTAAGACATGGGGACCATTTTTTTTTTTCATGAAGCTATGAATAGAGATATGTTTTTGGAAATGATAAAATGTGTGAGATTTGATGATAAACAAAATAGATCTTCACGTTTGCAAATTTACTCTTATATCGGAGATATTGAACACTTTTATCGATTACTGTAAGCTTTTGCTACAAGCCAAATGAAAACATTACGATTGAAGAACAGTTATTTCCGACAGAAACGAGATGCCGTTTTTTACTGCATATGCCTAAGAAGCCTGATGAATCCGGAATAAAATTTTGGCCAGCTGCGGACGTACAATCAAAGTATTTGTTGAAGGGAATGCCGTATTTAGGAAAAGATCAAATGGGAGACTAAATGATGAAAGCTTAGGAGAAAGCGTAGTAAATCGTTTAGATGAGTCTTATGAAAATAAAGCCCGAAATAAACATTTTGACTTCATTGAAGATTGACAAGGGCCTGAAAGCAAAGGAATTCAGTTATGTTGAACAATAAATCACCGCGAACGAGAAATTCCAGCTAGTTTCAAAAATAATAGAAGGCAGTTAGCCAGTATATGTCTTCTACAATATTTTGGACTTAGCAGCTATAAAATCTTGGATTTCAGTCAAGGAAGTTACAGTATCAGCAGAAGGGATTTTTTTTAGTACGTTTGGCCAAAGAACTCAGAGCGAAGAATACATAATACAAATAGTATGTCAAGTTGAAATTCCAAGAGTAACAAGTTTGGTAAAATTAGTCAAGAGTTTCCTTTGGTATTCAAGTTATGTTAAAATTTTCTAGCAGGATAATCATGACTCATACTTTAAAGTAAATAGGTTTATTTACATACATACAATATAGATAGTGTTTAACATATTTATCAGGATAATTTAGTCACATGAAGAGTGAATGCCAAAAGGGCCAACAAAGCAACCAGAATTGCTTACAGCATCGATAAATTCAAGTCAAATCAAGAATCAAGAAAACTAAAACGACATTCTGCCTATTTAAAGGACGCACCCAGCATCATTGAATCACGTGATGAATTTTACATAAAAGTACTTCAACTTTAAGCTTAACTGAGAACATGCAAATTATAAATGTTAATAAAATATTTAACAATACATATCGGGTAAAAATTATTGAGAAGAGATAAAGTGGAGATAGTGAAGAAAGTGGTCATTCGTGAAGTAAAGACACCAGGTCAAGTGATAGATTTTAAAGCAAAGCATTGTGGAAGAAATCTGGTTTGTTTCGCTAGTTTCATGCAAAACGTGTCAGTCATTCGTCGCTGTTGAGTCACGTGACTTGGGGTTTTCGACTCAGCTTTTCCTATGCCGATGATTTGACTCTCCCTCCATTTCCTAATTCCTGCTCTAAGGTACAAACGAGCTTGCTCCCTGTCAAAGTGGTGTTATGCAGGTGCAAGATTCAGTGTATTCAAAGAACAACGAACGTGTTTTTTTGAGCAATCACGATTGCTTACTGCTTTCATTTGACTGTTTTTGGCGTCCTATCATTTCATTTTCCCACCGCCACCCTCCGCACCATCACCGTCGACCGGCTCCTCACGATGCTGCTCACCTATAGCGAAAGGCGTCTCCAAGTTGCATCCATGTCCTACACACACGCGCATACATACACAACTGCATACACACACACACACACAAACACATACACACACATACCCTACACACACAAACACATACACACACATACGCAAACACACAAACACATACACACACATACACAAACACATACACACACGCATACATACAGACACCTACACATACACAAAAACATGCACACACACATACACACAACTACCCACACATTCATGACTCCACACAGACACAAACACATATGCCTACACTCACATACACCCCCCCCCCATACACACATTCATACACACAACTACAAACACGCTTAGGCCAGCACACAGACACAAACACACATGCCTACACACACATACACATACCCCTACACACAAACACACATACCCCCACACACAAACACACACGCCTTACATACACACACTCGTGATTGCGAAAATCATAATTTGAATTCAAGATGTCAAAATTCAAATTATATTTATTTTATTTTATTTTTTTCTTAGAAAACAAGGTTATAATTAACGTCGCTAAATGTGATTTGACGAAAGCGAAATGGCCATAATGCGAACTTTTCACGAGAAACAAATTTTAGAGTTAACGAGAATTCCTCATCCATAACACGAACATTTTAAGCTGAACCATTTCCTCAGAAAAAAAATCAACTCCTTCTTCTTCTGATGAGTTGAGTGATGTATACGTGATGTCGAGAGGAGTCTGTTAACAATTTTATCGAGACGCTCAAATCACAATCATCATCATGAGTTTATAAGTTAATTCAATTACTGTATCTACTGCATAATACTATTATAGTGATGCAACAATAATTTATGTGTTGGATAATATACATTTTTTAAAATAAAAATTTGTTCCTGTATTCAGTGAATGGTAATATTTACGAAATGATTTATGTATAAAAGTCTGCGGGGTGTTTACAAATGCATAAAAAAATTAGGTACAGACAAAAAGAAAATCGTATACTAACTCTTTTCTACAACGCGAAATTTCGACTTACACGATGGGTTTCGGACACGACCCTCGCGTATGTCGAGACGAGATTGAAAATGAGAAAATTGGAACAAGCTCAGTCTGATGCAGGAAAAAAAGCTCTTTGGAATGACATAGAAAAAAAATTGGTGTGGAAAATTTTTCATTCCTTCAATAACCAACTTACGTGACATTTTAGCTTATAAATTTAATTAAAAAAACTAATTCGAAGTTTCAAAAAAAAAAGAAAAAGAAAAGAAAAGAAAAAAAGAAAAAAAGAAAAAAAAAACTCAGGTGCAAAACTAGGGATTTCGAAATAATTTTGTAGAACATTTCAAGGCTGTTGGATAGGGTGGACTCAAAAAAAAAAAAAAAAAACTTTTTTAAAACGAAATTCTTATTTTTAGTGGTCTTAATCTCTTATTTGGTTCTATTAATGTAAACAAAAAATATTACTGTGAAGTTTCAGCGCATAATTTTAACTTTTAGAGGTAGCTCAACATCCTGAAAGTTTATTTCGTGATATTATTAATATTGATGTATTATCATATTGTTAATGTTTGATTTTACGCAATAAATGCAGAGGGAAGGGAATAAGTTAAGAAAGCAATACAACTCCATTTAAATCTTCAGCATTTTGTAAGTTTAAACTTACAAGACAGTAATAATATCTAAATCACTATGAATGTGATTGTGCTAGTAACTAATAAACTATTTTTTGCTACCTGTATAATCGCAGCAATGTTTCTCGACAACCTGCAACAAGAATCCAAATTGATCTTCAATGATAATTATTCTTTCATTAAACTTTTTTCTACTATATACAGGGAGTTCCGTTTTAACCTGGAAGTCCTTTATTTTCGCAATCAGTAGTCCTAAATGTGTACTTATGCAGAGTTACTATATTGAAAGTTTGAAGTAAAAATTAAAATGTCAAAAAATAGAAAATTTACCTTTTTATACGGGACTCAGGTTCCCTTACTAATATTTACAGAAATAATCTCCATTGAAAACTTTTACTAACACAAAAAACTTGAGATTTGTGCGATCAAAACTCAAGGCGATATTCCATTTCAAAGTTTTAAGGGACGATACAGAAGATGAGATTGGAACTTATCGCCCTTTCAGAAGAATGACAGGTTGTCAAAGTAAGAAAAACAAGGTATTTATATTTTTCATTGCTCTTCAAAAATAAATGCAAATGTTATGCCGTGATACGCAAAAACACACCACAAAACCTCGAACAATTTAATAAGCTACGCTCTATGTACACATGTAATTTTAAACACTTGTTAACTGCTATATTCCCCCCAAAAGGTGTTACTGACGGCGAATGAAAAGCGGTCTAAGTCACAAAAGCGCTGCGTTTTATGTCTCGGTTAAAATTGGTCGTACTAAAAATTTTCGTACTTCAAATTTTTTTGTTGGAATTATTTTTTAATGGAGAATATTTCCCTAAATTTAATTTAGAGAACCAGGGGCCCGTATAAAAAGTTAAAATTTCTAATTTTTTGAATTATTTTTATTTTCACTTCAAACATTCAGTATCTTAACTCTGCATCTGATTTTGAGCATTTTTGCAATTGGAAGTATACATCTAGGACTAACGGTTTCGAAAATAAAGGTCTTGCAAGTTAAAACGGAATGCCCTGTATATTAATTCTTTTCAGCAAAAGTATTAATGACTGGCTTCCTTCAATAAAATTTGGTGCCTTGTGAAAATTCTCCCAAAACTTAGATTTGTTTGATTTCTCATAGTTGCGCTTTATCTTTAGAAGGTAAAGCGCATCATGTAAATTCATTTTTTCAGTCAATGACGGTGATCATGTAGTTAGAAAGTGCTCAATTTTCTACTGTTTTTTTCTTTCTTTTCTTTCAATCTCAGGTACTATGCACAACTATTATTTTATTCACTTCTTAAACTACCTTACCGACATCCTTATATTCAAGTGTGTCATTTAATTGGCAAAAACAGTTGTGCAATTGTACTTACTTCTTCATCAATATTTTTCTATTGCAATTATGAAATTTCGATTTCATCAAATTAAAATCATTACATTGTGCATTCTAAAGCATAGAAGATGTCACCCAATGTTTTAAAAAAACACCGCTCCACAAATAAACCATATCTTCTTCTAAAGTGATTGAGGACTAGTGTTTAAACATTTATATTTTCACTGTTAAAAATTTTCTGGAAAATTTACGGTAATTGTTACTGGCATCCATGTTGCCAGTAACTATTACCTTAAAAATCAAATGTTACTGTAAAATTTTACGGTTTCCTCGGTAGGCCACAGCAACCAATTGGCGCTGGGATCGCTTATTTCTCCGGTATAAATTACCGTAAATATCAGCGATGCGTTAAGTCCGGCACTTTACAATAACAATTACCAGAAAATCTTCCTGAATTTTTAACAGTGTTAAAGCAGTAAAAAATCTTTAACGTGAGAGGGAGAAACATAATTTAAAATCAAGGTGTCAAAAACATTTTTTTTTCTCTTTCTTCTGCGAAAAATAAAAAAGAAAGAAAGGAAAAAAAGAAAGGGGAAAAAATACCATCATCGGTCCGCGATTCTTTTCGAAAAGCACTCGCCGCTTCGCGGTTCAAAAAAGGGTGAGAAACGCTGTTCTGAAGAACAAGTTCCCTAACATTTAAGGTCAATCGTATGCTTATATTCTTGGAGAGATTTTTTGTTGCAACATAAGTTTTACGATCTACTGCCCCACCCCTTCTTAACTCTTATAAGAATCGATTTTTATTATAATTTTAGAAACAAACCTCTTACTCTATCAAATAGCCTGGTTTTTATTTTTCCAGTTAAAAATATGTATATGGTACTTCTGACAATTTTGTTTAACGCAGAAAAAGTTACTTTGAATATAAATATAACATAACAGTAACTTTGCTAGATGAATAAAAAATGGCATAGAAAGGGCTTGAAAAGCATCATTTCGATCGCAAATTTTCTTAAAATAGGTCTGATGTGCACGCAATACCATAATTACGATTAACTGACTTTTCGAGCTATAGACAGGGAAATTTTTAAAAATTTCTATTGGTTTTGAAAAAACAAAAAGAAAAGAAATAAACATTTCATTTACTGCTTCCAACATACACTACACATATTTTAATGGTTTGTCTTTTCGCTGTATGGTTTTTGAAACGTTCGTGGTTCGCGTGTATGGTGTGTAAACTATGGTGTAAAGCGGTTGAATAATCCTTCCTTAAGTCACATAATATCAAACACATTAAACATGGTATTTTTAAAATAACAAGAAGCTCCGTCTAGAACTATACGAGCCTACTTTCCCGTAAACCCATATTACTTTCTAGTACCTGCACTGTAAAAAAAACTCGGAAACGTTTCTGAGTATATCGTGCAGCTGCGGTTCATGAAATTTTCAAAAACGTTTCTGAGTATTTCGGAATTCTCTTTCTGTAATTTCCGGAAACGTGTCTGAGTATTTCGGAATCCTCTTTCTGTAATGTCCAGAAACGTGTCTGAGTATTTCGGAATCCTCTTTCTATAATTTCCAGAAATGTTTCCGAGTATTTCGGAATCCTCTTTCCGTAATTTCCAGAAATGTTTCTGAGTATTCTGTGCAGCTGTGGTTCATGAAAGTTTCGAAAACGTTTCCGAGTATTTCGGAATTCTCCAAACAATTTTCAAAAACGTTTCCGAGAATTTCGGAATCCTTTTTCCGTGATTTTTTCTAAAAAATAATTCTTTACTATAGTATTGCATGCCATATCAGTTTCAATTCTTTCATATCTAAGAGCAATGAAACAAGCAATTTTAGAATCATTCGTGAATTTTTTTTTTCTGAATTTCTAATGACAAATAGCATGGTTAACAGCATAACATATGCACAGTTATAAATTTTTGAAAATTTATGAAATAATATAGTAGTTTCATTCATAATCACAAAATCGTCGGGGGAGGGAAGGGGAGTACTTTCTCAAAAGTGGGATTGTTTGTTAAACAATATTAAACTTCAGTTTTTCTCTCAATATTTTCAAGACAAAATTATCAACATATTGTATTTTTAATGCAGAACTTAAAAACATATCTTGTATCAAACTTGATAGCTTTTATTTTCGGATAAAATTTGACAAAACTTACCTACACTTTGCGTTCCGAAATTCGTTTAAGTCAATTTCTTTGACGAACAAAGGGTACCGAAAAGTACCAACAGAGAAATTGATGAATTTAAATATGACACCAAAGTCCCCCTGCTGGAACCATTCGGGTTTATTCTTCTGTTCTTGCCCTTTTCCAGTTTATCACAAATATAGATACTTAATCAAAATAGGTTACTGATTTTATTTTTAGAGTGTGCGCAAAATGCATTATATATTTTATTTATTAAAACATTGAACTCTATTAGATGATTATTCCATTTCATATATACGAGATTCCCCCTCCCACACCATAAGAGTGATGGTGCACCCATAAAATGATATAAAGCGACCCCCCCCCCTTAAAAAAAGCAACCCCTTGAAAATGTCAATGGCACAGTCTGCGTGGTGAACGCCCCTCGTCTTCTCCTCATATGTGCATTGCATATTAATAACATAGTATTTAAAAAATGATCACTTTTAAAACGATGACATGAAATAATATTACTTTTTATTTCGGCATGTAAATGCAGCTGTTCCATTTTTGCCACTGACTCATTCCTCCTGACTGTCCTACATTAAACTAGTCTATCCACGAAGGAAATGTTATTTTCGAAACAACTAATGTCAAGGAATTTTTTTATTGTTAACCACATTTAACAAAATGAATAAGCAGATGAATTAATTGCATAACTATGTTCTTACTAATAGATAATATGGTCATTTTCTAATGGTATGAATATTTTTAAACGAATGAATAAATTATAATAAAAAAAGATAATACTGGCAAATTTTTGTGAAGCATATTACAATACTAGAAAATATTTGCATTACCATATTTTTAATGAATTAAACAATTGATTTTTTTTTCTTTTTGAACCAAAATGTATGTACATCCAAGTATTTCGAAAAAACTTTTCTGTGATTGCTTCTCAAATATAAATCTTATTTCTTTTGCGTAATTAATCAGTTTCAGTTGGTTACAACAAATAGTACACCGCGCACATGTAGGATAACTTGAAATTAATTCGATAAACCCAAAAACAGTTACAGTTTTAGCCTCATCAAATGCAAATCAACAAAAATATAAATGTATATAACAACATGTTTTAAAATATTCATTAATACTTACAAGTGAACATGAGCGGAAGAAAATCTAAGTACTTCCAATACAACTGAATAAGTAATCCAAAGGGTTTCGTTTCATTAAGTATAAACACGGGTGTTGAAACTATTCACGCTTGAACACACAATATATATCTAATTATGGTCGCATTGGAAATTATAAAGAAGCAAATGGTTATTAACTAACTTAATAGCTGCGTACATCGTCTAAAAAATCAAGGGCAGTCCAAAATGCAAAGACGTAAAATTAGTTTCGACACATTTACTACTCTCTAGACATGAAATAACAAGTAATCCAATGCCAAACAGTTGCTGACTGCAGCAACCATAGATAAGAAAAAAATAAGTTCTCGTTATTTCCGACTCATTGGCGCCCGGGTTGGAAGGATGAAATAGGTTCCGAAGCGTTGCGTCATCACTTCCGCTTCTAGATATCTTGAAATAACAAAAAGCTTTCTGAATATTGAGGTATTCGCTATTGGATGAAGGATTCCTACTATTTCGGAAACGTTTCCGATATATCCAGAAACGTTTCCGAAATTTGTTACAGTGTGATCAATATTCTCAAAAATAGCTAAAATCTCAAATTGTTTGAAACACTCATGTAAAAAATATTAGATGCGTAAAAAAAAACTTTTTTCCATTAAAAAAAATGCTTTAACAGCTTTCAAAACGAAAAAATTATAATTAAAATTAATAAGCTTATTAATAAATACATAATATCAAAAAAAAATCGTTTCTTTTTCCCCTGTTGCCAAAAAAAAATTTTTTAATGAATTAATGTACTTACCAAAATAAATAAAAACAATAAAATGTCAACTTAAAGAAATACTTTTCATTGTCAGAAAAAAAATCGTCTGCGCATATCTTTATGTAGAAACATAAATGACTTCCAGTTTATTCGCCAAAAACTGAATACCTAAATTAAACCTTTAACGTGAAAATAAAAACAAGTCATATCAACAATTATTTCACAGTTAAAACCATAGCTGCGGAGTCGGAGTCGGAGTTAATCTCATTTTGGGATAAAGGAGTCGGAGACAATTATCTAAGAATCGGAGTCAGTCATTTGTCCTCCGTGTATAAATTTTTGCCAAAGCTACGAAGTCAGAGTCGAAGTCGGGGAGTCGGAGTCCGATTAATTGTCAGGCACAGGTGTCGGATTCGGAGTCAGGTGTCCCTAAATACTCGGAGTCCGAGTCTGGAGTTTGGCGTCAAGAGCTATTTCCAACAAAATTTGTTTGAAATAAATCCGCCTTCAAGTACGGAATCTACATTGACTTTCAGTTTCCCAGTAGGCGCTAATGTTAAGGTATTTGAACTGTCCAAAATTGAACAGAAAATTGTTCAAATCAAAAAGATATTTTATATACAAGTTTTTCATCAAAAGCTTTTACCTACAAAGTTTGTTTGAAGCTAATTCGCCTCACAGTTCGGAATTGCCTTGAATTTCCCCGTAGGCGCTAACGTTAAGTTTTTTTGAACTGTTCAAAATGGAACAAAAAATAGTTCAAATCAAAAAGTGAAATATGGGAATGAGGTGTCTTCGTCGAGATCTTTCGAACAAAAAAAAGTTTGTTTGAATCGGACTATTCATTCAAAAGTTTTTAGGGGGGGGGGACAGACAGACAGACCGACAGACATTTTTTTTCCATCTCAATACCCTACTTTCCAATTTTTAATTTTTCGATATTTATTTAATTATTATTTTTATTTTTGACTTTTTTTTTTGTTCTTCGCGATATTTTTAAGATGCATTAAGCCTTCTTTCATGCTTTTTTCTTCTTTTTCTGACTTTTACTGGGAAAGTAGGCTAAAAACTGCTACAATAAGGAAATTGAAACATAATTTTTCAAAATTTAATTTTGTCAATGACCAATGTAAAGATTTAATTTCTGATCGTATTAACTTTAGTATTGGCCTTGAATTTACAGTGAAAGAGAGCATGTTCTTTTACTATATTCTTCCAACAAAAAAGCTTTGAAAATGTTCCGTTTCAGAAAATTTTAAATAAGCTATTCCATTATTCTACTTTACAGAACAAACGTATTATTACTGCCTTTAAATATTCAAAACCTCTTTGTAAAAAAATTTTAATTACCGTAAAATAGCCTTGTCATGTATAACAGAGGGTATTCCATGATTATGTAATGATGTCAGTTTTAAAGAACTCATTAAATCCGTTCATAAACATATAGTCCAGTCATGTTATACAAAAAAAGGGTTAAAATCGCACAGCACTATGTAAGTCTGATTTTTTAATATGTTGTTTGAATCAGTTAGGGTAATCTAAGCTTTCAGTTTTCAAAAACCTGTGCTCGCTGCGTAATTCACGAAAAACTGCGAAATTTTCGGGGAGGGGGGACTTTTTTTTTGGTTTTCCTTTATAACTCCTAAAATTTCCGACTTTTAAAACAAAACGTGAATCTGAAATGGCCAATTTTTGAAGTATAATATCTCCTAAACTATTAGTCGTACAGAACACCACTTGTGCTTGAATTGTTTAAAATTTAAGGTGCGTTAAAACAGGTATACACATTTTGCATCAAAAGTTGGATAGTTTGGGAGTTATAAAGGAAAACTAAAAAAAGTCCGAAAAATTTGCAGTTTTTCAGGAATCACGCTGCGAGCACAGGTTTTTAAAACTGCAAACTCAAGTTTATACTACCCTAGCAGACGTCACGAGAAAACTCGTTGTAATTAATTCGGGAATCGTCAAAATGGATATTTTGCGTGTCTATAGGTTCTTGGGCACTTATCCACGTGTGGTCGAGTCGAAAAAAAAATCAACATTCATTCGAGGGTGAGTAAAATGGAAATTAAGGTCGATTTTTGAGTGAAAATTTTTTCGAGAATACAATACTTCCTTTTTTGTAAAAGGAAGTAAAAAAAGGCCGGAGTCGGAGTCGGCATGTTTTCTAACGACTCCAACTCCGACTCCTATACCCCAAAATTAGTCCGACTCCGTTTCTTCGACTCCGATTCCGACTCCAAAGCCCTGTTTGTAACAGGTGACAAAAGATGAGAACTCGTTGTTTATAAACAAAGAAAAATTATGTTGGTGTGGAAGGTATCTTTTTTTTTTGGTTTTCTCTCATTAATTTTATTTTCATTCTAACTGTCCTTGCGTTTAATTTTAACCATTTCATATTTCCATGAATGTTTTCCCCCTCCATAACTAATCCTTTCGTAGTTTTTTTTTTTTTTTTTAAACTATGGTTTAAATCATAAATTTTATAAGCACGCTTTATCAAGATAGAAGTTTCCCTCAGAAGTTTTTTCAGCTTCTCCCATCTCTGTTAATGGTCTAATGTTTCCCACAGTTTTTTTTCCTCTGTAGATTCCATAAGAATTCGAAAACTCATTAGAGTCTCCATGCTATCGTGACAACTACGCGAAATTGAGATTTGATCAAGTTTGATCGAAGCACTCCTAAAGATGAGAAACGTCAAGAGATGAATAACTGAGGAACTTTGAAATGTGTAATAGATGATTCACACGCAATCTGCGTTTGAGAAGAAGTTGCTTCCTTTGAGATATCTGCGATTTGGCAAGCATTATAAAAACACCGTGATTAGTCTAAGGATAATTTGGAGCGATTAGTCTCATAGACGTGTTTTTGCTCTCGTGTTATTACTCACCTTACAAACTTTTTATGTGTCATAAAACTTTTAATAAAATCTAACTCATTTAACCCGTAGCAGGGGAGGTGAAAAAGTAAGACGTAACAGGGGACGTGAGGTTACAGAGACCGCTATATTTTTTTTAAAAAAATCTTAAAAATCGTGTAATTAAGATACATTTCTGTAATTTCCCTCAGATGTTCTTTGAACTTTTATTAGCACGGGGAAAAAATTTTTTTGAACTTTGAATCGAAATATGCCTTTTCGGAGGAAATTTCGCTACAGTCTTAAGATTTTTCGAGAAAATCATATGTTGCAGTAAATAATTAACTACTCGTAATTAAATGAATACTGCACATATGGTGTGAAATAAAATTAGTTTGTCAGTAGTATTTTTCAAATAAGGTATATAGATCCAAGTGCAAATTATAACATCAAAAGAAGAAGAAAACCATGAAAATAATTTGTTTTAACTTAAAGAGGAAAAGTGCACAGAATTGCATGTATAAAATTTTAATAAACTTAAAGGTATAGTGGATCGCATACTGCAAAACATTTCCCACGTTATGCTGCACATTTTAGCAACACAATAATGCTGGAAGTGAAAAAAATAGTTTTAGTGAAGATTCGATGTAGTATTTTCAGTTATATATGTAAAAACATTTCTCATTTTTACTACCTTCATGAATAAAAAAGTTTTGTTTTATGAAAAGGCTATAATTGTTCTTAAAATAAAGCTTCCGACCATATTTTGCAATTTAATTCTGTTTGTAAATTTTTAAGCTTGCAATAGAGCAAAAAGTTTTCTGTAGAAATGAAAAAGCGGCACTTTTTCTCCTTTAACAGGTTTTTATAAAATATACAGATGGCATGGATTTATTTTGTGTACAATGAAGTTAATATCGATAAAACATATATTTAGCTGCAGTTAATTATGTTTACGTAAACGGCTTTTATATTTCTTTCCTTGTCGCTTTTCATGTGGTAAAACATAATTTTTATTGTTGAAAAATTTAAGAAAAGGAACACTAACGCAGATTTCGTATGTAGACTGATTTCTACTACGTACATACAGAATCAATTGCTTTACTTTTCTCTATTGTTCTTCAGCTGTAAAGGCAGTGATTTTGGCTATGAAAATGGACAACGATAAGAGAAGGGATGACCTTTTGCCTAAAAACTGCTAACTGTTTAGTTTATGGTTTACTGATGCTAATTTTACTGTACAAATCACTTATAGAACCGTATACTACTGCTACTTTTATGGCGCAATACAGCTAACTTCACAGTATATTGGTGCTAACTTTACAGTTTGATGCTGTTTATTTTATAGGGCAATCGCCTCAAAAAACAGTATTTTACTGCTAATTTTACAGTTTATCGCAGGAAATTTCACAGTAAAAGTCTGTTATAAGACATTATATTACTGGAAATTTTATAGTTTAGAAATATAAATTTGAGTTTTTCTTTGTAACCTCAGCTGCCTGTATTATACTGTAAAAACAAAATTTTTTTTTTTTTTTTTGCAGTGTAATAATTTTAGCGCAATCTTTCCACTAATTCACTCATTTTTACTCTACTTTATATTTTCTTTATTATTATTATAACTAGCTACATCGCCGGCTTTGCTCGATCTACCTAGAAAATAAAAGTTATGTCAAGTGAAGCGTAATAAACAATCAAGCTTGAAAAAAAAGAAAAAAAGCAGTAAAATTTTGAGAAAGATTGCGGATAAACGAAACATTTTAACCTCCCCCCTGATTACAGGAAAACCCTCAATACAAAGCCCAGATTTTATTTGTTCATATTCGAGGAAAAAAAAATCGCAAAACATTTTTCTTCTCAATGGTTTTCTTCACCTTACAAATTTTAATAAAAGCACTGTTGCGAAAAGTTGTGATGAAGCACAGAACAATAACATGAATGGAAGAAAGTCTTCAAAAAATATGGATTTATGTCGAAATCTAAGTGTCATAATTAATAGTTTTTGATAGATATCTCCGCTAATCATTATCGGAGGATTATGTTAAATAGCCAAGCATAAAGACGGGAAGATTACGAATCCATCGATACCTGGTTCGATGGTCAGTTCACTGTCGTTCGGGAGAAGAAACTCGGACATAGATGACTACATAGATACATACATGGATACAAATATAGGTACATACGCTCAGTTTTTAATTGTATAAGATGACTTTTCTTTTTCATTTCTCCGGGTTCTGTATTGTTTTTTAGAGTCATTTTTAAACTCTATACTGGGTGATTTTCTCTAAACGTTAGCTGTTGCCAGTAACAAGAATGAAAAATTCACCTTTTTATTACTTTACAATTATTAAATATCATGACAAGACATTTAAGTACAAAAACCAATGATCAGCAGTGGAAAAAAAGTAGAGATTAAATTTAATGACGATTTCAAATTTAAATTGCATGGGAAAATGTCAAAACTGCCGCCTAATCTAAATACTTCGAAAACTCATAAATAGATTTTTAAACCATTATATAATTAACTAATATTGAAAAAAGAGAACAAAATGCATCATTTGGAACATTGTTTTAGAAATGTATAAGACTTTTTTAAAAATATCTAAAGCTTTGAAGAAATATTTCTATTTTTCATAAGATTGTTTAATTTTTTACGCTACAAACATTTATTCATCACCTATGCTTTTATATTGATTGAATAGGATCACGTTTTTAAAATTAACGTTTAGTATTTCTTGCATACAAATATTTGTTAATTTAAAATGCAATTTTTGTGTAAGGGAAAAAATTACAAATAACAGAATAATAATAAAAAAAAAAAAGTACTAAGCGTTTTTAATAATGCAGCCAAAAGGACAAAATAACTTTTCTCAGTCAGACAATTTAAGTATTCAGAAAATGACACCACAAACGATCAAAAGTGTGGCTCAACTCATGAAGTGTTAGTGGCTTGATGCTAGTGGCCGTGGGTATATATATATATATATATATATATTATATATATATATATATATATATATATATATATATATATATATATATATATATATAATATATATATATATATATATATATATATATATATATATATATTAGAGTGGTTCTTATTTATATGGGAATTTTTTTTTTTTTTCGGAATTCAACAAGTGACGCCTCCTAGTTTTGTGACACTATAATAAAAAGTATTCGGTGCAAAAATTTGAACTTGATCGGTCAATAATAACACGTGCCCCTAGGACGTTGAACTTGAACACTTTTGATAATTTTCCCACAAATCTTCGAGTTTTTACTTCAGACCCCGTATATCGTTTCTCCTATGTTTGCAAAATATTTTTACAGCGAAGTAGCACTAAAATTAATCTTTTTTAATTACTTCATATCGTCTAAAGATTTTACATTGAATAAGAATGAAATAGTGCTTCAGAAACTTTACCTTAATCGTACGCTTTTCTCAATGGATCTCAATCGTGTGCATTTTTTTCCCATAGTCTTGGATGTCTGTAAAATACCAAATTGCTTTTGTGACTCATATTTGGTAAATTGATTGTGAAATTCTTCGATTAATTGTGCTCCTCTTTCAGTTGTATCATTCACAACTTTCAGCATTTTAACGATATCTCTTCCCTTTAAATAGCTTCGTTCATTTTGCCATGAATCAGGATCAAATAGTAAAACATGTTTTATTGTTCGTAACTTATCAAACAGTTTTATTGACTTGTAATTGATTCTATAAAGAGGAAGATCTTTACTAAGAAAGTATTCCAAATCATCTACTGTTATCTGAAATTTTTTTATACCGTCATCAGACACGTCTTCTTATTCAGCAAGCATTTTTTTGAAGTAGTCTTTTCCTATCTTCAAAATTAATTCCTTCATCCAATACGGACGAAGCTACTAGTTCATTCCCTAAGTACCATAAGTGATTTATAAATTTTTCAATCACTGCTTCTGCTGCATGTTTGTCTTCATTTTGTACGCTGCAGGTTTTTTAGACACTAGACTTTATATTAATTTAAAAAGGCCTAGAATGGGTTGCTGCGAAAAACTATATCTTCATAAAACATTTAACTGTAAAACAGTATTTACGGGCATTTTCTTCATGTAAGGTCAATTTAAATTTTTTCCTAAGTATATAAATATTCAAACAATAAATTCCTTTTGCCACCCATCTGACTCACAAATAAGCTCCAGGTTGCCGAAAACATGGGAGGACTTCACCAAGAAATATTATTACACGTTATGAGAATTCTCTGTAATATTTCTTAATTCCGCTTTCTACGAACAATAATATGTCATCAAATTCTTCTTTTAGAATTTAAGTGGTATGTGTACTTTTTGAATTTTGAAGCGCTTAAATAATGGAATATTGAGTCTAGAACTAAGAAAGGCAAGAACTTCTTTAAAGACACTCTGCAGTACGATTTCAAGTGCCTGATGATAGCAATACAAATGCAATATATCACAGTTCAGCTTTTGCTCTAAAAAATTACAAGCGCAATTTATACGGCCGGTATTGTAAGCCGCTATATAAAACACTACAGCTTGAACAGTTAGCAATAAAAAGCAATCATCTAAGATATCATATACAACTGAAGAAATATCTCAGAAATTCTGAGTAACTGTTCAACATTGGGACCTGAAGGTATCATGGTAAGCCTATCGGCGTTTTTTTTCCAGTTACATCTGGATGTAGCTTTGTATCCCAGGGAACAACTAAAAAATCTAAATTTAAATTCATGAAATCTGATTTAACCTCTCGAAGATTTTCTCTTGCTCTCTTAAGGGATGTACGATTGATCATAAGGTTATTTGGATTTAAATTTAATGTATCTACATAGGCTGTTAATAAATGAGCAGCATCGTTGCCCCTAATATGGCATTTGTCTAACATTGATGAAATGCGAGCAGATATCAATAGTTGTCAAGATTTTTTGAGTTGTGGTAGATCAGATATAGAAAAAAGGTTCAACAGGTTAGGATAGATAGCCATTTCTGTTTCTAAATCTTGTGAATTGCAAGAGGAATTTGATGATGATAAAGGACTATGTACTGAAATAGAAGACAGTTTAAACTATAGATTTTTACATTATTCCGATCTGGAATTTTTTTTAATTTATATTTTAGATATGGAAAATAGAGTTTATTTTTATGGTAGGGTAATCGAGGATTTTTCAAAATTTAAATTATAAGAATGCATAAACATTTAAGTATATAACTAAAGAACAGCGAACTAAAATATAATTGTCATTACTTATATTTATAGCATGGAAACCTAGTGACCCTTTTTGCCACACCTTATAACATAAGCAGAAAATTTTCTAAATCAACACCCCCAAAGCATAGAGGAGGCAATTTGTTGCTGTCAAAAATCATTCATTAATGGCCTAGGCCATTAATTAATGGCCTTTAGAATCCCTTGTGTCCATCTTGGTGGAAAGAAATGTTCCCCTGCCGCTTGGTTTGAAACGAGCCCGAATAGCGTTATGCCTGTCCCCAGGCCATTGGTGTACATGTACCCTATGTAATATGTAAAATTTTACAGAATAAAAGTGAGAGAATGGCTAGTCTGGAAATAGCAACATCTATTTAGGTTCAAAATTACTTTAAATATAAAACCTAGGAATATTTTTTATATAAAAATGAGAAAATCTGCAATTTTTTCTTCGAAACTCAAAAAAGGGGGCCCTAGGGGCACGTGTAAATAATAATGGATTGGCTTAAAATTTTGCATGGATCATTTATTTGTATAATGGAACAAATTGAGGGGGCGTCGTGTAAAATATCTACAACTTCAAAAATAAGGACCACCCTAATATATATATAATATATATATATATATATATATATATATATATATATATATATAAATATATATATATATATATATATATATATATATATATATATATATATATATATATATATATATATATATATAAAGAAACACTATCATATATATTGTATTTATAATCTGGACAAGTCAACCAAAATGAACTTCACTACTCAGTGTCGGGGACTAGTGCTGCTTTTTTAGGCAAATTTCGCCAGCAGCACTCATGAAACATCTCATGGTTTTTCCCTACCCTAGGGGAGTACCCCCTGATGAGGCCCCAGGGTATTTTGGGATTTTTTCATTTCTTCATACTTTTATAAGAATTTTTCGTTCTTGTTCAATCCTTATATTGCTATTATATATATATATAATAGCCAATGATCGAGTAACGCTCCTGTCGTTATCAACAATGAACATTATCTACTGGAGTTTAGGGATAATCCACTGATGTTACGGATAAAATTTCAAGAATCAAACTGTCATCCAACAGGCGATTGCTTCGTTCAAATGTAGAACATTCTTCATCCGTCATTTCTTGACGTGAGAATTTCTAGCATAGCAATAAAAATAAAAATCATGTTTTCGATATAATATTAAGCTACAATCAGTGTGAAACCAAAACATTTCAGTTTATAGCTAAAGTAATGTAGCGTACAAAAGTCAACCTTGAAAAGTATTCTCTCTTATGCTTTTGATGCATTTTGACCATGAATGTTTTCATTAATTTTTAAGGATAGCTGGAATAGCAAGTGTGTTACTTTAATCATCCATGTTTCATTCAAAACATTTAGCTGTCAAAGTTTCTCTACTCTTAAAAATGGTTCGCAATTTAATTAAACTAAGTGCATACTAGTAAACATTACTTTTATAGACCAATAGTAGCGCTTTTATAGCACGTCTTAAATTTAGCTTAACTTATTAAATTCACACTCGAGTGGAATAGAATGCAAGTATATTCAAGTAGTTCTTACAGTAAAAAAAAAAGCTTAGTTTTCGAGAATTAGAGGATTTCACCTAACGAGCAATTATGCGCAAAATAGGACACTTTACCACTAAAACTTTTAATTACGCAAAGAATTTAATCTGCAACGTATGAGTTCCTGTCCTCGCTAACTCTGACGTTCTCAGAGAGATTTAATGTAAAAGTATCCCTGAGGACTAAAATATGTGAAGATGGATATACACATGCAATTAAAAAGATTGATTCTTGTATACAGTGCGCAGGGATACTGCGCAATGCTCCAAGAGCTCCTCATTGGAGAGTAAGGACATGTAAATCTTAACAGACACAGTGGAGTAGTTTACGAAATTTTAAAAGGGTATTTTTTTTTTGAAAGAGCATGCTTAAAAACGTTATACTTGACCATTTTAAAAACAATTTGACAAAGTTTCAAAATTTTTTTACTATTATTTTAATCGTTGTGCATATTTAATTTCATTTTTCATGCTTCTGCACATGACATCACAAATGATGAAATACCATTCACTGACGCCATTAGCGAAGAGCGTAATATTTAATTCGCTTCTTTACTAACATTTATGGCAACAGTATGGTTGCTAAAAAGCGTAGAGCGCAACATTAAATTCGCTTATTGATTATCATAACCTTGAATCGCGGTAAATAGCAAGCGTAAGTATTCAGCGCGCCAATGGAATATCGCGCCGAAGTTTATCGCTTGTGACGTCATTAAGGCCACGCCTTGTATGAAAAATCGGATATTTTTTTCAAAATATTTAAAAGCAAAACGTTTTGAAAATAAAAGTTATTCTTTGTTCCATGTTATTTATTTATTTGTTTTTGCTTATTCTATTAACTTCAGTGACTAAAAGTAATACTTTTGACAGATGCACTGCAAAAAAAAGCTGTTGTTTTTACAGTAAAATACTGGCAGCTCACATTCCAAAGAAAAACTGCAAAAATTACAATTCTCAACTGTAAAATTTGCAGTAATATACTGTTTTATAACAGACTTTTACTGTGAAATTTACAGCGATAAACTGTAAAATTAGCAGTAATATACTGTCTTTTAATGGAGTTGTCCTGTGAAATTAACAATGATTAACTGTAAAATTAGCAGTAATATACTGCTTTTTAATAGAACTGCCCTGTAAAACTTACAGTATCAAATTGTAAAATTAGCAGTAATATACTGTTTTAGGAATGACTTGACCTGTAAATTTAACAGAGATAGTATGTAAAATTAACAGCAATATACTGTTTTGTAACGGAATTGCTCTGCAAAATTAACAGTATCAAACTGTAAAGTTAGCAGTATTATGCTGCGGAATTAACTGAATTACGCCGTAAAAGCAGCAGTAGTATACGGTTTTATAAATGATTTGTACAGTAAAATTAACAGCAGTAAACCATAAAATAAAGTTATCAATTTTTATGCAAAAGGGTTTTTCACCTTATCGTTGTCTCTTTTCATAGTCGAAATCACTGCTTTTACAGCTGAAGAACAATAAAGAAAAGTAAAGCATTTGATTCTGTATGTACGTTGTAGAAATCAGCCTACATACGAAATCTGTTCCTTTTCTAAAGTTTTTCAACAACAAAAATAATGTTTTAGGCTATGAAAAGCGACAAATAAAGAAATATAAAACACTTTTACATAAAAATAGTCAACTGCTGCTAAATATATGTTTTATTGATATTAATTTCCTTGTACACAAAATAAATCAATGTCCCATCTCAATATTTTATAAACACCTGTTAAAGAAGAAAAAGTGGTGCATTTTCATTTCTACAAAAAACTTTTAGCTCTATTGCAGACTTAAAAATTTACAAATAGAAGGAAATTGCAAAATATGGTCTGAAACTTTATTTTAAGAACAGTTATAGCTTTTTCATAATACAAAACTTTTTGATCCATGAAGGTAGTAAAAATGAGAAAGTTTTTTATATATAACTGAAAATACTACATCGTATCTTTACTAAAAGTACTTTTTTCATTATTGTAACGCTAAAATGTGCATCATAACGTGGGAAATGTTTTGCAATATGCAATCCATTAAACCTTTAAGTTTATTTTAACTTTATGCATGCAATTATGTGCATTTATTTTTCTTTTATGGTAAAACAGAATATTTTCATGGTTTTCTTCTTTTTTTAATGTTATAAGTTGCATTTGGATCTACTTTATTTGAGAAATATTAGTAACAAACTAATTTTATTTCACACCATATGTGCAGTATACAGCATTTAGACTGCACAGAATGGTTTTTATTCTAAACTGATTATTATAGATTAGATAATACTTTATCCTATTAACCTTTTAAAGTTTACATAGATGAAAACTATAAATATGTGACGGTTTAAAATTCCAGAGCTACTAAACAGAAACAATTTTTTACTCGGTATAATAAAATCTGCAGGTTTATGAGTACTAGTATTAAAGTTAAAAAGTGGTTTTACTACTCCAAAAATTATATAACTTTATATTAGGTTATACTGTTTTCATGAGAAAAAATGAAACATTCACAAAATTAAAAATTGCCAAATTATTTTATTTCGTTTACATCACCTATAAATATTGATTAGTAGTTTTTACAGTGAAATTGCAGAAATTCATTTAAAACCGAATGCTAATTTTTTCAAGGTCAACATTTTTATATTACAAACTTGATTCTTCTTTGTGACATCTTTGCCGACTTAGGTGCCATCATTTGGCCTTATATCATGAAAGCATCTGTCAAAATAAAAATTGTTAGAATCTCATAAAACTTGTGGACACCAAAAAACATTCATGGAAAAATCAAATTACGTAGGTATAAAAATACGCCCTAAATGATTAAAATTATGAATCTGAATGATCTGAAATTAAGATTGCCCTGGGAAGTTGCTTTTATTTTTAAACCGCTTAACATATACCTAAATTGTAATTGAATCGTTTATTTCAGGAACCAGTTAAGCGCTAAATATGTTGTTTTAACCCATTAAGCGCCGCTATATGAACCACATTGGAAATACTTAAGTTTTCATGTGTTTGGATGTTCAATACACATCTCTAATCATATGTAGCTGAAATTTTGCAAAAATATTTATTAGGTTAGGAGATATGGTATGGGCCCAAAATGGGAGACTTGGCGTTTAATGGGGATAACATACATATCCCTGTCACTATGTTGATACTTGAATAATTTCTGGCTAAATCCAATTAGAAAGCTCTAAAATCCTTTTTATGTAATGGATGCAGCTAGTTATTGGTACTTTAAGTGCATATTTAACATATTCAAGCTTTAAAATGTAGAACTTTTAAGTTTTCTTGAGACCCAAAGCTATAAATTTTGGATCCCCTTGCAACAAAAACTGTGGAGGCCAGCCCCAGAGGCTAGCAGTGTACATTTACAACGTTAATAAGTATTAGTATGCTTGTTATTTTTAATTTCTTGAGCCGCTAAGCCCCTTAAAGACGTCCCCCCCCCCCGCTCTGCCCGTACATCACTCCAGATCTGGTTTTCATTCCTTCTTCTTACACATTTTTGTTCAAAACTGAACTTTTCCCACACATTTTACTACCTTTTAGCAAAAAACCTTAGAATTTTCATACACAAAAAGACAAAAAGAGAAGAGGTAGTTTTATTTTTTATTAATCATGTCGGGGATCGAGCGACGGTAAATGGCAATGATCCAAAGCACTATATAAAATGGCTCTTATAAAATGGAACTAAGATATTTTTGGGCTCCATGACGGTGTTTTTGTGTCATTATAGGCAAGGGTTTTTTTTACAGTTAACATTTCAACTGCTTCATAACATGTTTGATGACATGATTTATGCATCATCATAATGTTTTTAGAAATAAATGTCCAGCATGCTTGACATTGAGGAATTATCAACGGTTATAGTTTCTCCGATTTCATCCAACAAATTATGATGAATTGGAAAATTGTAAATTGAGACAGTTATCGCAATATCTGTGATCTAAGCGATTTCCATTAAAACAAATTTTTCTCAACTATCTGAACAGAATTTGGCAAATCACTAACAAGTCATACTGCACTCATCTTCTTGTTTTAAGCTTAAATGTATTATTTTAATATTGTTTGAAGCTCGTAGCAAAGTCGAAAATTCTAACTATATATTTGATTTCAAAAAAAAAAAAAAAAAAAGTGAAGAAATTTCTCTATTGAAATTCAACTTCCCTTATTGAAGGGAGAGCCCTCAAGGGGGAGGGGAGGGAAATATTTTTATGGGGGGAGGAAGTTTTAAAGGGAATTTTGATCTTTCACAGGAATCTCTTTCGTGATCTGTAGAAATTCAGAGAGATGCGTCATCTTCCTTAGGGAGGATTGGCACCCCTGTTATTCCAGAACTTTTTCTAAACGAGTGGAATGTCACTTGTTTTGCTAAAAGCGCCTGATCTCAACCTTGAACAACAAAAGAGTTTACAGTGAGAAAATACAAAGGGGGCTGTGGCTTCGACAGGAAAAAAGAGGAGAGTTCATTCATGCAGAATGGGTTAGGCATGACTAGCTCTGCTAATCAGAACACGCCAAGTCTCCCATTTTGGGACTTCAGTAAATAAAGTCCAATAAAACTCCTTTAAATTGTTTTTCTTGGCCCCTGTTTGTTGTGATTTGAAAAAAGCTCTATTGAGCTTCATATTCCATGTTTCGAATTTCCTACATTCGCATTAATTATTTTTAGGGAATTTTTTTCCCGTGTAGTGAAAAAACAAGAAATTTTTGCAAAATTTAAAATTTTTTTACAAAAGAATTTACATACCAAACCTTTTTGAAAAAATTAGGAATAAAGTTTGGTTCTCTATCATTCATTCTAAAAAATTTCAAACTGATATTTTAATTACTTAATGAAGAAAAAAATACTAATTGAAGGTTCCCAAAATGGGAGACTTGGCGCTTAATGGGTAAAAACTGCTGTGCAGCAATTTGGAAACTACGCAATTGAAACGGTGGTTTATTAGTGTCTAATTAAAATAGACCTAATCTGAATACTTTACATAAGAACTCAAAAAAGAAAAAAGAAAGAACATAATCTTACATTTTATCTTCCATGTCAAGAAATGCATTTATACTGGTTTCTGAAATACAATTCAAAAAAATCCTTCTAACTTTCGGTAGTTTTGAAGGATTTTGTAATACATAGGAGACCGTTGATTAAGAGTAATATTTATATTTTTCGATCGGATAACTGAAGTGATCGGTGATTGGGAGAATATATATCTTAAGGATATTAAAACTTGGAACTAGTTTCTTCTTATAATAGGCTACAGATTATTGGATTGCAATATGTTTACTTCAAAGCAATAATTAGGATGCGGTAGAGAATTATTTTTTTAGAAAATGGAGCAAGGTCGACGTTTAAGACAACCAATTGGGAAATATTGAGGTATTCATTTAAAACAATGAATACTGCATCTAGCCTCTTTTAGCCCCCCCCCCCTCCCCGAGTTGCTATAGTAGCACTGAAAACCGTAGATGTTTTTTCTTTCTTTTTCTTTTTTTTAAAACTTATATTCCATTCCAACACTTGTTAACAGCTCGAGCTATGTTCAACTGATACCAGCTTCATATTCTTTTTCTTCGACAGCTGCCCATTATTAAAAATCTGAATATGAAACAATGTGTGATGTAAAATAATTATTTAGATTTCTGTACTTAATATGAAATATTTTACTTATAATTTTTTAAAGTATTTTTTTTTTCATATATTTTATTCCACAATTGTGTTATTATATTGTTTAAATATAATTTTTTGGAGCTTTTTTCTAAGTACTAAGGAATTGCATAAAAAAATCATTTAATTAAAATAAAATAATACCGTAAGAGCATTCTATCTTATATCTGTCTTAATATTTAAGCATAATTTAAGATGTTTCATTTATATTTTATGTCTTTCAAAATGTGGACGCCCCCTCCCCCGTTTTGAACAGCTATCGATGTCCCCATTTTATCCACCAGCGACTTTTTTTTAAAGTGCTACTTCTTTTGATAGGATTTAGACAATTTATCTTTAAGTTTTTCAGAATTTACTTGAAACCCGGAAGAAACAATTCTATATTCCCAAAATCAAGATGGCTTAGTTAAAGTCAATTCAGTAAAAAGTGAAAATCGATCAGAAAAGTTGAAAGTTTTTAACAAAAGAATAAATCCACAAACATGTCAAGAAATAGATTAAATCTGATACTGCCAGTTCTAATCATTAAGAAATTGTAAGTCCACATTTGGCCCGCCGTCCTTGTTGTAAACAATGCTACCCTTCTTGGAAATGCTTGACAGAGGACCGCACCTCTTTTAACTGTAAATTTAAATATGCTCACATTTGCAAAATAACTGCTTTTTATTTGCATTATAATAAAAAAAATTTATAATTTTGTTTGATAAGTGTCACAAGTCTGAATATACGAAGAAAGTTTCATACGTTGTAATACATCGTACTTTAAACTCTAATCTTTATTGTTGCTCTCATTATGAAGTTGACTTTAAATTTTGTTCCTTTAAATTTTTACAAACATACGTACAATAAATAATAAAGTACGTAACATTCTGATTTGGTTCCTTCAATTTTAATAACATGTAAAAACAAAGAATCAGTGCTCTAAAATTTACTGGAAAATAAAAATAAAAAACAAATAAATAATGAAATAAATTACGTTTAATTTAGCACTAGCAACAGAAATTTCTATATTCCGGTGATTCTTGAAATGATAATATTCAACTACCCGTAAAAACCAACATTGAATTACAAGTTTAAAAAACCCAGACGTAAATGAATTGTATAATCCATCACATTTAAATAAAAAAAAATTTAGTTTATCTTGTTCCAATACATAGTTCTTGATTGTAACATAAAACCTGACAACGGGCACACAAAAATCAGCTTTAGGGGCCCAATATGGCACAAAGACCGTAGGATAGGCTTTAGTGGCTAAGAACGCTCTAAAACTCAAAAGCACTTGCGATTACAAATTACATCCTAAAACATAAAAATATAAATGAAAAAGGTACTTATAAACTTCCAATACCGGTATTCATGTCACTAAGTGAATCATCGCAACATCGTTCAGACTAGAGGCTTCTTTGAAATTCCAAGCGGAACACAACCACGAACTGCCATCTTGATAAAATGAGACCACCATTCAATTCTGGTCACAAGTTACGTAGTTCTTTACATTTGCATACCACTAAACTCATAGAAATAATATTGCATTAGTGAATAAATTTAGATGAAGGAAATTCAGGCGGCTAGAATGAAATACTTTAAGATATGAGTAAAAAAAAATAGAAATATATTACAGGGCATTCCGTTTGTGTGCACAAATTGCAAGTTAAACATAATGGAATAATTGAAACATTTCAGAAAAAGAAAAAAAGAACTCTAGAAAAATATGTCATTGCAATTCAAGCTTTATGTAAATTTTCCCTAGAGAAAGGTTTTGTAAAACAATCAGCTACATTATTTTTAGTTTCAACAAATTGTATTCCAAATTCATTTTTATCAATCAAATTCCTTAAGAAATAGTACCCCACATCAATCTGCTTAGTTCTGCAATTTCCTATTGCAGAACTAGAAAAATCGATAGCAACAAGATTGATTAATAGTACTCTGTACTGTGACAATCTAAAATTCTGAACTCTTTTCGTAGCCAATTGATTTAAAATTCCTTTAACCCACATAATTAGATTATTCACTAATTGAAATATACTCCGCTTCCATCCCCCCCCATTGAAATCCGGTCGTCGTGATTCGAGGCGTAATCTGTATCAGAATGACAATGATTTATTCAATTTACAGACAAAATTTAGATTTCAGGGATGGACAAACCTTTCAGGTTGTCTCACAAATCTCCTCTTTTACACCCGCATATAGATACGCATTGCAAACATCTACATGGAAATGGACTCAATGTAGCTTATACACAAAAATTCAAAAGAAAGCTTCAATCAAAGGAAAGGAAATTACTAGAGAGAACACTTGCGAAAAGTACCCCCCCCCCCATTTGGTGGGTATTTAAAATTACCAGTCTGGTCTTGAAGCGCATTATTTCATTCTGCTCATTTGTTTTTAAATAAAAAAAAACCATCTGTACCCTTTTTTCTTTCTAAAACTTTCATTCAGTGGAACCAATACGTAAACGTTTTTTTCTCATATCACCTGAATTTCTTGAGCCATTCCGTTTTGCCAATTTTAAATCTCGGAAATGTTAGCTTCTAGCATACTTGAATTATCCCCCCTATCTTTATAAAAATCCTATACTTTTCTTGAATTATCATCACAAGTGAAATTAAAATATTTTGTGTCATATTCAATGTTATTTTCAGAACAATAACCCTCGGCTTCACGATTCGGACTTTAGAACCGTCGTGTTAATAGAATAATACTTATCCCCGCATTCTTTATTTTGCCTTGGACTTTCTTTAACCCATTTAATTCTCAACATGCTATTTTATGATTTTCAGGATATTCTTCTACTTCAGATTTACTCAGTAGTGAAATAAAACTGTGTCCCTCTGTTTCTCGTTCCTGGGGGGGGGGGGGGTCGCCCAGAATTTATTTTCATCGAATTTAACATTCAGCGTTTCTGTCACTTCGCGATTTTTGAGATCCCAAATTCTGTAACCTTTCGTATGAAAGGCATATCCTACCATGACTCCTTGTTGAGTTCTCATATCCAATTTGTTTATTTTCTGTTTTGGAAGTCCAATATACGAAATGCAGCCAAAAAAACCCCGGGAGTGTTTAACAGATGGCTTTCTTTCCCCCAAATAGCTCAAAAAAGGATTTGGTTTTTCCTTTTAAAACCGCTCTAGTCCGTAAGCAGTGGAAGTACATAGCTGCTTCGGCTCAAAACTGCTGAGGCACATTCGATTCATTTAAAAGTTTCCATTCATTAATGTTAACTTATAGTGTTCTATGACACTACTTTGTTAACTAGAGGATTTGTTGGTTTTTTCGATTCTTATGCTTTGGTCGCTAAGGTAAATTTCAAACCGGGAGTTCAGAAATTCCTTTCCGTTATCGGAGCTTTGCCACAAATCTCTCTTATCTTTTGAAACCTGACAAAGTGTTCTTAAACCTCACTTTTCTTCTTAAAGAAATAAACTGGAGAGTTTCTTGAAAAATCGTCTATTATTGTGAAAATAATTCCCCCCGTCCCTTTTAAAGAACTCAACTGCTAAGGAACCCATCGTATTCAAATGCAAAAGATCTTACCGGGCGTTGGCTTGAATCTCCGTTACAGGTTTAAACGAAATTCTCTGATTTTTTCATTTTACACGGATAAAAATCTGACATATTTTTACTTTTGATAAGCAGTGAAAGACAGTGAAGTACAGAATCACACTTTTCATTATTTATAATATAACTTTTTGTCTTCATCCTGAACATGTTGATGCCAAAATTTAAGACTCAAAGTGTTCTAAAAGTTAAAATGTAAGGAAACTGATGAGTTTCAAGGTTATAAGAGTTTCAAATTCTACTGTAGTTCTCGAGCATCTACTTTTCTAAATGAGCATGTCCTTCAAAGCGAATAAAATATGACAAACAATGCATAATAATGTAAATATTCTACTTTAAATTTAAAAGCTGTAATTTTGACGTGAACGAAACACTGCCAAATCAGAAATGAAAATCCGAAAATTTTAAAATATAGCCAGGCACGGCCTGAACTTAAATATGTTGGGAAGACGTATAATCTCAATTTGCCAAATGGAACTTAAATTTTTGCCGATTAATAAAATACTGGTGAATGCACACATTAAGTACGCACAATTAAGTACAATATCTAATGAAATTTGGTCATTCGAAAATTTAAAAATTGCAACATTACAATTATGTCCCCAAATTTGCCGATTAGCCAGACAAAATTTTCCCAATATGGCATTTTTGGGGAGGTCATAGAGACTTCCCGTGACCTCCAATCGAGTGCCTTTAAATATCGTTTCTAAAATTATTTTTACGTTCACAAGTTTCAATGTTACTAGTGCAATTTTCCTGAAGTAAAACTTTAATTTCCTGCTGACGCAAATATAAAACTTTTAAAACACAAGGGTTTCGTGTTTGTATTTTAAGATGCTTATTTTTTTTAAGTTTTTTATTTATTTATTTATTTATTTATTTATTTGAGTTCTTTATTGATGATTTTTTTAATTAATATTATTTTACTTTCGACCGATAAGTATGAAATCTGGCTCCAGATTTCAGAGAATTTTGAGTCGTTCAGACATCAGAGTATTGTATTTCCACAGTGTCAAATTCTTCAACCAAAAATACCAGTAAATTGTATACTGTTTGGATGTCTCTCTGTCACGTTGTTATTTAATTTATTTACATTTTATTCATCGAATTATGTACAGAATATAAAAGCTACTGACGCTATGACGTAAAGTTTTTCAATAAAATGGTTAAATGCAAAATGTTAAAGAACTTAAAACTGAACATAAGAAAGAAAAAAAACAGAAGAAAGAAGTCAATCGCGATATGCTAAAAATTCACTAGAGAACATAAAAATTTAAATTTTAAGTACGGACATAATATATAACACAAAATGTAATCGTACACAAAGTTTAATGTTCTAATAACTTTAAATACGATCAAGAAAGGAATTGATTTATTTTTAAATAAAATTTGAGTTTCAGAAAATGTTTAAAAACTATCACACGTGCAGTAAAATATTCAGAATCACAACAACTACTCAGATTTTTGCTAAAAAGCAATCGCTGCAACTTAGCAACTATAAGAAATTGCAAAGTCAGCATTAACGAATATTGGGATACGAATTGCGATTTCAAAATAAACTGTTATTTTACATACATTCTCGATGATAAAGAAAACTATATTTTGAGGAAAAGGGAATGAATAATATAATCAGCACTTACCTTTAACTTGGATTACAGTTGAGCAGTCCTGCCTAAGCACACCCGAATCATCAAAAAACATGGCTGCCAATATCTTGAATTCATTAGTTTCTGTTCCGGTATGAAAGAAACACCTTTTGCGCATCGTTTTGCGCAATCTAAAATAATTTTACAGTTTTTCTCTGTTATTTGGCAGAGCAGTATTAAACTGTAGGAAAAAGCAGTATATTACTATAAAAACAACAATTATTTTTTGCAGTGTGGAAACAACCCATTCATGACGTAGGCCTTTCTCTCAGAACCCCCCCCCCCCCCTCCGAGCTTGGTTTTCATGGACATTTCTTCTCTCAAGCTAAAATTTAGCTTTTTCAGGTTGCATCTTTCTCTTAAAGGTAACCATTGTAACAGTCGCTATGAGAAACAAATATTTTATTCTGTTACAATTTCTGAAATCTGACGCTTTTATTATCAGCTTTAAGTGTCAACTCATATCGTGTCAGTGAACTACACCAAAGTACGTCCACACCAAATATAGTCAAGTTTTATGGAAAAAAAGAAGGAAAAAACCCAACCAAAACAACTACAATTATTCGCCTGTCAAATTAACATTGTCAAGGCAAAAAAAAAAAAAAAAAAAAAAAAATGGCCCAGAAATGCTTTTGTTTTTCTTTTTGCATTTTTCGTTCATTTATATGGTTAAAAAAATTTTTGCTCTAAATTTTTCCTCTAAATCTATTTTAATTTCTGCAATGTTACGTTAGCCTTTTGTAATGTTTAAACAGATTTATAGTAATGTGAAGTCTTTTTTCGGAATCAAGTTGTTATGTCAGCCAGTTTACATACTATCCACGAATAAAACAACATCAATAGCTGCAATTCTTTTTCACTACATCATGCTTAGGACTCTGAAATGCCAACAAGAGTACGGCAAAAAGTACGAAATTTCACTCATTTTTTTTCCGAAAGATTAAATATTAAAACACACACGAGACAACAGACAAAAGCTAAACAACAAAACACAATCAGTAGATTAAGTCGTTTTAATACTCGACGTTAAAAATCCCGGTTATCACAAATTTGCCATTTCAATTGCGCTTGAGCGCGGACTTGGCTGATTCCAAAAGTCTTGCTAAAATTAATTACAAACATTTTAAATTTTTTAATAAATATGAGATGGCAACAGATAAAAATTAGCAATCACAAAGCTTTTTTTTTTTAATTTCGTTTATAAGCCTCGGTAAAGATTGAGTTTTGCGTCATAACTATTAATGGACTCGGAGTCTGATTTTTCTATCAAACAAAGGCCCTTTTCCGGGCCAAAGTTGCCTGTTCTCACGACATACAAAATACATGTAAACTTACAATTGAAAATGTTGAAGTACACAACGTGTTTTACGTTTATGTAAAATGAATATTTCCAAACCAATAAATATTGAAGTGTCATTTTCTCTTTACATTATAAAGATTATCAGTTATTCACATCCGTAGTTTCATATAATATATCACGAAATCGCTGTGAAAATAGTCTAATCGCATTCATTAAATTGTTGGGACTCTAGCTCAGCCTAAACATAAACAATCAGCCCGAAATCTTAAAACAGAAAGACCAAAAAGCTAAGTCCGCGCGCAAGCGCAGTTGAAATGGCAAATTTGTGATAACCGGGATTCGTCGTCTAGTCATTTTAATAGGAAAGCAATATACAAGAACCTTGAAGAATTGAAAATACATTTTTTTAAACGACACTAAAATGAATCCTTTATTGTAATTTTTGTATTAACAGATTTTGCATGACTGTTTTTCGTTTTTTGTAAAATACAGGGTTAGCATACAAGAATACCCCGTTTTTAAAAAATTTATATTTCATGAACTTAGCACAATAAATAATTCATCAAAATAAAGATTAACTGTGAATTTTTTTTTTCACTCACAAATGTTTGATGTGTGCGCCTTTCGTAAAGCGACACACATACATAATATAACATACATTTTGGAGTGTTTCACTGTCATTTTTTTTCGTAATGCTACCCAAATGCGATCTTTCAGTTCTTGCAATGATGTAAGCAATGGTGGTGTATAAACGCTGTCTTTGACGAAATTTCATAAAAAAAATCACACGGGTTAGGTTTGTAAAGCGTAAATCATCACTGGCCCGCAAGGCCAATCCAGCAATGCGGAACGTCAATGGCGCAGCACGCAGCGATGTGGGGGGGGGGGGTGAACCCCTCACCCAGAGTTATTGGTTTTAAGATTGTTCCCAAACTTAATACAGTACAAAAAAACGAGCTCCAGGTTTGATCTCAGAATTTATGGCGGCTTTGCCATTTGCTGCCTACCATACAAGTTGGGACACGTGGAGTGAGGGGAAATACGGTGTTACAGTCGAGTCCCGACTTACGCGAGGGATGCGTTCCAAGACACCTCGCGTAAGTCGGAATTTCGCGTTGTGGAACAAGGTATGTTTATTAATTTTTTATAAGCATACCCAATTGTTTCAAACGTTTGTAAAAACCCTTCATATTGTCTCAAACCATTTATTAACTATATATTGCAGTAAAGTCAGAACAAACAACGTAAGTAGTTGTGCTTCTACTTACGTTGTTTGTTCTGACTTTACTATTCAGCACAAAGGTATTTATTTATCTTATATATTGCAGTATCTTAAAAAAAAAAAAAAAAGCGACTTTTTCTCTACTTTAGAAAAACGTTGTTATTTGACATAAAATTCTGTAATTTAGCACAGGTCAATGATAAATGGGGGAGAGAAACTTAAAATAAAACAGTATGGGATACTTACAATATGTACACTACGGCATTATTATAACACTTCACAGTATAGATATAGTAAATATATTTGTAATTTAAAAAATGAAGAAGATTTATGCAGCGCGATCAGAATGTTATCAGAATGTATTTTATCAACGTAAATATGTAAAATGAAAAAAAAAAGTTAAGAATCGGAGCGGTTATTTGTATCAACTAAAGCAAAGCGTTGTTTAGACTAATACAGTGGGTGAACTTCCGCTTTTAGTGATGCTAAAGGGATGGAAGTCCATTCACAAAACCAATATTTAGTGTCAACGAAGCCCATTCTAACTCTCCGCCGCTCTTTTCCGAAAAATTTCATGTTGCAGGCGAGTAATTTGTGTCCGCATTAAAAAATTCATTACTCATGAAAAACACGCGTTATAGCCATTTCGCGTAAGTCGGATCGCGTTGTAGCGGGATCCGACTGTGTCTGCTTCTCACTATAGGTCATTCGGTGTATCAATTGGCGCTGCAATCGTTTATTTTCTTCTGTACAATATTCTGTAATATTTTCTGTACCGTAAACATTTCATTTTACAGTAAAATACGGTGTATCAATTGGCGCTGCAATCGTTTATTTTCTTCTGTACAATATTCTGTAATATTTTCTGTACCGTAAACATTTCATTTTACAATAAAATTTACTGTAATACTGTACCCTGAATTTCAAACAGTGTAGTTCAATTTAATAATCCTAAAAAAAAGTTTGTATCAATCCGTGGACTAAATTCATACATTCAAAGGGAAACCAGCCGGCGCTAGTTGTGTTCCTAATTCTGAATTAAGAGGAGGTGACGAAGAAATGTAATCTGCTAATGTGATGCAAAGTGAATCCAGACTACAATTCGTCCAAGCGCGGGATCTCAGTGAACCGCAAGAATAATGTTCTCCCGAGATCACGGATCGAAGCTTTTCCCGAATTCCGTTGCAAATGTTATTATATTTCTCGCTTACTTGATTCTGCATTCGACGGAACAGTGGCACGTTTAATTTCATTTCAACTATTAGTATGCTAATTAAATTCATATTGGGGTTTTGTTGTCTTAATTCTTAAGTAGCAACATAGCACTGTAACTTTTCATTTGTGTGATGTTGAACTAGAACACAGTTATTTAGTAACTAGCTTCGTCGCTTCGCACGGTCTATCTCGAAAATAAAAGTTAGGTTAAGTGACGCTTGTTCATCAATCAGGCTTGAGCAAAAAAAATTAATTAATTAATAAAATTTTGCGGCAGATTGCGGAAAAATAACCAGAAAGGAAACATTTTTAAATCCCCCAATTACAGGAAAAGCGTCAAAAAAAAAAAAAAAAAATAATTTGAATTTTGACATCTTGAATTCAAATTATGTTTTTCGCAATCACGAGTGTGTGTATATAGGCGTGTGTGTTTGTGTGTGTGGGGTATGTGTGTTTGTGTGCAGGGGGTATGTGTGTGTGTGTAGGGGTATGTGTATGTGTGTTAGGCATGTGCGTTTGTGTCTGTGTGCTGGCATAAGGGAGTGGGTAGTTGTGTGTATGAATGTGTGTGTGGGGGGGGGTATGTGTGTGTAGGCAAATATGTTTATGTCTGTGTGCAGGCATGAATATGTGGGTAGTTGTGTGTATGTGTGTGTGTATGTTTTTATGAGTATGTGTGTGTGTATGTTTTTATGAGTGTGTATGTGTGGGCGTCTGTATGTGTTTGTGTGTGTAGGTGTATGTATTTGTGTGTGTGTGTGTGTGTGTAGTTGTGTATGTATGTGCGTGTGTGTAGGATATGGATGCAACCTGGAGACGGCTTTCGCCATAGGAGCAGCATCGTGAGGAGCCGGTCGACGGTGATGGTGCGGAGGGTGGCGGTTGGAAAATAAAATCAAAGGACATCAAAAACTGTCAAATGAAAGCAATAAGCAATCGTGATTGCTCAATAAAAAAAATTCAGAATTTTTTTTTGTTCATATTCGAGAAAAAAAAACAGCATCAAATCTTTCTTCTGAATGATTTTCTTCACGCTACAAATTTCAATGAAAGCATTGTTACGGAAAGTTGAGATGAATCACTGAAAAATAATTTGAATTTAGGAAAGCCTTCGAAAAATAGGGATTTTATGTCGAAATCAAAGTATATCATAATTAATAGTTTTTAACTAATGTCTCCACTAATTATTATCGGAGGATTATTTTAAATAGACAAACATAAAGACGGGAAAATTACGAATCCATTGACACCTGGTTCGATGGTCAGTTTACTGAAATTCGAGAGAAGTAATTTGGACATAGATAGATAGATAGATATATACACAGGGTACATACGCTCAGTTTTTAATTATGTAAGATAATTGAATAATCAGTTTTCAGTTCAACAAATCAGTAAGATGAGTCAAAGTTTATTGCTAGATTTATTTTGCTTTCCAATATTTAAATACATTGCAATTAAGTGATTAAGAGCAACAATCTGAGAGAGTGTCACGGCTGTGATTCATGCCATCTCAGACCTTCTCCAAAAAAAAAAAAAAAACTGTTACTTATCGTGTTAAAAGACTAAATCCAGAATTTTTTATTCTAAAGTTGAGTTGTTCAGTTTCTGTGGGCCCTTAAAGATTAATATACGGCATCAAAAAGTAAGCGGATTATTGAGACATGGAAATTGCTTTGAGTCACAACTCTTTCCACAAACTGTTTGCCTCCATTTTTTTTATTGCTTGAAACATAGAAGGGTTATATGTTTCAATTCATTATCATTTATTCATATTATGTAATAAATGATAAATTTGATGCAAGTAGTTGCACCATTGTCAATGAAAGACACAAAAAAGTGGCATTTTCAACGTTTTTCAGCATTTTGAAGGTTTAAAGACAGTTTTCACCTTTGAGTTGTCACAGCAATCATAGTGTCGTTTGAAAGGCAAGTAAAAGCATAAGTTATTGAGGCAAGCTCAATTTGATTTCAGTTACATTAGCCGATATATATATATATATATATATATATATATATATATATATATATATATATATATATATATATATATATATATATATATATATATATATATATATATATATATATATATATATATATATATATATATATATATATATATATATATATATATATATATATATATACACACACAGAGAGAGCATTAAGACCGCCACTTTTGCATCAAGGTATGAAATATTATTGACCCATAAACAAGGACTATCGTTGAGAAAACTATCATTAATTTTAAGTCTGGTAAACAATAACTGGCTTCTGGCTGATATGAAATCTTCTAGTGTTTTCTCTGCAAAATACTAAAATAACCGGTAACAAATACACGTTATGAAGGAATAATTAAATAAGCCACTAGAAAAAATCAATGTGCAAAACTTAATATACAATGAGCCGCAAAGATCTTTCTTCGATGGAATGTATCTTTTTTCATGGGTCGAGAAATCTTCTCTTTGTAAATTTCTCACCATTCTTGATTTTATTTCTTCTTCTACCTCATCATCAAAAAGAACTAAGACTGCTTTTTCGTCAGTCAAATACCATAAATGCTGGATGAATTTTTGTAGGGCAAATTTTGAGGTAATTGGGTCTATATTTCCGCACGCTTTCAAAGATTTCAAAAAGCACAAATCTTTGTTGGGTGCTTTGACTGCAAAAATACATTGAAGCCATGGTTTCACGCATATTGTCACTGCAAACAAGCAGACATCTAACAATGCTTCATTTTCTTTTGTATCTAATTGTAGGATTGAACTACATAGTAATAGTTTTAGGGAGTAAATATGCTCCAGCCATCCATCGATCTAGGTGCCTGACTCCTGGTGGTCTTATTTTAAACTAGTGGTACCCGCACGGCTTTGCCCGTAATAGAAAAATTGAAAGGTTTTTTGGTTCGCCTGTATATTTACAAATAATGTATGGTGAATTTTCTCGCCAATTGGCTTGTATCCATGTTACGGTTCCATGTTATGATAATTTCGTATCTCGCCAATTGGCTTGTGCCCATGTAACGGTTCCACGTTATGATAATTTCGTTCTTAAAAATTGGAATAAAAAAAGAACAAAATCGAATTTTCGAAAAATCGCTTCGAGGTGCACACCCCCATGCTACAAACTAACTTTGTGCCAAATTTCATGAAAATCGGCCGAACGGTCTAGGCGCTATGCGCGTCACAGACATCCTAAAGACATCTTAGAGACATCCAGACATCCAGACATCCTCCGGACACAGAGACTTTCAGCTTTATTATTAGTAAAGAAGATAAAGATAAAGATTATTTCCCATTTTATTAAATTTCTGTGAAAAAGGGCTTAAAATTGGAATAGTAAAAGAACAAAATCGAATTTTCGAAAAATCGCTTCGAGGTGCACACCTTCATGCTACAAACTAACTTTGTGCCAAATTTCCTGAAAATCGGCCGAACGGTCTAGGCGCTATGCACGTCACAGACATCCTACAGACATCATCCGGACAGAGAGACTTTCAGCTTTATTATTAGTAAAGAAGAAAAGAAGAAAGATAAAGAAGTAAAGAAAAGAATATTTCGGGCGTCTGTACGTTCCTAGGCATATATCCACGTGTGATCAGGTCGAAAAAAAACTTAACAGTCATTCGGGGGGTGAGAAAAATGGAAATTAAGGCCGATTTTTGAGTGAAATTTTTTTTGCAAATACAATACTTCCTATTTTGTAAAAGGAAGTAAAAAGGACATATTTCACAAACTACAATACAACATAATCACCTCAAGAACCAAAATGACGATTAGAAAATTTCTTGTGCCTCATACGTTTACTCAGCCTTGGGCATTCTCGAAATACTAAAATAGCATTCACGACTCCGCATTAGGAGGAAAATTGCTAATGTGTGTATGCAATAGTTAGCATCATGTGTTTTCACTGTAAAAGATTGCGCTTTTGATTAGCATGTTTAGATACAATATGGCATTCTATTTTTCCTTTTGGATAGGCAGCGAGAGGATCCTTGTTTCAATGAGCAGTGTAATTTCACCGCCTCCATTGGATATAATGAGGGCCTGGTAAACGCACATGGGCGCCAAAATTTTAGGGATACCGAAATAGGGTAAATTTCTTCTTCCCTTTTTTTTGGAAACTTCTACATAATAAAATAATGGTTTAAAAAACTAAAAAAAACACGCTTTCGTAGCAAAATGAACTAAAAAGTGAAAAATAATCTTTGGATGATAGTAGTTGACCAATCACTTAATTTTAATGTAATACAAAAAAGCGTGGGGTGCTGTCTATTTGCATTTTTGCTTGGACAACAAATGGAAGAAATTCAAGACAACTGATAAGAAGCCACCCACGTTTTTTTGTATTACATTAAAATTAAGTGATTGGTCAACTACTATCATCCAAAGATTATTTTTCACTTTTTAGTTCATTTTGCTACGAAAGCGTGTTTTTTTTAATTTTTTAAGCTATTATTTTATTTTTCTGTTTTTTAGTCTTATGTTGGAGAATTATCAGGCGACGAAATTATTTAAAAAACGAGTGCGAGGTAATATCTTAAAGTTAAAACAAGGACACCCTGATGGAAAGCTACTGTGAGTAATCGATGTATGTTTGCGGAAATCATATTTATATTACTTTGAAAATTTGAGATGCATTTGAATAAAAGTTTTGTTCAACAATGGTCTCATCAGCAATGAATTTCCAATTGAAGGCTCACCTAAATTTTGGCATGAAATTAGTTAAAAACAATTATATTTCATGTTCCAATTACCTTGGAACATTGGAACAAATTCTGTCTGATGCAGAAAAATTAAAGGTTTTTGTAGATATTTTTAAATAATTTTTACGAGCATTTATTAATGTATTTTTTTTTAATTTTTCCTTTTTCACATTGTTGGACTTATGCCAAAATATTGATTAAAATTGGAGGAAAATAACAATTAAAAGAGTTAATTAATTAATTTGATTATAGAATATTGCATTGTCATCGGATTTGAGGTCGCATGCCAAATTTCAAAAGAATCTGATCGCAGGAAATGGGAGAAATTTGAGCTGCAAGATTCCGTTACAAGATACATACATACATACATACATACATACATACAGGTGAAGCTAATAAAAGCGTGTTAAAAAATGTGGAGATTTTCTTGTGAGAGGGACGCAAAATTTTGCCAGGGCCTGGATATCACTTTGGCTTGATCAGGCCCTGGATTTAATAAAAAGTTCATTTTTATTTTTTCAGTTGTTAGTAGTCAAAATTTAGTAAAAGAGATTCTCCCCATTTGGAGTATTTTTAATTGATTGATTCAACGCCATTTTGCATCTGGCGGCGTCGTGCGCCGGACGACCTCGCACATAGGGACGGCGCGGCCCTGTTTCTGACCAACACACGGCCATCACTGTCACCAAGGCAGAATCTGTTGGGAATTGCAGATAATATTATCAATTACTTACGTTTATTTTGATATATTTGGCTTTAATTAAATCCCCATTTTCTTTTATCTTGCAAAGTCACAAATGCTAATTTCAATGTATGTAACGTATTTCCCGATCTTAGACACGTGCGTGCCTTACGTCATGAAATGACGGAAGTTCCTTTTCCATTTGATTGGCCGCCGTTCTAACATCGGGAAATACGCATCTCAAATGCATGTCTTGTAATTCATGCAAATGACTCTGGCTGGCTATATATGTTGCTTCCCCCCCCCCCCGGTAGCTCAGTCTTGCTCTCTCTCTCTCTTTTAAGGCGCCGTATTTTAGTTTCATGGTCAGCCAAGTCGGCTGTTTGCCGTCATGCTCTCGATTAGGCATTTCATAATTGTAAACTTTATTTGCAAACCTTAAGTTCAAATTGCTAAAACCTCCATTACACAAATAGTCCAGTCAAATTAGGTCATGACCCAGACATTCAAAAAAAAAGAATGTGCACCTATACCAAGTTGTTCAGTATCATGAGGAGATAACGTACCAAAAAGTCCCAAGAGTTTGAGCGTCGGGTTTGCGAGTTATGGGGGGGCAAAGAGGGGGCTCAAAATGCAGATTATTGCTTTATTTCAGCTGTATTTCCAACACTATTCGTTTTAATGAAAGGGTAATTGAATAAAAGTTGAATATGGTACATATAACTAATATTACAAGTAATATTTTTTGCAAAGATTTGTCTTTGGGGGGGGGGGATTCCCCCCCCCCCCATTTTTGAGATATGCATTGTACAAATGAAAAAGTTTCCTTGCTCGTGTTTTATTGTTTTTAAAATAACATTTTTTGAGTACATTCCCTTTGCTACCCCTCCTCCTCACCCCCCCCCCCTCATGTTAATGAAATAACAGGCTTAATCGGGTCAAAATACAAATTTTTGACGTGTTTCTCAGACATTTCAATGTCTATTTCTGACAAATATTATACCAGATTAAATTGAATGCAGGGAAATTTTTTAAAAACATGATCCAGATTTAGGTTTCATGTGGTTTTTAGCATTGTCTTGTTCCTCACCATGTGTTTCCGTAGTTTGAACGACTCGTTCAAAAATGTTTAGTTTTGATAATTGAAATACTTTACTTCCTTATTATTCAGTCTTCAAAATTTCATAAAAGGTTTTAATTTCCTGGTTATTCGTTGATAAAACCACGTCTTTAACTCTTCATTGGCCGAGTTTATAAGACGCTGGATTTTGTATGAATGCCGTTTAACTTCTTAGTTAGAATTTCATAATTTAAATAATGGGAATTATATGCTTGTGACAAAAACACATATTTAGTGTGTCACTTTTTTTCCCGATTTTATTTCACGTTCTACATTTTCTGCCATTTTAGCTCATTTTTCTTTTGCTAACATTATAGTCATACATTCCGGACAAATTTTTTAGGACCACGAAAGAATGGACCGCAATGCGGCTTTTTCAACATTTTAATTTTGCTCTTCAATTTCATTTGTAAGCAATACTTTCACAGAAATACCTTAATTTGGAGACAAAAAGGTTTTTACATTCTTTTAAAATAGTACGTTAATGGAAATGAAAGTTCAAAAGTGTAAACCTACATTTTTCTTGAAGTAAACAGAAAATATATTTATGTTATGTCCCCAAGAAAAACAGAAGCGGGTCGGATTGAAATGTAAAAAGATAAGAACAGACGTTAAACACACTTTGCCGAACTTTGACTATACAAGCGATACAAGAATTGATTATTCATCGGCATTCAATTGATTGTTAGTCTGAAATACTGAAAGATTATGAACGATCTCAATTAAAAACGTTGAGCGAAAATAGTACACTGAACTTCCATAAATGATCGAATCCAAGTGTCAAAAATTGATGGCTACTTTTAGAACCGAAGCAGCACCGCTAGGGACATACTTGTTAGTATTTCAACCACAGGAAGGGAGGGGGGTGGAGATTTGCAAGTATAATCTTTGCTCTTGCCAAAAAAAAGGTTTTTAAAAAATCAGAGATTCTTTGTCATTTCCTTTTTTAAATGAAAGTAAAATGTTTGTAATTTTTTCTTAAACCTTTTCAGAAATATAACATATTATACATTTGGAAGCAAAAGTCTTTGTTTTTACTTTTGAAAATGTTCCAAGGAAAAAAGCAATTCAAACTTGAAAAATGCCAAAAATTACGTTCGAAAATCAAAACAAACATCGTTTAAATGAGTTCTTTCCTATGGTGCATTTACTTTTTTTTCTGCACTCAACAGAGGTTATAGAAATAGAAGCGGCAAATCTGCAAAGTGAAGAGAAAACATAAATTAATTTTATAGAAGACTTTAAGCAGGCTCCGATTAACCTCTGAAGTGGGAAAGCTCCTTCTCATTTCAGGGCCTCACAAATTCTGTGTTGGAAATTTTTCTAAAAATTCAACGCACATTTAAATAAAATTCACTGTTGCTAGACACAGCAAAATTCAGATCAATGTTTAACCTCTCCTCCTACCCGACTGATAGAATTTTTGTAAATTACATACGTTTTCACTGAAATTCTAAACAACAAAGGGTCGTTAGTTGCTGAAACAGATTTGTCCTGTCACAAAATTGTTATGAAAGTACATTGTAATAGTTCGGCCAAATTTGATAGAACCAGTTCTAATGTTTGCAGTACCTTTAAAAGCTGAATCTGGAATTTTTAAGCAGTTTTTCAGTAATTTTTGGGCTTCCTGAAAGTTCTGAGGGGGAGCTCTAGCTTCCCGAGCCTTTTGGGTAATCAAGCCCTGCGCTTACGGCGCAACGTCTTACCTTTCAGATTACAGAAACTAACCTTTTCTATACATTCAACATTCATTCCGACATCCGATTCACACTGAAACCCAAAAACAGACGTACAGAGCAGTACCTACAATGCAAAACTGCAATCGCTAGACCACCAAATTTTCTTCTATTTTTGTCCTGCAAATTTTTAGAACCGATGTGTGTGTGTGTGTGCTTTCGTTTCTATATTTTAAAACTTTGAGGATTCCTAATGATTATATATATTTCTGTGCATAGTATATTTTATTATTAAAAGGAATTTGTTTCAAATTCACAACTTGGTGACTCCTGTTAAACTATTTTTATTAATTAAGGTTCGCTAAAGTTCATAAGTAATACTATGTGTTGAGTTTCTCTATATATAGTTCCTCAAATTTTCACTAAAAGATTACAAAAACATTTTCAGCTTTTAAATTTGAAGTATTGGTTTTTATTTAGTTTCTTAAAGTTTTTTGGTTTAAAGCCCCCCCCCCCTTCACCGCCCTCCCTCCCCAACAGACCCCCGCATTGCTGGGTCTGCGAGTACGTAGATTCGAGCCTGCGTACAGGAGAATTAAATTTCAATGCCATTTTTACGCCATTTTAACTTATAACGGAAAAAAAAACACTTTAAATACAGAATTACTATTAATATTCTTAGTATAATATCCATCGGCAAAAATGAATCTATGAAATGTCATATTCTATAGCACTTCTTTAAAAAATCCAAAGAGAATACACTTCGGAATTTTTTTCTTATTCGATGAATAAATAAGTGTCAACGTTATTTGGGATTCAGATACGTATGATTAGGCCCGTCATTTCATTTACTCATGGGTGGGGGGGAGGGGCAAAGGGAATACACTGGAAAATGTCATAAAAAATAATAAAATACCTGCAATGAAACTTTTGCATTTGTACAATGTATATATCTCAAAATCCGAAGGGGAGGGGATGGTGCGGGGGGGGGGGGTCAACTCCCCCCTTAATGACGAATGTGTGTGAGAATAGTACTTGCAGTGTTTGTAATTTGTTCCATATTCAACTTTTATTCAATTACCGTTTCAATAAAACGAATAGTGTTGGAAATACAGCTGAAATAAAGCAATAATCTGCATTTTGAGCCCCCTCTTTGCCCCCCCATAACTCCCAAACCCGACGCTCAAACTCTTGGGACTTTTTGGTACGTTATCTCCTCATGATAGTGAAAAATTTGGTATAGGTGCACATTCTTTTTTTTTTGAATGTCCAGGTTCGGCCCTTTTTCGACCTAATTTGACTGGACTAAAATGACTCTTCATTTGTCATATTGCAAATTTACAAATAATGGTTTTGCATGTTTTACTTAATTATCTATGCTTTAAGAGAACTTATGTTGAAATTTCATATTTCATATGTAAATAACTCGCCAAGGATATCACTGTATTATATCACCAAGGAGGAAATAAAAAGAAATAATTTCAACAACAGGTATTGTTTTCTAAAAAGGACTCCAATTACACTCTGCAGTTCAAAAGGGCACTAATTAAATTAGTCATCTGTGCGATAACTTCATTGATAAAAACTTCATCGCACAATAAAATCTGCTTCCATCACAACGAAACTTCTGCCCGTCTTCCAATGAGATCTGAATCGACACCACTGGTGTCGAAAACGGCAATGATTTGACGACAGTCGAATACATGCTACATGGTGCCTGGCCCGGCGCTGTTCGGGAAATAACCGATTTCTGACAGTTCGTTGTGTCGCTGTGGTTCAAACTAAGGCTCCTATAGTGGAGGAGTCGACGCATCCGCCATTTTGGAGCAAACTTGATCCAGTGCTTCGTAGCGATAGCATTGCTGCTGATGATTACATTTCTTTAGCATGTGTTAAATTGAGTCAAATGGGTAGTTGTTCGGCTGTTAATTGTATAAACAGCTCCAAAAAAGGATTTCAGCCCCTCAGATTTCCAGCAGATGCAGAAAGAAAAAAGAAATGGATAAATAATAGCCCACGAAGTGACTGACAGTCTGGAAGCGACGCCAACTGTTTCCAAAATTTCGCCAATGCTCACCTCCGCTCTCCGACTCTCTCGTTCCCTGTTTGGCGAATGATTGCCAATAAAGGTAGCTTTCCCTGTTTTACGCTTGCTCCAAAATGGCGGATGCGTCGGCCTCTCCAGTTATAGAGGCTCTAGTTCAAACTGCAGGTCGAATTTCTGTCATGGACGCAGTACGATGCGCGACAGCCGTACGCTGAATACAGTGGTCTTCCCTCTCAGTACTGGCACATGGCCGCCCGGAAATCGATCTTATTAAGGCAGTTCCATCCCTGAATCACTGCTCTTAATAATCATGCGCAGTGGACACATTCTGAAAGAGACTTTATGCAATATCGATGAAAGGAAATCCACCGTCTCGTAGTCCAATAGGGAAGTTTTCGATTTTTCAATTTTGTTTTTATATGATAGAGTAACATGTATGAACATCATAGGTGAAAAAAAATTTGCGAACGATGAGTAGTTTTTTTCAAATTAATTTTTAAAGTTCAAGCGCTTGTGACGTCAAATGGCATAGGAAGTGACGTCATGCGCTTTTCGGTAGGGGAGAAGCCGAAGGTCACGCATTCGACTTCGAAGACGAAACGTAAAAGGCTTATCTCCTTAACATTAAACCTCTCATCCTCTCGGAGATATTCGAATACCATCATTGATGTTACATGAGGAAGATCATTTAGATTGTGCTTTAACGAATCCGGTCTCAGTAGTGTGTTCAAAAGGATTATTGAATTTCAAAAAAATAAAAATATCAGCTCGCTCAAAATGTTCCTAGCGAAAACAAGGGATCTTCGGCGGAAGGCTGCCCATTCGCGCCCTGTGACGTAGGCTCGTGACGTTTCAGAAGAGCGCACTTTTGCGCGTGCATTTTTGAAAATTCATTAAAAATAAACCACGGTGTTTTAAAATTCGGCGATGGTGAATTTTTTAGTTTTGAGAGTCAATTAACAATATCCAATAGCCAATATATGAACATTTAATAGGTTGCAACTTCCCTATTGCACGAACTCAATCAAACTCGGTGAGCTGCTGATAATGGCCTCAACGTCTTCTTAAAGGCATTCTTGTCTAACATCAACTCAATACGGCGAATTTGTCAGAAAAGTAACGCTCACGAACTTTACAGCTCGCAATTGAAGGAACCCTAATTTAAAAGTTCTTGGTGGCGCTACCAACGCGACATTTATGCGCGAGACGCGAAATGTCAATCGATTTTTTTCTTTCAGATGTATCAACAAGCCTACCAAATTTCGTTTATCTAGCACAAGTATTTCTAGGTGTTTTTTTTTTCCCGCCAGTATATTTTAAATTGCGAAGAAACGTTTCTGTGTTTTTTAATGGTTGTGTATGCATTTCAGTTAAATATATATATATATATATTTTCAAATTAGAGGGATGGGGGTGGGAGGGGGTCTGATTTGTGTTTATTCAAGGAACTTCCTTTTTCTCGCATGGACATCGCCTTGCGGGTACTGCATTCTGCGTCATGACCCACCCCCTTTTTCCCGCCGTCGCCGCCATTTTTGGGCACTAATGATCTTTAACCATTATTATTGAAATAACGTGCTCGAATGTTTTTCGAGATGGCCAATGGTTGATCTCTACAACGTGTCTTAATATTCAGAAACTTTAGGAAGGGGTAATCCCCGCCAAAAAATAGTGCCCCCCCCCCCAAAAATTTTGCAGCGCACCCCTTCCCTAAAATAAGGAAACCCCATGAAAATGAAAGTAAATACACGTTCGAGAAACGCCATGAAAATTTTCAACTGCGCATTCTGCGTCATGAAACCCCCCCCCCTTCCCCGTCTTCGCCGCCCTTTTTTTTTTTTTTTTTTTTTGGGCACTAATGCTCTTTAGCCATTATTATTGAAATAACGTGTTCTAATGTTTTTCGATATGGCCTATCGCTTATCTCTACTACGTGTCTTAATATTCAGAAACATAAGGAAAGGGGTTCTCCCCCCCCAGAAAATGGTGACTCCCCCCAAATTTTGCAGCCCCACACCCCTTTAAAGTAAGGAAACATCAGAAAAACGACTGTAAATCAACGTTCGAGAACAACCATGAAACTTTTCACGGCGCATTCTGCGTCATGAACCCCCCCCCCCCCCCTCCCTTCGCCGTCATTTTTGGGCACTAATGCTCTTTAGCCATTATTATTGAAATAACGTGCTCGAATGTTTTTCGAGATGGAGAATGGCTAATCTCTACAACGTATCTTAATATTCAGAAACTTTAGGGAGGGATTCTCCCTCCCCCCAGGAAATGGTGACTCGCTGCAAAATTTGGGGGGGGGGCGTAAAAATTATAAATGAATAATATATTATTCATTTAACGTAAGTTCTAAAATTTCGTTGTCAAGAGTCATTAAAACAGCATTAATGTGGTGCCGACTCTGGTACACCCTGGTACACTTGCATAGCCCTTCATACATTTTAGCTTTCTTGTATGTAAAACTCGCCAAGAGATGACGACGTAGAGTCCGGCGACAAAACGAACAGCGCCAAGGGCGGTAAAACTTTTTGATTGGGGAATAACTTTCTTTCTTTCTTTCTTTTGGTGCTTAATTGCACAGGTTTGTTTTTGATGAGGACTACAATCTGAGTGTTTTGCCTCCCTTACGCATGATATATATTTTTTATTAGACATATAAACAACACGTGAAAGAATTTACATCACAAAGAAGGGAAAGTACAACCGGAGCGAGGGTGGGAGTCGAACCCACCGCCTCAAGTGTGCCAATATCAAGCGGTCACTCAGACCGCTCGGCCACTGAGGCCCCGATTGGGGAATAACTTTGATGAGCCGAAAGACGTAAGACGTGGTGTAAAGACGAGCAGCAAGACGGCTGCACTTCTGCATTGTAATCATTTTTGTAAATATTAGTTATGTGTAGTTTAGTTATCATTAAATGTTTAGTAGCTAAAATTATGTCATCAATGAGTGGTTTTATAAGTGAATACAAGCATTTTCATAGTTATTACCAGTAGCTCGGCGTCCCACATTAATGCCATCTAAAGTAGCTAATTTAATCTTAAGATCACTTATTGCAATATTTTCATCCTCAAACAAGGCCATTAAATTCTTATATATGTCTTAGTAAACGATGTTCGTAACGGAGATAGCTTCTTGACAATATTTTCCATTGCAAAACGAAAACTTAAGATTTTCAATCAGATATTCCTTAAAAAATGTACTGACCGTCTTTAAAATCACGTCCGGGTCACCACATGTTAGATACGACATTAAGTGTACACCACTTTGTCCATTCATATACTTTTATTTCTAAATATTTCTTATAACATTTCTTAACCCTTAGTAGCCTGATTTACGAAAGTGATTTATTTTTAATATTACTGTGTTTGCTTGTAACACAGCTTGTTTGTTTGCCTACTGTGTTTGTTTGTTACAACAGTAAAATACGTAACCTATAACAAAAAACAGCCAACCTATAAAAAAAAAACTAATAGTAATGTGAACATTTGGTTTAAAAGATTGGTATCAAAATTGAAACTCTAGGTTATTAAGGGTTAAAACATTGCTTAAATCATTTTAAATCAAAACTTAGCTGTTCTAACAAAACATATCCACTGTTGCCAAAACAAAAACGTACAATCTCTCACAGGACGGGAAAATAAAGCAAAGGCTTGCAACAAAGAAAGAGCATCAAGAGGGTAAAAGCATCATTGCAAGTGATACTCATGGATAACAAATTTAAAAAAAAGATAACACAAAAACTGGGGAAATTTAAAAAGAAAAAGTCCAAAGTATAGAAAAAATATAGACATATCTGATACAACTGATGAGGTAGAGATGACGGATCTGATAATTTATTACACCATATTGACATGTGCGAAAATCTATCTTCTAGATTTGAAGAGCTAGATCGTACGATACTTGAAGGAGACTTCGTTCTGGTAGAATTTGTCATCAAGCAGAAATATGTTTATGTTGAAATTGTTCTAATGGTAGCTGATAGCGACAAAAACCTGTACATAAATTTTTTGCGCAAAAATAAAACCATTTTAACTGTTTTACTTGATCATAAGTACTAGATGTTACATCCGTTCCGAATAAAAATATTAAATATTTAATAATAGTTCCTACGAAAAAAAAATGATACAATGCGAAATCAATCTTTTGTGTGGTTTGAAAATTAAATTTTTATTTAGATGCACGATGAAACTTGATTTTTTTTTTTTTCATTATGATTTAATTTTGGTTTTAAACGTTGAACATATTAGGTTTCACTCAATGCGCAGGGTACAGTTTACTTTTTTTTATGTTATATCAAAAACTTTATACGGCAATGACACTTTTTGTGTCTCAAAAGTTTGTATACTTAAACTGCATTGCAAATCCATCTTAAAAACTTTTCTCACAGAAGTTTTCAAATTTCTTCGATTTTTTGATTTTTTGTTTCACTGTGCTCCACCTTCCCCTAATCCATTGTAGAAGAAACATTTCATTAAACTGCCATTATTCTATCACAATTTTCACAAAACATTGAAATAAATAAATAAAAAAAACTGAGAATAATCATATTAATGTGAAAATATAAAGTCATGTTTTTCGTCAACAACGGGAGAGAAAAACAAAGTTAACGTGCCAACAAAACATTTATCTAATATCTTTTTTCATTCAATTACAAAGAAAATAAGAAACAGGAGTCGATAATTAAATTAAATAACACAAAGAAATATAAACATTGCAGACTATTGTCGTCTGCAATGTTTATATTTCTTTGCGTTATTTAATTAAATATCGTCTTCAATGTTTGATAAATCTATTTTAATAAAACAAAGAATATATATGTGTGTATATATGCATGTTCCCTATACAAATCCAGTTTTGGCAGGAAGGTACTTGGGCCCTCGAGGAGGACCGTGGGGGGGGGGGGGTTTCTAACGCCAAAAAAGTACCGAACCGTTCGAATTTCATTTTGAGACCCGAAAATGGCATCAAATGGCTTTTTCAACCAGAAATAATTGATCAGTTCGAGTTTGGCGTCACCCGAAAGCCAGCGAAATGTACGCATATGGTTCAGTCATTTCCTTCGAATTTCAAAAAAAAAAAAAAAAACGGGGGGGGGGGTGTAAAACCATCGGAAAAAAATTAAAAAGCCACTGCTTCGTCTAATGGAACAGAAATTTTAAATCGGAAAATTATCGTTTGCACAATCTCATTTTAAATTAGAGTTCAAAAGGCTGCCACTTTTTTTTCTCTCGGTTGTTATTAAATAAAATTTTGTTTTTGTTTTGAGATACAAATTTCCCTTTTTGATTAGTATTCGGCAATATATCTTCTTTCTTTTTTTTTAGCATTTTAGTTGTATTTATGAAGGGTTGCGTTTAATTTTTTCGGGAACTTTTGATTTGCGTTTTCTTTTTCTGAGAATGATTATTTTGACGGGAAATTTTAAAGTATTTTTTTCTCTAATTGAAGCCTGACTGTTGAACATGCGTCACTTGACAAAACTTTTATTTTCGAGATAGACCGTGCAAAGCCGGGCAATGCAGCTAGTATTAAATGTAAAACACGGCAAACGATTAAGGGAAAAAAAGAGTTAGAAAAGAGTTCTCAAAAGACCTTGAGCAAGCAATCACCTATTTTGAACCTTTTCAAAAATATGTACTTAAAAAAAACTTTAACTCAAGATTTAGCTTGCAATTTCATAATCTTCACACGTATCTATAATGTCCATTAGGGTGGCTTTTAGCTACAGGGCAATTTTCGAGAGTTAAAATTGCATTGCTCCCACCCTCTAGTCTTGTTCCAAGAAACAAAAGAACTCGCGCATTATTTAACTTTAACTGGACAATTTCTATAGAGATGTCTCAAACGCATTAAAGTTCAGTCAATCCTAGAAATCTAGTAACAATTTTTACAAAATTGCATTTTTCTTTTACATTGCAACAATTTCTAAAGAATAAATAAATTTTATTAGGACAAATACTTTTTATAGAATCAAAACATAGCTGAATAAGCCAATATTGATCATTATTTTTTCATAGGGGAGGATTTAATATCTTTAGTGCAGTTTTTAGTCTTCAGCAACGATGAATAAAACAATTGTTTTTCTCTTTTTCATCTTTTGTGAGAATACTATTGTGTTCCCAAATAATTTTAACCCCTCTTTCTGCACCATCATTTACAACGATTGATTTTTTTTTTTTTTTTAAAGATTTTTCCATTCCTCTTATATAACCAAATTTATCCTACCAAGTTGAAGTCTTTGTTCAGGAAATTTTAACTGATAAATAAAAAAAAGGGTAAAGAATGTTTTGTAACCAGGGCTGAAGAGTCGGAAGGAAAATGGCCGATTCCGACCCCGACTTCGACTTTTGGATTTTGAAACGCCTGACTCCAACTCCGACTGTGACTCCAGATTTTTTTACTTTATTTTATTGTATTTTTTCAATTCCCTCTCCCTCTTCAGTTGAAGGGGGGAAAACCTCTAAACAAAGATTGAAATATTAATTCCTTTTAATGAAAATTTCGCATTTTGAATTTTATTGTAAACCCAAGATGCATACAACGTTAGAAATTCAATTTAAAAATCAAATTTTCCAATTGTTACGAGTTTAAAAGTGAGATGACTTAAAAATCCGTTTTTTAAAAAAACGAGCTAATGTGTGCATTACATGACTTCTTTTTACTCCAATTTAATGATACTAGTAGTGCCTTGGAGTAAGCAAAGAAACACTTTAAATATTTTTGCCCCAAGTTTGTTGCGAGCTGAAGCAAAAAAACATTTTATACAGATTAATTTTCCCAATATTGGACATTTTAATGTGATTCAATGGTTAATTCTATAAATATCGCCAATATGGAGAAAATAAAACCAAATTAAAAAAAAGCCAAGTTGGCGAAATAACGTGGGGACCAAAAGCTTGGCGATATAATGCCAAGTGTTTGCCAAATTATAACACCACTTGAGTTTGCACTGATATTAATAATGATTTCCCCCAAAAATGTGTAAAAGACCCCCTTATGTACATCCGAGTGCAACTAAAAAAAGAGGTGCACAACTAAATTCCACTAGGAGTCTACGTACCAAATTTCAACTTTCTAGGACATACCGTTTTTGAGTTATACGAGATATATACGCACGTCCGTACATACAGACGTCACGCGAAAACCCTCGGTTAAATTAATTCGGGGATAATTAATATAATTAGGAGTATATTAATAAATTATTAATTAATTCGGGGATCGTCAAAATGGATATTTCGGGTGTCTATTCGTTCTTAGGCATACATCCACGTGTGGTCGGGTTGAAAAAAAAAAAAAAACTGAACATTCATTCGGGGGAGAGCAAAATGGGAGGCTGTTTTTGGATCAATTTTTTTTCGCGAATACAATACTTCCGTTACTTCGTTAAAGGAACAAAAAATGAAAAGGATTACTTGTAAATTGTCCCCCTTTAATGTTTAACAATTAGATATTGATCGAAACGTGTGCTTTCAATTTTTAAAAGCTTTAACTTGAGAGAAAAAAAGCTTTTTTTCTAAGTTCTTGAGAGGAGTGGTTTGCCTCGGGGGTCATCCATCTTGTAGGCGACACCCAAATTAATTTCAGAGTTTGTAAAAAATATAAATACGTTAATTCTGAAAATTTTCTCGAATATATTTAAAATTTTATTTCACCAATAAAATTTCAACGAAAATACGGCACATATCATTGAGAAGGATTACTAATGGAGGGAGCGACAGCAAATGTCTCAGTGAGATAAGCTTGGAACCCAATGTTTCCCAGGTCAGGTGACTAGTTTGGCTGGAAGGTTGTCGCGTTTTGGCACGCAATTGCTCTTTTGGCATTAAATATTTTTCAGACGACGGCACTAATTATGAAGTCGGGACTACAAATCATAGCTGCAGAGTTGTAGCGAAAAAATGACAGACTCTCTCTCTCTGGCTCCAAATTCTTTACCTAAAACATAGTCCGACTCCGATTTCAACTCGGAGTTTAAAAACCGTCGGACTCTGACTCTTTGCATCAAAATCAGTCCGGATCCGAGTCCAACTCCGCAGCCCTGCTACAAATTAGAGTTGCGGAGTCGGAAGTAAAATGACCGACTCCGAAAATTTATAGCATTCGACTCCGACTCTTTTTCTTCAAAATCAGTTCGACTCCGACTCCGCAGCCCTGCTCCAAACTAGGGTTCAGTCAGATGAAAAATGACCGACTCTAACTGCGAGAATTTTAGATCCTTCGACTCCGACTCTTTTACCCAGAAACGCAGTCCGACTCTGATTCTTGCAGTTTATAAAGGTAAGGCATGGTATATTCAGTAAATTACCGCCAATTAGCCAGGGCTAAAGCAGAAATGCATGAAATACACCGCCAGCTCAGTCATTTCCATCCGAGGACTGAGGTTTCGTGCTTATTAGCACTCATCAGCCCGGCATAGGAAAGTGACTGAGTTTTAGATGGAAAACTTCTTAAGGAAGCCAAGAGTGCCAAACAAACTGGTAGCTAATATAGAATTAGCACAGACCAGACGAGTGACCGAAGCAATGGTTCGGTTCAACTCGAAGATAGAAGACAAGGCTTGGTATATTCAGCAATTAATGGACCCGGTTTCCGCACACACCCCACCACTTAGCTGTGAGCCTTAGGTTCCTGGAGATGGAAAATCTCTTAAGGAAGTCAAGAGTGCCAAACAAACTATTAGCTAATATAATTAGCACAGACCAGACGAGTGACCGAAGCAATGGTTCGGTTCACCTCGAAGATTGAAGGCAAGACATGGTACAGTCATAGAAAAAAAAAACGAAACACTCGATCGTATTCAAAGACTATTGATACTAGAGACACGTGTAAGGTGTCATTGTTTCAGGAATAAAAAGTTCTACATAATTATGGTAAAAAATTGTTGTTAAGGGGTCGTCTTCATATTAAAACGAGCATCAACTTCAAAATTTTCAATGAGAACCCCCTTTTTTTATCACATATTTGTAATCAGCATCTTTTTTTAACTTTGTATACAAAGTTTTGTTTAATTCGATCCAGCCGTTACTTCAGAATCGAGTTTTGAAAAATTCCTCTCGTAATGTTAAAACGTATTTTGATATTTTTACTCATAACACAAAAACTAGATTAGGCACGGCAAAGATTGTTTTTTTGTATCAAAATATGAATCGACCCAATAATAAAAACATCATTTACAACGCCCAAAATGTAATTTTAGTTTTTTTATGAATTATTTTAATATTTTTTGAAAAAAATATGATCTGAAACCATATTAAATTTTAACAGAAAAACAATCTAGAAGAGCTTTTATGAGGGAATCCAAAATTTGAGCTCAAAATATTCAGTAGTTTTTGCGCTATGCTTAAAAATTCCTTTTTTCCTACTTTAGGGGTCCGTATACTTTTTTAAAACAGAAATTATGAAAGTTGGTTTCTTCGTAAAAAAAGAAAAAAATTGTTCAACAAACTAAGCAAACCAATTATAACGTGGTTTTTCTACATTAGAGTTACGCCTATGAATTTTTTAAATGCATAAATTTATTCGCTGTCTCTGCAGAAGAACAACACAATATTGCAACCGTCAGTTTTTTGTAGATATCGTTCAGACGTCAATGTGTAAATAATGCGAAACACTACTTCATTGTCTAATAAAAGAATATTTTATAGAACTTTTGAAATCAAAAGCTATACTTTAAATACTTCTGTTTTTTTTATTATTTTTTTATTTATTTATTTTTATTTTTTATTTTTTCTGAGTTTAGCCATTGCCTTTTGTAAAACAATAACTTAAATAATATATATATATATATATATATATATATATATATATATATATATATATATATATATATATATATATATATATATATATATAAATATATATATATATATATATATATATAAATTTGAATTTTTGGCATCTTGAATTCAAATAATGTTTTTCGCAATCACGAGCCGTGTATGTGTATGTATGCGCGTGTGTGTTTGTGCAAGCGCATGCGTGTGGGTGCGTGTGTGTGTATGTATGCATGTGCGTGCGTGTAGGCGTTCGTGTGTGTGTGTGTACGCGCGTGTGCGTGTAGGCGTTCGTATGTGTGAGTATACGCGCGTGTATGTAGGCGTTCGTGTGTGTGTGTATGTAGGCATGAGTGTTTGTGTCTGTGCAGGCATGAGTGTGTGTATGTGTGTGTGTAGGAGTGCGTGTATGTGTGTGTGTGTAGGAGTGCGTGTATGTGTGTGTAGGAGTGCGTGTATGTGTGTGTGTAGGAGTGCGTGTATGTGTGTGTGTAGGATATTGACGCGACCTGGAGACGGTTTTCGCCAGAGGAGCAGCATCGTGAGGCGGCCGGCCGACGATGGTGCTGCGGAGGGTGCTGGTGGGAAAATAAAATGATATCACATTAAAACAGTCAAATGAAAGCAATAAGCAATCGTGATTGCTCAAAAAAATTAACATGCACAACTTTTTCACAGAAACATACAACAAAACCCCAGTGTCTTGCCAGTCATGTTGCAATAGAGTGTAGAATTAGTGGCTCTTCCCGGTGATAATTTGCTAAAAGGAAAAATTATTGCCTTGTCTAATTCGGGAAAAAGTACTCGAAAAATAGCCGACAGTGTGAAGTTTCTCCTTTAACAGTATCCAAATGGGTCAAAAAATAATAATTGCTCTCAGATAAGTTTACTGGTTTTTAGGAATTATTTTTTTTTTTGTATAGAGTTTGAATAATTTTCAATGTGTTAGGATCTAGGAGAGGAAATCTCAATCGCACTAGTGGGCCGCGTGCTTTGAGCTGTATTCAGCACAAAAGTAGTAGTTGTGGCTAATTGTGAACTTTTTTTTTTTTTTTGACTTCGTCACAGATTTAACAAAACATTAATTTGCGTGTTAGATTAAGTTGAGTTTTTGTCTATTCTTAATTATAATTTAAATACTATTTTTCTATTTACTTTCTCGGTCATTGGCGTGCATTTCACATTAAAATAATTCTCGCAAGACAATGATAAAATTTCAAAATATTTTCTTCTCTTTTGAACAACATGGAAAAATATCGCCAAAGAAAGAAAGTGAAAAAAAATATTGTTATCAACTAATGGGTGCCTATTTTATTAAATGTATCTTTTTCAGAATCCAATATCTGGATATTCGGCTCCAACTTTGTGACACTGGAACTAATTCCACTTCCTGTTCTTATTCTTTGAACACACAACGGGCCACATGGACCAACGTCGCGGGCTGAATGCGACCCGCGTCTTCACTGCGAATTGGTTTTCCCATTCCATGGCTGCTGTGAGTCCTAATATTGAACACAACAGCTCTGAACGAGATTTAACCGAACAATGTAGCAGGTGTCATGTCATTGAAGCCGAGAGTGCCTAAAAACTGGTGGATGAAGAAAATTTATCTCACCAGTGAGATGCCGTAAACATACAGCAGATAAATTTACTTTGCCTACCAGTTTATTCGCACTCTCAGCTTCAATAAGATGACTTCCGCATCCCACACGCTTAGTTCCGATTCCAGTCTGCGAAATATGCAGCGAGGACGAAATCGTAGCTTCTGGATAGTTCAACCCGCCTGTCGGGTATGCTGCCTATAATATTGCTATAGACAATGCTAGTGTGCAAGTATATAGTGCGCGAAACAATATCAAATAAAGCTAAGTTTTGTTTGTAATGTTAGAAAATCGGAGAAATGACAAGAAGTCAGTTTTCCGTTCACCTTGGTTAAAATTAAAATGAATTTTTTTTTTTAATTACGGGTTGAATCATCTCGAATCTCGTTGCTAGAAACAGCATTGGGAAATTACTTTCCTAAATTGGTTTTAAGAGATGTTACATGTTTAACTAAAACCGCAGATTGTGTTATGTCTTTTTAATAATACCACGCATTATGATCTTTCGCATAAATTAGGATTTGAAACAAATTCTCTTTTTTTGATCACAAAAAAGCCTCTAGAACAATTACTGTGTTTGTCCACTGGGTTAATTCAAATAACCAAATTTTTCCCAAATAAAGTTCGAGTATAAAGGGTTTGCTCATTAACGGGTATTTATATTCTCCTGTTTCTGCTTTATTTTTTAGATTGATACTTCGTTCATTTTATGTATTTAGAGCAAGTTTTCACGGAATAAATGGACCTTGCTTCGCTCGAGTCTCCAATCTATTTAATGCTGCGTCTTCCCACGTTGTGCGGTATATTTTTTATATTTTTGTGTGCGATGGCTCACACAATGCCGATGTTCTGCGAAATTAAAAACGCGCAATTCCATTTTACAATCAAAGACTTTTTATTCATTCCAAAATAAACCTGTAACATAGGTGCAACATTTATCAAACATATTCACATCATGTTTCTAGGTATGAAGTTGAATATTTACATTTCTATGAGGCTTGAATGATTATATGAGCAATCCAATAGGTTTATATTAGGAAAAGTCAAAAAGTTCCATTACTTTTAATTTGTCATTATTCGGTTTACTAAAGAACGATCTATACGATGGACCAGCCAAACCTCATCCGTCTTTCTTAGGTTAATGAAGATAGACAAAAATCAGTAAATATTTTTACTTTTTTTTTCAAAAAAAAGAAAAAAAAACCGACCGTAAATCGCTTTTTGCCGCAACATAATCGGCTAAAAAGTATCGGATTACGGAAGAAAAGAGAACTTCAAAAAAGCATGAGTTGAGCTGGATAATCTCGATCTTTTCATTGTTCACCTTCCGTTACTTGATAAACCGTGACCTTGAAAGAAGCGTTTTCAATGTGGGGATGGTCCCTAAAACGTTTTTCGTTAATAACTCCTGTTCTACTGCACGGAATGCAGTGAAATTTCGTATCCTGGCTGTATTTTGCGGTCTAAACATAATTATGTAGCAAAAATTAGGGGTTCCCATTTGAAAATCAAGAGTTGGTGCTCATTTTGCTTTGTATATGGTCCCTTATCAAAATTTTACCTACGTAGTTTTAAAGAAGACTTTAAACTAAGTCGGATGACATCTTTTTTTCCTTTCTAGCACGAAAAATGGCCGAATAATTAAAAGTGTTTCGTTTTTTTTTTCTATGACTGTACATTCAGTAAATTACCGCCCATTAGCCGGGGCTAAAGCGCATTAAAAATAGGCTGTTTTGCATGTGAATGATTTTGACAGCCAGTTGGATGGCAATATCTTTTAGAAAATCAATATATACGCTCTGCAACTATAACCCATTAAAAACATGTATATGCATTATAGAATTACAAAGTACGAGCTTTTGAATCATTTTTCTTCAGAATTTATGAGTCAAAAATCTTCATGACAACTAACAAAAAGCCTTAGTACTTATATCTGATAAGGGAAGAAAGAAGAAAACGGATGCATAAATGAGGGTTCATTTAGCGATTAAAATGACCGTAGTCAGTCTTTCTAGGCATAAACATTTTTTGCGCGAATATAATAATCAGCTTAAAGAAATAAAATTTACTGTTTTAAGATCTTAAGAAGTAGTTAGAAAAGTCAATGAAGGAAAAGGAGCTTGAAAATTTGCAGCAAAATGCAAAATTTTCATAACATCTGATATTGTATATATATATATATATATATATATATATATATATATATATATATATATATATATATATATATATATATATATATATATATATATATATATATATATATAAAATGAATGTTTGTCTGTATGTCATCCAAGAACTCAAAAACTACCCGGCAGATTTGGCTGAAACTTTCACCGTTTGTTATTTTTGGTACTGGGAATGTTTATATACCAGTTAGAAAAAAATCCGATCGATAGTTCCTTTTTTATTCCAATTTAAGTCACAATCCATTGGATAAATACGAATAAAATTATCGGCTGCAGAAATTAATTCGCGTGAAAGATGTCATTGATAAGAAGTTACCTGTAGCCATTTTTCTTGAGTTTGAACAAATAAATTATTTCTTTATTGTTTTATGGCTTTTCATGCAGCGGGGGGATTTAAAACTTTTTCTATTTGATATTTTTAGCGATTGATTGATCTTGCAAACTGCGTGAGTACAAAATTTGAGTATAGTCACGGCTTCACTTGATACCTGGACTGATTATTATGAAAATCAGTATAATGATGTATTTTTTTTTTTGTTGGCGTAGCAGCTAGCTTTTTTGTCGGGTACAGCTAGTATATATATATATATATATATATATATATATATATATATATATATATATATAATAGCCAATGATCGAGTAACGCTCCTGACGTTATGAACAATGAGCACTATCTACTGGAGTTTAGAGATAATCCACTGGTGTTTCGGTTTAAATTTCAAGTATCAAACTGTCATCAAACAGGCAATATCTTCGTTCAAATGTAGAAGCAATTTTCACCCGTAATATCTTGACGTGCGATTTTCTAATATAGCAATAAAAATAAAAATCATGTTTTTTCGCTAAAATATTAAGCTTCAAGTCAGTTTAAAACCAAAACATTTCAGTTTGTAACTAAGATAATGTAGGGTACAAAAGTCAACCTTGAAAAGCAGTCTCTCTTATGCTTTCGATACATTTTGGCCATAAATGTTTTCATTTATTTTTAAGGAGAGCTTGAATAGCAAGCGTGTTACTTTGAGCATCCATGTTTCAGTCAAAACATTTAGCTGTAAAAGTTTCTCTACTCTTAAAAATTGTTCGCAATATAATTAAACTAAGTGCATACTAGTAAACATCACTTTTATGAACCAATAGTAGAGTTTTATAGTACGTCATAAATTAGTTTAACTTATTAAATTCACACTCGAGTGGAATAGAATGCAAGTAACTTCAATTAGTCCTTACAATGAAAGAAAAAAGCTTAGTTTTCTAGAATTAGAGGATTTCACTTAACGAGGATGAAGCGCAAAATAAGACACTTTACCATTAAAATATTTAATTACGAAAAGAGTTTAATCTGCAACGTATGACTTCTTGTCCTCGCTAACTGACGTTCTCAGAGAGATTTAATATAAAAGTATCCCTGAAGACTAAAATATGTGAAGATGGATATACACATGTAATTAAAAAGATTTGATTCTTGTAAACAGTGCGCAGGGATACTGCGGAATGCTCCAAGAGCTCCTCATTGGAGAGTAACAGCATGTAAATCTGTACAGACACAGTGGGGTCGTTTCCGAATTTTTAAAAGTATTTTTTTTTTCTGAAAGAGCATGCTTAAAAACATAATACTTGACCATTTTAAAAACAATTTGTCAAAGTTTAATATTTTTTAACAATTATTTTAATCGTTGTGCATATTCAATTTCATTTTTCATGCTTCTGCACATGACATCACAAGTGATGAAATGCCATTCACTGATGCCGTTAACGCAGAGCGTAATATTTAATTCGCTTTTTTACTCACATTTATGGCAACAATATGGTTGCTGACAAGCGTAGAGCGCAACATTAAATTCGCTTATTGATTATCATAACCTTGAAACGCGCGTTTATAACAAGCGTAAGTATTCAACACGCCAGTGGAATAGCGCGCCGAAGTTTATTGCTTGTGACGTCATAAAGGCCACGCCTTGTATTAAACATTTGGATATATTTTTTAAAATAATTAAAAAACTAAACGTTTTGAAAATAAAAGTTATTCCTTGTTCCATGTTATTTATTTATTTGTTTTTGCTTATTCTATTAACTTCAGTGACTAAAAGTAATACTTTTGACAGATGGAAACAACCCATTCATGACGTAGGCTTTTCTCTCAGAACCCCCCCCCCCCCTCCGAGCTTGGTTTTCATGGACATTTCTTCTCTCAAGCTAAAATTTAGATTTTTCAAGTTGCAACTTTCTCTTAAAGGTAAACCTTGTAACAGTCGCTATAAAAAACAAATATTTTATTTTGTTACAATTTCTGAAATTTGACGCTTTTATTATCAATTTTAAGTGTCAAGTCATATCGTGTCAGTGAACAACACCAAAGTACGTCCACACCAAAAATAGTCAAGTTTTATGAAAAAAAAAAGTAAAAAGCTCAACCGAAACAATTACAATTATTCACCTGTCAAATGAACATTTTCAAGGCAGCAAAAATGGTCCAGAAATATTTTTTTTTTTTTTTTTTGCTTTTTTCGTTTATTTATATGGTTAAAAAAAATATTTGCTCTAAATTTTTCATCTGAATCTATTTTTATTTCTGCAATGTTACGTTAGCCTTTTGTAATGTTTAAACAGATTTACAATAATGTGAAGTCTTTTTCGGAATCAAGTTGTTAGGTCAGCCAGTTTACATACAATTCACGGAAAAAACAAGATCAATAACTGCAATTTTTTTTACTACATCAGCTTAGGACTCTGAAATGCCAACAAGAGTACGGCAAAAAGTACAAAATTTCACTCATTTTTTTCCCGAAAGATTAAACATTAAAACAGACACGAGACAACAGACAAAAGGTAAACAACAAAACACAATCAGTAGATTATGTCATTTTAATAGAAAAGCAATATACAAGAACCTTGAAGAATTGAAAATAATTTTTTTAAACGACAATAAAATGAATCTTTTATTGTACTCGAATTTTTTGTATTAACAGATTTTGCATGATTCTTTTTCGTTTTTTTTTTTTTGTGAAATACAGGTTTAGCATAAAAGAATATCCCGTTTTTGAAAATTTATATTTCACTAGCTGCGTTGCCCGGCTTTGCCCGGTCTACCTTGAAAAAAAAAAAAAAACATTGCGTCAAGTGAAGTATCTTCAATAACCAAGATTAAATGAAAGGAAAAAAAAAACCATCATGCAAAATTTTCTCGCCAAACAATGACGACAGATACTAAAATACTTTTAAGAAATTAAAATAAAATGGGAAAGATGGATTTAAAAGGCGTAACCATGGAAACACAAAATAAAATAAGTTTAAGAATTGAAAATGAGAAAGATGGAAGTAAACAATGGATTCAAAAAGCGTTGCCGTGGAAACGCAAAATGAAATGGTTAAAAACTTGAATAGAGAACATATTTTTGAATCTCATTTAATTCGCTTGTAACTTTTTTTTTCTAATGGAGCTAGAGGGTTAAACTTGCGACCTTAGGTCGAGTTAAATCTGGAGTAAAAAAAGCAGCTTTCTCCAATGCTGTCAAAAAGAAAACTGTGGGACAATTCCTTCACTTTTTATTGATGGATTTAATGAAGAAAGTAGTGCCTAAATTTCAGCTAAGCCTAAAAAAATTGGAGCTAAAAACATAAAAAACTCCCGCCACAATTAAATTAGAGCATTGGAACAAATTGCGTAGAACGCGGAAAATTCTTCCCTTTCCAACGATATATAATATTACTATTTGCGAGTAATTTTTCACTCCCATATTCGGGAATTTATGTGAAAATTGGACCTAAATTGGAATAAAAAAGAACTATTCATCGAATTGTTTTCGAACTGGTCTGCAAACCTTTTCAGGACTTAAAGGAACAAACTGTGAAAATTTCATCGAAATCGGCCGGGTAGTTCCCGAGTTTTGCGAGTTCAAACACACAGACGCTTTTTGGAGACTTCATTTTATACTATGTAGAGATGAACTATTACACTTAGCACTATAAATAATACATCAAAATAAAGAATAACTGCGAAAGTTTTTTTCACTTACAAATGTTTGATGTGTGCGTCTTTCGTAAAGCGAGACACATCTATACTGTCGTGTGCAGGTAAACGGCAGTATCTGCAGAAATGAGTTTTCAAGATATTTGAACAAATGTGTGGTGGATTTAATACTAACAATAGGAAAATGTTGGAAATAGACGGTTTTTTTCGCGCCTTTTTTCAGCAAAAAACAAATAAGCGCGCTTGTACAATAAAGAAAAGGTACAATAGATGACAAAAATGCAAGAAAATGAAAAATTTGCAGTTAGTGCCCTTTACCTGCACACGGTAGTATAATATAACATACATTTTGGAGTGTTTCACTATCACTTTTTCGCAATGTCACCCTTATGCGAACTTTCAGTTCTTGCAATGTTGTAGGCAATGCTGGTGTATAAACGCTGTCTTTGACGAAATTTCATAAAAAAATCCACTTTCGGTTAGGTTTGTTAAAGGGTAAATCATTATCGCCTGCACGGCCAATCCAGCACTGCGGAACTTCAATGGCGCAGCGCGCATCAAAGTGGGGGGAGGGGGCGGTGGGTGAACCCCTCACCCAGAGGTATTGGTTTTAAGATTGTTCCCAAACTTAATGCAGTACAAAAAGCGAGCTGCAGGTTTGATCTCGGACTTTCAGGCGGCTTTGCGGCCTACCATACAAGTTTTGACATGTGGAGTGAGGGGAAATACGGTGTTATCTGCTTCTCACTGTAAGTCATTCGGTGTATCAGTTGGTGCTGCAATCGTTTATTTTCTTCTATCAATATTCTGTTTTTTTTTTCTGTACCGTAAACATTCCATTTTACAGCAGTATTTACTGTACAATTTCCCTGAACTTTCAACAGTGTAGTTCAATTTAATAATCCTAAAAAAAAGTTTGTATCAATCCGTGGACTAAATTCATACATTCAAGAGGAAACCAGCCGGCGCTAGTTGCGTTCCTAATTCTGAATTTAGAGGAGGTGACGGAGAAATGTAATTTGCTAATGTCATGCAAAGTGAATCAAGACTCCCATTCGTTCAAGCGGGATATCAGTGTGATGGAGGACTATCCGTAGGATTGCGTTGTGTAGATGTTAGCTCCTGCCATCACAGGTAAGTTATCAGTTACGCTAAAGCTAAATCTGGCGAATAATCAATTTATTTTGTCACTAAATACAGTACACAGATTCTGGGAGGAGAGGGAGTGTGGACTTACCCAAAACTCAACGGAGGAGTAACTTCGTCATCATTCTGCTGGAACTCCATGCTATGAGAGCAGCCGGTCACCAAACGCACAAGACGCACTACTCCGAGACCTCCTGGCTCACACCCTCGACTCTCTCTCTAGGGGTCTGCGTAGGGGGCAAACCCCTGATCAGTTTGGTGTGCTTCCTTAGCTGCTGGCGCCATCTATCGAGGTTCTCCTAAAACTTACTTCAATTACGGATTTCTCCGCCACACTCCTCCCCCCTTTCAAAAATAACCACTCAATATGAAACTGGTTACACATAATACAAAATAGTTCAAAATGCTGTAAGTACATTTCAAGCGAAGTTTCTGGAATATATCATGCAATAATATGTTAACAAATAATTATTAAAATACAAATGACTAAAGTTCAAAATCTGTGGATGAGAAAGTCATTTTTTTTCTTTCATAAAATGTCATCATCATGTGTTTTGAGGGAACATCAGCACTATTATAGTAAGGAAACCCACATAATGCCTATCTTATGTGAAAGTTCAACGTGAACACAGTAGCACAGAGTGAATTTGTCTGAAGTCCGCTCAAAGATCTCAGTATTTTCACTCGTTTTGAAGAACCAAGGAAATGCAACCTTTGTACCAGTCTTTTCATAGAATCCAGTAGAGCAACTAGAGTCCGTCGGATGTAATAAGGCACAAGAGGTTTTGAAGATACTTCTGCAATGATGTTGGTGTCACTTTCTACGGCAGCACTCGCTATAATGAACTATATTTAGGTCGATATAGCTTCTGTATCAGAGAGCTGGGCAGATGGAAGTCACAAAAAAAATTCTTTTCGAGGAGATTCACAGTTCAAAATTTGCAGTGGTGGGAAGTTTGCTTCTAAATCCAAGAGACTCACAACTCAACTTTGAAGACGTAGGTGACCTTCTCACTATTTTTCTGCAAGTGAGAATTTCCTTTTTTTTTTAATCTCTGACTTTTGCCACTGTAAGTCCACTACTCTCCAGTACATTTTTTTTTCTCTTTTACTAAAAATATCTAACATTGTAGAAAAAATCTAACATTGTAAACCATATGCAATTGGATGCTATTGTGAGAGTATTCGATTTTTTTTTTTTTTAGGAAAACTACTAATTTTGCAATTAATAAAAAAAACAATGAAAAACATCTGTTGACTTTTTTTTTTTTTTTTTTTTTTTGAAGGAAGATTTAATTAAACAAGTTAAGGAAAACCTGCCACGCGGAGGCGAAAACTGAACCCCTGGCCCTGGTGATCAATTCCTACCTACGATGAACAGATTATTGACAAAAATTGACCAAGACAACACCAAGTGGCCAGCTCGATGAAATCAAAATCCCTATCTGTCAATCCCTCACATGTTTACAATTCTGCCATACTTAAAATTAATGAGCATGTACATGTGCGAGGAAAAAAAAACGTAATTACAATTTTAAAAAAAATGGATGAATGAATGAATGATAACATATCAACGAAAGGGCAAAAATTCTACCTCGGTCTTAGGTTATACCTTTGCGGATGATTTTCCAATACGTTTCTATCACGAGAATCACTTAACAAATTACTTGGCTGAACATCACATGGTTTCTCTACCTGTGTGTCCTGAATAATGTTTTCATCTCCTGTCAAGTGTAAATAGCTAAACCTCTGAGTGTAAGGAATTAATCGATTGACATGTACCCTTAACACTTTTCTTGTATTCTCAACATGTCTAACCTTATAGTTAACATTTGTGTATCTCTCAATAACTCTGTATGGTCTCTCATATTTGGGTCTCAACTTAGCAGAAATATTTTTCTTTAAATTAGGGTTCTTTACAAAACAAAGCGACCCTACCTGATAATTGTAACATTCCTCTTTTCGACCTAGTCTGCTTCTATCAATATTTTTCTTCTCTTGCTCGTTCAAATTATGTAATACTTTTGGAAAAATTTTATCCAATGACTCAATTAGGTGTGTTATATACTCTGACTGTGTGTCAAATTTTGGTGCGTTCCCCAGTGTATATGGGAGCCGAACATCCCTGCCATGCTCAAGAAAGAAGGGCGAGACCTGAGTGACTTCATGAACCGCGGAATTCATAGCTAACATAGTCTGAGGTAACTGAGTGTCCCATTCTTCACTGTCAGAAGACAAGGCTGCAAGGATATTTGCAAGGCTCTGGTTTGTCCTCTCGATTTTTCCGTTGACGTGAGCGGAATACGCAGAGATGTGTCTTTTCTCAATACCCTGAGTCTTACAAAAATCTGAGAATTCAGAACAATAAAAATATTTTGCGTTATCGGCTATAAGAACACGCGGGCAACCTCTATGAACTATGTAGTTTTCGAAAAATGTTTGCGAGATTGTGTGCGCTCTCAAATTTGATAGGGGAGCAAGGTGTATGTATTTAGAGAATGCGTCAATCATAGAAAGCACATACATATTACCTGCCTGAGTGGTCTTTAATGGACCGAAAACATCGATGTGACATTTCTCTCCGGGTGACTCACTCTGATCTACCTGTTGTAACGGCGCAGAAGGTATTTTAAACGCGTTTCTCCTAGACAAACAAGTAGTGCATGATCTTACGAAATTTTTTGTATCTCTGTACATGAAGGGCCAAAAGAAATTCTCAGTTAACCTGTTGTAAGTCTTAAAAAATTTCAAATGACCTCCCACTTGAGAATGAACAGACTCGAGAACTTTGGCTTTGAGCGAGTGAGGTACACAGATTTGGTGTTTTGGATCCCTCCTTGGTGATCTATTGTTGCGTGGTGAGACGTGAATTAGGACATTGTCCTCATTAAATATATAATTGGGATATCTATCACTCTCATTCTTTTCTAGTGCATGGATAATTTTGATTAATTTTGGATCTTCCTTTTGCATTTGTATTAGCTCGGTGTTATTTGGGAAAACGATGGTTACTGCGTTCACACATCTTGATAGGTGATCCGCGACCGCGTTAAATTTGGCTTTCACGTATTCTATGGAATAATTAAACTCCTCTAATGCTAATTTCCACCTGAGAATTTTAGAGGAAGGATTTTTGTTTGAGAGAAATCCTTCCAGTGGCTTATGATCTGAAAACACTTTGAACCTCCTGCCAATTAGAAATGCCCGAAAGAAAGACAAAGCACAATAAATAGCAAAAAACTCTAAAACAGTTGCACTATACTTTGATTGAGATGGGTTTAACTTTTTCGAGTAGAAATATAATGGTTTTACTTCCCCATTTTGATACTTTTGTTCAAGAACTGCCCCAATACCCAAAGCAGAAGCGTCTGTGGTGATTTGCAACTGTGCATTTGGGTCTGGCAAAGCTAGCACGGGAGGGCTTAATATTGCTTGCTTAATATCCTCAAAAGCATCTTGAGCCGCTTTATCCCAAACAAAGGGAGTATCTTTTCTAAGTAAATTAGTAAGAGGTAAAGCCCTTTTTGCGAAATTCTTAATATATCTACGGTAAAAATTACAACATCCCAAAAATGACTTTACTGACCTCTGATCCTTAGGTGGTAAAAACTCATTTATAGTAACAGTTTTGTCTTTATCTATGTGCAAACCCTCGGGAGTTACAATAAATCCCAAAAATTTACATGATTTAGTGAAAAATTGACATTTTGCTGGATTAAATTTTAGTCTAATTTTCTCAAATCGATGAAGAACTTCCTCAAGGAGTTTTAAGTGATCTTCCTGAGTTTTTGAATACAAGAGAATATCATCTATGTAGACTAGTGCTCCTTTGTGTAGTAAATCTCCTAATACATTTGTGGCAATTTGTTGGAACGCTTTCGGAGCATTTCGGAGGCCAAAACAAACGCGATTAAACTCATACTTATTTCCGTCAGGAGTAGAAAAAGCTGTTTTGTGCCTATCTCTCCGGTCAATTGGAATTTGATTGAATGCAGTTTTTAAATCAAGAGAACTAAAATAATTAGATCCTGAAATTTCGTGCAAAATGTCGTCTAAAGTCGGAATTTCAAAGTCATGCGTTTCAGTAATTTCATTTAACTTTCTGAAATCAAGAACCATTCTCCATTTATTTGTTTGCCTAACAAAAAGAGCTGGGGCGTTATACAAAGATTTTGATTTTGAAATTATGCCAGCTGATTCCAAATCTTGAATTTGTCTCCTAAATTCTTCTCTTAAATTGAATGGAATTTTGTAAATGGGACATTTGATGGGGTGATTATGATGTAGCTGAATCTTATGAGGTTCTGTTCGTGCTTCCTCTAACTCCATTGTCGTCCTAGCAAAAGCAGATTCATGATCTTTTAAAATACTGAAAATTTTTGATTTTAAATTTGCACTCAATCCGCTCATGTTGAAATCTTTTTCCGTCAATGGTTCAGGTAAATCCCTTGAAACTGGGATGTCTGAGGGAAGCTCCTCAAAATTGCTTACATAGCAAATGTTAGTGTGTTTATTTAGAAAAATGCCTGAATCAGTGGTGTTATTAACTCTGATTGCCGCTTGTTTATTACTATGGTCAATCTTAATTTTATCACTGTCAAACGAGACACCTTTTAACTTGGAATTCTTCTTAATACTAGCACTAACGCAATTGTCTGTACAGATGGGCACTTCAACGTAAATAACTGAGCTCGAATGTGGCGGAATTAAAATTTTCTTATTAAGTTTTAATTTAATTTCCTCTCCCAAATCAATTATATTAACAACTGTGCTTCTTGATGTAATTGGTATCTTTGTGTTCATGATTTGCAAAGTGTTATCGTATAAGTTTAAATTTGCAGTTCTATATTTTAAAAAATCAAACCCTAGGATTCCTTGATAAATTTGGTTAAAGTCATGCTTAGTTATGTAAAAAATTTGCTCTAAAGGTAAATTTTGAACTTTCAAAACAATTTTAAAACAACCTTGGATTTCTAAATTTCCTCCATTAACAGTTCTGGCTGAAATATTATATTTGATCTCTTGCAAATCTTTTTTCTCTAATTTTTCAAAAATGCTGGGTCCGAGTAAAGAAATTGAGGCACCCGTGTCCAAAAGACAATTGCATTTTACACCGTTAATTTCGACATCAATCGTCGGCAAACTGTAATTAGGGTATGGGTTTGAGGAGGGAGAAGGGCCGACCCTGTAACTGCTAAAATTAATTAATGCCTTCTCCCCCTGAAGTTTAAATTTTGATTATTTCTCCCGCGATAATTATTACGATCTCGTGAATTGGGTCTATTCCTTGTTTGCCTTTGTTGTCTCATATCTCTATCTTTGACATAACACTCAGATAGCTTGTGATTTGCGCCTCCACAATAGTGACATCTGAAGTTAAACTGGCCTCGTCCCCTATTGTGGGTAAACGAACCCCTACCTGTATGTGCGTTGGTTCTATAGGAATTCCCCCTAAATGAATTACTATTCCCTTGCTCCTGCACATTAACCGCGTTCGTTTGAGCTCTTAGTGTTTGCACTTCGGTGCTTAATTTTGCTAATTGACTGGTCAATTTACTGACAATTTCGTTTTGTACTCTGTGTACATCACTAATTTCTGTTTGTTTTACTGAGGCCTCGTGAATTTTATTGTTTTCCTCCTCTTGTGAAGCGATTGATATTGCTTCATCTAACGTTTGCGGGTTCTTACTCAACACAAATCGCTGAATGTCTGCTTTCTATCCCGCTAGAAACCTTGCTAAAAGCAAATTCTGGCTTACTTCTGGCATTAGTACCATATTCCCTGCACTATAAACCTGGGCTCCAACTTTCCTAATTCTTAGACCGAAATCAAATGCGCTTTCTGTTGGCTTTTGGGAGCATGTTGCCAAATCATGTAATGCGCCTGTAATTGAAATTTTCCTTTCAAACCGTTCTACTAGCAAATTCGCAACCGTGTTGAAGTCATTTTCTCCCGCGACTGTCGAAATAAACAATTCAGCTGCCCCGGTGAGTTTAAGTTTCAGAATGGACAATTTCTCTTCGTCCGACAATCGCTTAACTGTCCTACTTCATTTATTTTGCTCAAAAATTTCTTTACGTTAATAGTGTCGTCCCCGGAAAACTTTGGAACTAAATCTATTAATGCCATATTGGCTGTATTGTTTTGAACAATTATGTTCTGTGCTGCTCTGCCCCTACGATACATTATGACATTTAACCTAACACACAATTAATTATTAGTAAGCTTCAGTAAAATTGAGAAATTAAATAAAAATTCACACATCACTTAGCAAAGATTTTTCGTTACCCCAAAATGCACTTTATATGAAACATTTTGCGATTGCTTTACACAATATAAATGCATTATAAAATAATAAATAAGTGAAAACAACCAAAAGCATGATCAATTGATAGGAAAAAAAAAACAAATAAATAACTGTGGAACAGAGTCAATTCAATGATCATTCAAAAACAATGCATGAAACGAAAATTTTCAAACTCTTCTGAATCGTAATTTTATGGAAATATCTCAAAAATAATTGCATATTAAAGTAAACGTTCACAAAATTGTTACAAATCTAAATTCAAATAAAGCATATTTTGAAAACTCTCACAGATGCATCCAGATCGCGTTAGGCTTAGAACCGGCATGGTCAACGTTCGATACCAGCATAGAATCTTCTAAACTAACTATTTTTTTTTTCAAAAAAAACGTATCGAACAACCACGGCGATTACTTTTCGAAATATTTTAGATTAAACGCCAGGAAAAAATGGTCACTGCACCAATGTGATGGAGGACTATCCGTAGGATTGCGTTGTGTAGATGTTAGCTCCTGCCATCACAGGTAAGTTATCAGTTACGCTAAAGCTAAATCTGGCGAATAATCAATTTATTTTGTCACTAAATACAGTACACAGATTCTGGGAGGAGAGGGAGTGTGGACTTACCCAAAACTCAACGGAGGAGTAACTTCGTCATCATTCTGCTGGAACTCCATGCTATGAGAGCAGCCGGTCACCAACGCACAAGACGCACTACTCCGAGACCTCCTGGCTCACACCCTCGACTCTCTCTCTAGGGGTCTGCGTAGGGGGCAAACCCCTGATCAGTTTGGTGTGCTTCCTTAGCTGCTGGCGCCATCTATCGAGGTTCTCCTAAAACTTACTTCAATTACGGATTTCTCCGCCACATCAGTAAACCGCAAGAATTATGTTCTCCCGACATCACGGATCGCAGCTTTTCCGGAATTCCGTTGCAAATGTTATTATATTCCTCGCTCACTTGATTCTTCGTTCGACGGAACAGTGGCACATTTATTTTCATTTCAACTATAAATATGCTTATTAAATTCATATTGGGGTTTTGTTGTCTTAATTCTGGAGTTGCAACATAGTATTGTAGCTCTTCATTTGTGTGCTGTTAAACTAGAGCACAGTTATTTAATAACTAGCTTCGTCGCTTCGCACGGTCTTTCTCGAAAATAAAAGTTAGGTTAAGTGACGCTTGTTCATCAATCAGGCTTGAGCCAAAAAAAAAAAAAATAATAATAATAAATTAGTAAAATTTTGCGGCAGATTGCGGAAAAATAACCAGAAAGGAGATATTTTAAATCCCCCAATTACAGGAAAAGCGTCAAAAAAAAAAAAAAAAAAAATCCGGAAATTTTTTTTTGTTCACGTTCGAGAAAAAAAATAGCATCAAATCTTTCTTCTCAATGATTTAGTTCACGCTACAAATTTCAATGATATATATATATATATATATATATATATATATATATATATATATATATATATATATATATATATATATATATATATATATATATATATATATATATATATATATATATATATATATATATGCAGACTTCATCACTTGTGTTACAAATTTTTGTTATAAGAAATTTATATCAATGGTTTCTTCAATTTATACCTCAGAAGTATGTAATGAGTTATGTTCAGGATGTTTCTATAATGAAGTTTTCAAAATTTAAAATAAGCATTAGTTGCTCTACATCTCCCCCCTAAACCGAGAAGGTCTGGCAACCAGTTGGGGGAAGAAAAGAAGAAACTTCTCCCCCTCCCGTGATAAAGCAATAAATTACAAATAAAGTAAAATTCTGTATGAATTACGGATAAACACGCTAGTTAATTCTGCTAATCTAGTGATTAGAAATGTATCGCGTTCGTTTGCGTCATTTTTGTTTAAGTAATTGAACTGCAAGAAAAATATAATTTTCTGACTAACTAATTTATATCAAAACTTTAAGCAATAACTAAAATTGCAATGATATTGCTGCAAGCACTTTCAAAAGGATTTTATTTTTAATCATGGACTGTATCGAAGCGAGCGATTTAATTGCCACTGTGATTGAAAACAAAGACAATCGCTTGGAAGGACTGTACTTCATTTTTATACTGAGCTATATTCCTAGTTTAAAATGCCTTGCGCGCGATTCAAAATGTAAATACATATTTCTTTCACTAAATTTAAGGACATGGTGGTTAATGGAATGTCAACATTTCCTCGCTTGCAGAAAATTTTAAATTAAAAACCTCTCACTGCGGCAACTCGTTATATTTGAATTTGAATTTACCGAATTACTTCGTAAGAAAAGAATGCAATATAATTTTACAATGGCAATCAAATCGAAATTTAAAAAAAGGAGGAAATTATTTAAATGAAATGATGGAATTTATTTATGTGCAATTCTTGAACTAACAAGGAAACTTACGAGTCAGAAATTAAACCAATCCACAGTTTGATTTTATATAGAAATCTAAAGTTGGATCAACGTAAAAGTAAGATTCTTTCAATTTTGGGAAGAGTCAGACGTAAAAAAAAAAATTGTATGAATCAAAATTTTAATCCACCATCATATTTCAATACTTTCAACTAAAGCGGAATCTGTACAGTGTAAAAAAAAAAAAAATGAAGTCTTCCAATAGCGTCTGCGCGTTTAAACGCGAAAACTACTCTACTGACTTCACTAAACAGTTCAGTTTGCAGATTTGCAGACCGGTTCAAAAGATGTTCGATTTATAGCTATATTTTTGTTATATTTCAGACGCAAGTTTTACATAAATTCCCGAATACAGGGTGCAAACTGCATGTACATAGTAACATTATGTAACGTACTAATCGAAAGACTGGATGTTTCTGCTTTATATGTGTTGGCAAATAGCTAACGAGTAATGAATCTCTTTTCTGCGTTAAATGAATGCAAAACTTAAGTTGATTTTGAGAGTCGAGTAAAATACGGACATTTAACAAATATTAGAGTTTATTGTTACGTACATGAAACTCGTAAGCATTTGTAAATTACAAACTGCATCCTTGAATAGAAAAATAGAAACACAAACAAATACTTATAAACTTGAAGACGTTCATGTCAGCACTAATTGAATATCTTAAGTCCAGTTGCACAAAATTCCAATTCTTTTCATCAGTAATAATTTCTTTAAGGCCCCCGGGACCCAGGAAATATCCTTCAATTACTTGCATAGTAACTATCCTTCGATGTAGCAACAGGGTTGACTGGAGACACATTTCTCGGTCCACGCGGAACACAACCGCGAACAGCCATCTCAAACGGGCAAAACAGTAAAAACCTCCGCCCAAGCCTCCTTCATTTCAGTTTATATCAGGTTACGAGTTGCGTCACACTAAATATTTGCATACTGACTATAAAGAAGTATTGCACTAGTGAATTAAATAAAGGCATGCGGCTAGAAAAATTGTATGTAGTTAAATTCTGTTTTTCGAATTACCCAGCCGCAACCAGAAAACCGGGGATAAATTTAAAATTGAAATAAACTGGATTTTTTTCTCGTGCGCTGGAAGGGCATGAACCAAATATTCGCTAACAATATTTACACTTTACGCCCGATCATCCATGCTAATTAATACACGGATGTACGCGAATAATAATAATAAAAAAAATAAAAAAAAACACGGATAGTTCGAAAATGACCAAGCACTCAGAAAAATGTGCATTTGGAGGCTTTAAGTAATCTACCCGGTTGTACATAAAATACTTTGAGTTAAATTACGATACTCTACTAATACAAAAAGTAATACATTAGCACTAGTAATGAAATGTGTAATAAATTTGGCATACTTTTTAGCCTTAATTAATTTTAAATTAAAAATGTTTTGGTTGCACGGATAATCCGCACACGGATAAGCGGGAGTACAGTGTATTCAATTCTCAGTACCTCGTAGTCCCAAGGAACTGGCTAAAACCTTCGTGTTATTCAAAACTTGAGCAAAGAAAATATCCCACAGCCTTCTCAGGAGTTTGGGACCCTAGGAAGACTTGCAGGTAACAAAATAGTACAGTAATAAGGCTTCGAGCTATCGAGAGTTGACTGTAACTTATTCTAATCTTCCAATGTAATTAGAAGACGAGTTACTAGCATTTATCTTCATTTTCCAAGTGTTTTCTTAATTCCAGTCATTAATCAGCGCTTTAATAAAATCATGCAAAAAAAAAAGGAACCAAGGGTTCCAGTTTTATTTTCATACAATTCGAAGAAGCAAACTTTATTTCCCAGATAAAACCTGCCCGACAGTTGGAAGTTCGGAATTTCTAAATTTAACTTCTATACTTATTCTAAAAATATTTTTTGTCAGTCTTTTTGCTAAAACTTTTCAAGTAATCAGTTCGCTCGCATATAAAATCATTTGTATGCATTTTAATTAAAGCGAAGGTTTGACTTTTTTTTCTGCAAGCGTTCTTTGCACCGCCACGTAATGTTTTTTTTCCTGATATGATACTTCTGTGTAAGGCACGAGGAAAGTTGCATTGTTGTACTAAGCGAGGTTTTAAAGTGTATGTAAGACTTTAGATTCGATATTAGTTTTCAACAAAGTTTACGATAATTTTTCAAAAATTTGCGTCATAATATTGGATTCCAAGAGTAGATCAGAATAAAACTCTTTTTCGAGAAGAAATGAACAATTTGTGAACTTGGTGTTGCATTTTTAGAATAAAGTAAACGATTTTCATGCAAGTATTTTTATTTTGGCTGTTTGAACGATCAATTGAAACTCACCTGTTAGTCAAATGCATCTTTTTTTCTGCTATCAGAACAGGCGGCAAAGTTGAGAACGGTGAATTTGAAAAACTGGATCAGTGAAATTCTTTTGGAGATAGGGTTTAAACAGTTGGATTCTAAAATCTTGTGGTGGAATTCTTTTGTGCTCCAAAATGTGTGATCAGCTTGAAACTTATACTTTTGTTTCGTTCGATGTTCTTGAAGGGTCCAGCCTTATAACTCTCTTCATAATGTCACGAAAGACGGTTGGAAAACAATACTTAACCGAAAATTCAAATGAACTGTTGCAGAATTTGTTACTGATTCTACTTATCTGAAGAGGAGCACATTCCTCGCGATGACAATAATTTAGTTTCATCAGATGATTGCGAATATTTTTTCAGAACATTAATTTGAACAAAAAGATTTTTCTTCAAAGTCAGGATCAGAGGAAACTTCTCTTATAAACCTTGATGAGCAAGATATTGAAACCAATGAAAGAAAAGGGGAAAGAGTAATACGTCAAAAAAAAAGAAAGAAAAGAGAGAGAGAGAGAGATAAATTGAAAAACAGAACTATTTCTCTTCTAAAGAAAAGGAGACAAAAAAAATCAACTCGCTTATAAACCTTGATCAGCAAGATATCGAAACCAATGAAAGAAAAGGGAAAAGAGTCCTATGTCAAAAAAAAAAAAAAAAAGAAAGAAAAGAGAGAGAGAGAGATAAACTAAAAAACAGAACTATTTCTCTTCTAAAGAAAAGGAGACAAAAAGAATTAACTCGCTTATAAACCTTGATGAGCAAGATATCGAAACCAATGAAAGAAAAGGGAAAAAAGTCCTATGTCAAAAAAAAAAAAAAATAAAGAAAGAAAAGAGAGAGAGAGAGAGAGAAATTAAAAAACAGAACTATTTTTCTTCTAAAGAAAGGGAGATAAAAAAAAAAGAAATAGCAAAGGATTGAACATTTTGAAGTAGAGTTGGTCGATGCAAGATTTTTTAATATAATAGACCTAGCAGCTGTCAATGCTTTAATTATTTACATAGAAATTACAGGTACCAAGTTTGAGAGTCCAGATTCAGCAAACGAACACCGTAAAAAAAGTGTTTTCCTCCAAGTCACCACCACTGATCAATTTTGATACAAATGCTAAAAAAGTGCCTACCTCTGGAAGAAAAAAGAAAACAATGCCAAACGAAGCAATGCAGTAATAAAACCACAAAAATTTGTTCTGATTGCAACCAAAAAAAAAAAAAAAATGCTGGCTCATGTACAAGCAAAGTGATAAAGTTGAGCATTTGTAAATAGTGCAAAACTGAGCAATGAAAGTGTGGTGATGTCAGGAGTCTCACAAAGTGGACTGTAACACTTGAAGAAAACTCTTGATTCTCTCGGAGATCGGACATCTCTTGCCGACTCCCACACTCGAACATTACACAAAGCACACTCCCAGACATGCAAACTTACACACATGTGTACATATATATATATATATCTTACTTTTAAGTTTAAAATCTGGATTTTTAACAATGATTTTAAAATGAAAAATAATTTACGTAGATTTGATATCAAGAAAATTACAATATCTCAGTGATCATTAGGATCACTACATGACTAGTTAGTAGAAAAAATAAACGCAGTAGTATTGGATTACATCATTCACTAAAGCAGCAAAGATGATCAATTTTAAATTGAAAATTATAGAAAACATGATTAGTTGCTTCAACTCTTTCTGCAGTTTCAAAGACATCAAGACGCAGAGAAATTATTAGGATCAGATGACTTTTCTAAAGCCGTGATGAAGAAGTTATCAAAATTGGCTAAGAATATGTTCGAAAAGAATAAGGGAGAGACATTTTACAGCCTTGAACCGTTTTTAGTTGAAGCAATAGATAATGATTTTACTGCTAAATCAATTTATGGCCTATTAAAGCAAATCTTTTCTAAGATTAAAAATCTTAAAAAAAAGTAATTTCCAATCTTTTAAATATGACGGTCAAACTGACTGCCGCTAGTCTTTCTAGGTATACAGAACACGTTGTCTTTCTAGTGTTAATATGTTAATCGTTCTTTGCACAATATTTATTGATGCATTCTCAACATTTTTTTAATATTCCAAATGATCTCTGCTTTCATATTGCATCAAAAGAGAAAGATAGTTTGATCAACGAAATGCATTCTGATTACAAAACTGAAAAACAAGTTTATACTTCCAGATACGCGAATCTATTTCAATTCCAAACGATATAAATAATGATAAACAGTTTTCGAACAACACACGTGTCACTGAATATTTTAAAAGCTGATGTAAAATAGGGTTGAGTGGAAAAAATGAGTTTTTGTTTTTCGGAAGCTGCTGTTTATGAGGCTTAGTGAGAATTCTGTGAAATATTTCATTTCTACGACGTCAGATTGAGTCTGCGAACTTGACTTAAAGTTTTCAAATTTTTTATTTTATTTAGATTGTTCAAAAAAATAAAATAAAAAATAATAACAATAATAACAATCAAGTATTTGAAATGAAAAAAATACTGACGAGTCGTTTTTAAATGACAGAACAAGGTCCAAAATATACAAATATTTTTATAACAATTTTAGATTGTGGTTTCAGTCCACCCTTTTCGTCCAAAGTTCATTAAATTTCTTAAATTTCCAATATTTTCAGCAATATTTCCTCTCAATATTTACTTAAATTGTTTTCCAAAATTTTTCTGAATTTCTTTTGTCATTACCACGCAATGTGTCACTCTTTACTAGGTCATGTAAAACTACCCACGACTCACCACGAGGAGGTGGTTGCACCTCGATTCCTACCCGTGTGCTACCTTCCTCCCAACCAAAGAGAGCACAGATGTTCATTTCTTAGATTAATTGCAACATTTAAATTGCTACCTTGTGTCGTAAGTTGGCCGGATATTTTTATCAAAATCGTGACGCCCCTCTTATTTAAATGTCATTGAATATGTCATGAACGGATGTATTAAAAAATAAATAAAAATCATTCAAAAATAATGTCTTTTAATTAACTTACAACTTCAAATAAAAATAACACAAGAATCGTTTTAGATAGCAATGTAAAACTTGTTTATAGAAATGAAAATCGAAAAGGAAATTGAATCAAAATGAGAACCTTCAAGGCGATAGGTGGCACCTCTGGTGCCACCTAGTCACAAAGTCATCAGTAACTCGTTCAAGTACTTCTATTTTAACACTTGCAAATTAATCAGTTATGAACTTCTTTAGGCGATTGAGGTCAGTCGGCTTCTTCTTGTACACTAAGTCTTTCATGTGATCTCAAAGATAGAAGTCGCGTGGATTTATATCCGGTGAATATGGTGGTCAATACAATGCAATGCACCAGGATGGTTGTTCGGGTAAGCAATATTAATGGTTTCAAAAACACTGTTAATGGTTTCAAACAATTCTGCAGCAACAGTGTTGCATTTTCATCGCATACATAACCAGTTTTTTAACATTGAATATACAATCTTCAGTCGACATTTTTCGTAATTGCATGAAACCAACTTCCTTTTATACCCTAAACCGCTGCATTATTCAATAGCGCCACGTAGTGAGCCTCTGTGAAGTTACTTCGTTTTAAAGTTGTAGGTTAAGTAAAATAAACCTTGTACTTAATGAAGCAAGACCAACTTACCCCTTTTTTTCAAATATACTTGTCTTAAATTTAAATAAAGGTTGGGTGACCCACTTAACCCCTAGTATGGGGTAAGAAGGGAACCCATCTTCTTTTCTTTTCTTTTTTTTTTCAAAAATAGAATCTTTAAGAATATTTAATGAAGTATATTAGGAAAATAAAGATCAACTTTTGTTTATTAATGAAATCCTAGGTAAAATAATTCAATAAATTTTAATTTGTGTTTCAGAATTTTAAATATGCTTTCAAAATCGATCTAAAAACGGATTTCACTTACCGCAGCCAACCCTATTTTACACTACGTTTTTATTTACAACCTCAAAACCATACAGTTTAAACGAACAATATATTTCCTATCGAAAACTTCTAATTCATTTCCACCAGATTCGTATTTCCTTTTCCATACCACTTAAAATAAAAACAAAGTGACAGATATTTCGCTGTAGAAATACACTTTACAAATAACCCCCCCCCCCGTGCAAGAAATATATTTCAAAACAAATCCCCAACCTTCGAAGTGAATGTGAAACAGTGTTGAAAGGAAAAAGGAGATCTAATGAGAAAGAAATGTCTGCATAGGTTGTGTCAAATTTGTACCCCTTCTTGCTACTGCGCTATATCAATAAATTCTGAAACATTTATTTTCTGAAGATAGGCTTTTGAAGAGTTTTTTTCCTATTACGAGCGTTTTATTTAATCCAGTTTTGAATCATTCGTATTACTTATTTCCCATTTTGAAGCATTTAAATAAATTAAACTTAGCATATACCGTTCCAAATATAGATAAATCTATGCTAATAATATAAAGCTGAAGAGTTTTTTGCTTGTTTGCTTGAACGCGCTAGTATCAGAAACTACTGATTCGAATTGAAAAAATCTTTTTGTATAGAATAGTCCATTTATTCAAGCTATGGGCTGTTTTATTTATTTATTTTTTTAGTCAGATTGACCGAAATATTTGTCATATTAAATATTAAATGAATTTTTTAGTTCTATAAATTCTTAATAACTGGCGGAGTTTATAAGGCAAAGTTATAGATGGAGGAATTATAGATTAACTAGTGGTACCTGCACGGCTTTGCCCGTAATAGAAAAACTAAAAGGTCTTTTGGTTCCCTTGTACATTTACAAATAATGTGTGGTGAATTTTCTCACCAATTGGCTTGTACCCATGTTACGGTTCCACGTTATGATAATTTCGTATCTCGCCAATTGTCTTGTGCCCATGTTACGGTTCCACGTTATGATAATTTCGTAATTTACTCGTCCATCTTAAGATAATTTTGTTCTTAAAATTGGAATAGGAAAAGAACCACATCGAATTTTTGAAAAATCGCTTCGAGGTGCACACTTCTATGCTACAAACTAACTTTGTGCCAAATTTCATGAAAATCGGCCGAACGGTCTTGGCGCTTTGCGCGTCACAGAGATCCAGACATCCAGACATCCTACAGACATCCAGACATCCTCCGGACAGAGACTCTTTCAGCTTTATTATTAGTAAAGAAAGCAAATAAACAAGTGAATTTAATAGAAGCTTATGTAACAAAATGTTTCTCAATCTTTGTTTTTTTTTTCTTTTACTTCGCCATAAAGCAAACCTTAATAGCAGCGATGAAACAGAACGGCCAAGAATTCATAAGAAATCTCAGTTCTCGGTTATGAAAAAAGTTAGATACTTCTTATTAAGTAAAGGAATAAATAAGAAAATTTTGAACTTTAAGGAATTCAAGAAAGAAACATTGAAAGATTCTAAACATTTTTGCTATTGAAAAATTTCCTTTTTTAAAATGTAATGTGTTTTGAGAAATGAGATGATATAATCTAAACATCAGTTATCTGTTGTATATTTATTTACTCTAAAAATGTAAATTTAAAGCGAAACTCAATGTCAACAGTAGCTCAAGTAGAGTATATGTTACTTAATAGAAGGAAATTTTACTCTTGTTGAATACCAAACGAACAAGGAATTCTGAACTTGCAACGCAAATTAGATTTTGAGACTGGATAAAAATTAATACTATATCTCTACCAAGTTTTACTGCATTTATTAAGCAGACAAACATTGGCGAAGAATCAGGGATCCATTCTTCAAAACCTTACTAAGATTTTACGATATGGAAAAAAATCGTATACTCAAATTAAAATTTTTAAATTCAATCAAAAAATAAAATGTATTGCACATTTGAAGCTAACCATAGCTCTCTCAGGCAGAGCAAGACATATATTTGACAATTTTTTTTTATTTTTCACACTCCCTTTATTTTCTAATATTTAATCAGAAATACGTGTACTAATTGTTAGTTTCAAGATAATAAAATTTAATTTTATATGCATCTAAAACACTTAAAATAAAACACTTTACTGTATTTCCGGTGACACGTAAAAACTCTCTTACAAAAAAATAAATAAATAAATAAATAAAAAATAAACGAAAAAAGAGAAAAAAGCGCAAGAATAAACTAAAAATAAATAAATGAAAGTATTTTTAAATTTAGTTAAAACCAACAACAACTAAAATACAATAAATATATATTTTTTTTAATAAATAATGCTTCAAAGAAGTAAAACTAAAAGAAAACCATTGAGATTTGATATCTCTATAGATCCTTTGTGTGTATTCTTTCCCCTGTGTCGTGTGGATCTATAATTCTATATCTCTATTCGAACACATATCATCGTTCGAAGAACTTCGTTTTTTACGAAATTCCAAAGCACTCATCATTATTTGTATTTGACAGGATACCATAATTATACGGCATTGGCACAAAAAAATATTTTGTACATACTGCATAAAATTTTTACAACATTATTTTCAGTGAATTTTTTTTAAAAAATATACAGGGTGTTCCGTTTTAACACGCAAAGACCTCCATTTTCGCAACCGTTAGTCCCAGATGCATACTTCAAATTGAAAAAAAAAAATGTTCAAAATCAGATGCAGTGTTAAGATATTCAAAATTTGAAGCAAAGATAAAATGAGTCGAAAAATACAAAATTTAATTTTTATACGGGCCCTAGGTCCCCAACTTATATTTAGGGAAATAATCACCATTGGAAGATATTATTAACGCAAAAAAAAAAAAAAACTGTACGACCAAAACTTGAGGAGATATTCGAGTTTTAAGGGACCCTGTAGAATATTATAAAGTATCAGTGAAATACACCGCCAGCTCAGTCATTTCCAGCCGAGGACTGCAGTTTTGTGCTTATTAGCACTCATCAGACCGGTATAGGAACGTGACTGAGCTGGAGATGGAAAACTTCTTACGGAAGCCAAGAGTGCCAAACAAACTGGTAGCTAATAAAAAAAAAAGCACAGACCAGACGAGTGACCGAAGCAATGGTTCATTTCAACTCAAAGGATTGAAGGCAAGGCATGGTATATTCAGTAAATTACCTCCCAATAGCCAGGGCTAAAGCAGAAATACATGAAATACACCGCCAGCTCAGTCATTAACCGAACCATTGCTTCGATCACTCGTCTGGTAAGTGCTAATTTTTTTTATTAGCTACCAGCTTGTTCGGCACTCTTGGCTTCCTTAAGATGTTTTCCATCTCCAGCTCAGTCACGTTCCTATGCCGGGCTGATGAGTGCTAATAAGCCCGAAACTGCAGTCCTCGGCTGGAAATGAATGAGTTGGCGGCGTATTTCATGTATTTCTGCTTTAGCCCAGACTATTGGGCGGTAATTTACTGAATATACCTTGTCTTCAATCCTCGAGTTGAACCGAACCATTGCTTCGGTCACTCGTCTGGTCTGTGCTATTTTTTTTTTATTAACTACCAGTTTGTTTGGTACTCTTGGCTTCCTTAAGAGGTTTCCCATCTCCAGCTCAGTCACGTTCCTATGCCGGGCTGATGAGTGCTAATAAGCACGAAACTGCAGTCCTCGGCGAGAAATGACTGAGCTGACGGTGTATTTCATGTATTTCTGCTTAAGCTCAGGCTATTGGGCGGTAATTTACTGAATATAAGTACACGTATTTATATTTTTCATTGCTGTTAAAAAATTCATTGCTGTGCAAATATTATGCCAGGATGCGCAAAAACTCACAACAAAATCTCAATCAATTTAAAAAAATCACACTCTATGAACGCATATAATTTTAAACCCTTGTTAACAGCTATATTTCACTCCAAAAGGTGTAATTGACGGCGAGTGACAAGTGGTGTAAGTGACAAAACGCTGCGTTTTATATCTGGGTTGATCGCACTACTGTCAAACTTTTTGGGTTGGAATTATTTTTCAATTGAGATTATTTCCGTGAACATAAGTTAGGGGACCTACGGCCCGTATAAAAAGTTAAATTTTGTTTTTTTTGACTCATTTTTATGTTTGCTTCAAACTTTCAACATCTTAACCCTGCATCTGATTTTGAACATTTTTGTAATTGAAAGTATGCTTCTAGGACCAACGGTTGCGATCATGGAGGTCTTTCGGGTTAAAACGGAACACTTTGTATTCTGAAAATATGATCGAGGTGTCATTCATCGCAAAATATTTAAGATTTAGCTTCGAGGAAAAATGAATTGTCTCTTCCACGCAGTATTTCAAAATTCGTACGAAAGAGCAACTTCTTCAGAATTCCTTCAACCCTTTGATGCCATATACTCAGTACATAATTCATGGATAAAACGAAACAATTTATGACAGAAAAAATAACTATTGTGAGCAAAATCTATTAAATTTCTTCTTGCTCCCAATATAAAGATATGAATGATGAATGTTTGTCAACAATTCATCCTATGTGAAGAAAAAATTTGTTTTTGAGTATGTCACATATTACATCAGGAAACAATTTTCATTTTTCACGTCAATGCAAACAATTTTTCTCATTGTCCATCAAATGAAATCACTTTTGCAATACTTATATTTAAAATCAATTTTGTTTAAAACACTTTTTTACTTTTTTCAATAAATGTTAAGTTGAAGTAAAAAAAGATTAAGAAGGGCAAAAAATGAAAATTGCTCTGTGTTTTGGCATTTAAAAAGTATCGAAATCATCTATCTTCTCATAATCATGAAAAAAATTTGCTGACGTAATGCTGTCTCTTTGCTCTTTTTTCATCCGTTAAACACTTCAAAGTTCATTAGATAAAGTGAACTTGTGTAAATCAATCTATGTAGTTATTCTAACTGGTTAACTTTAAAAGACAGTTATTTCAACCAAATCTTCTCCTATCCCTGTGCATTAACTTTTCAAACCGTCGGAAATCTTACAAAACTTTAAAAACGTCTAATGTCCTATAAGCCTTTTGAAATACCTTACACAAATGTCTAAATAATTTTATAGTTGATGTATAAAGTTTAAAATATTTCCTTATTTTAAGGCACTGCTTTTCGATTTAGTTTTTTAATGGATTTTTGAGCTTCAATAGCAAATGAATTGCATTTCCACTGTAAATTATTAACAAGTTTATAAACCATTTTTTTTTGCATATTTGAAGGAACAGCCTTTTGTTAATTATAAAATGTTTATCATCACCTATGCAGAAACATTTTTTTTTCTTGCTAACTGCCAATGAATTTTCATATTAATTGAAATTTCAGCAAGTGTTAAAAAAAAGAAAATAAAAAAGCTGAGAATGAGTATCTCAGTTGATTTTTCTGAGGAAAAAAGACCTTTATGAGTCCAGTACTTAAGTTTCAGTTAAATCTATAGTTCGGATTAAGCTAACCGGGCAGCATTGAGAAGATTAAGCAGATCGGCATAAATTATTCTGCTAGAATAAATCGAAAGCTGTGGTTGCGGAGTTTTTTTTTCTTCAAATATTATAGGATTTCAGTCTTGCTTTAATTCAATCCATATGCTATATCAAGCTTAAACTCAGTTGTATTTAATTCAATTTACCTAAAAACAGTAAATGGCTAGTAAACTTAATATTTAACTGATTCTGTTTGGCCACGGATTGTATGGAATTGGCAAACTTCCAGGTAAGGCGACTCCATCTGAGTGAGGAGAAAAATAAAAATTTTATGCGCGTATTCCGCTCATTTGAATCAGACTCTGCTTAATTTAGAGGCTAACATACATCTGCAAAATCTGACATCCCTGAAAACTAATAGATGCTTCCATTTCCGCGTGTAAACCGGATGTTTGCCTTTCCATACAATCCGTGGTTAGACAGTACATGCCTTATAGGTGAAGATTAAATGATTTTTGACAAGCAATATATCTTTTGTCAAAAGCAGAACTACATCACACTTTGCGATTTTTTCCCTTTTTTTATGTAGATTATGACTGGGTTATATATATACAATATTAGGGAAAGTTTTGCTACTTTCATGTTACATTTGTAATGCTGGACTCTTGAAACATTTTTACTTTATTTCTATGTTAGTGCCCTTTGCTGTTTTCTAAGAATTATCAACCAATCAACACACTTGTCCATATTTCATAAGAGTATAGAACACCCCTTCCTTTCTTTTAAGCATTAAAATAACGTTTTTAAGTAGTTCAAGAAGCTGTAATACATGAGAGGAATATTTTTGTAACCCAAAATAATTTTCCCTACTTGACAATAGTAAATAAACTACTTTTCATCTGGGTCATTTCACGTCAAATCTCCAAATGCCAAGTACCGTCATGTCTCAAATTTTGTCTATTATTTTTTATCATTAGATATGTATGAGATAAACTCAAATTATCTTATTTAGATTTTTTGGATAAAAATTACGCATATTTCAAAATTTCGAGTTTTGATCACTGTTGAGAGTCACCTTTTAGATATGAACTTAGAAAATCTATCTAACTTTATTTTTCAAAAAATTAAACTGAATGAGGTATCAATTTCAAGCTAATATTTTATTATTTCAGTATAAAAAACAAAAATTATTCTGTGAATAGTGGGTTGTTGCCACTCTTTATCTAAAGTCCGTTTTTTTGTTTTTTCAATTGGGAGATTTAACAAGTCATATCTATGACATACCGACTAATATTTGCTTTAAAAAAATAGTATATTTGAATCATTCTCCTTCTATGTAGAAAAAACTGCAAGGGTGTTTTTTTGTTGTTGTTTTGAAATATTAAAAAAAATATATATTTTTTTGCAGAGAACTTACTTCAAATACAAGTTTTCTTGCACTTTTAAAACCTTTTGAGCTTAAAAAGCCCAATTAGTTTTCCAGAACTGATAATACTGGAATTTTAAAGAATAAAAATTGAGTTGTTTAAATCGTAAATCAATAATGGTTAATCCCTTTGGAAAAAAAATGTGTAAACACCTCCGTTTCAGACGTGAAACAAAGAAAGAAAGGAAGAAGAACCACAAACGAAAAACTCTTGATTAAAAATATTACAGAAAAATACTAAAGAAAAATGTTAGAAAATAACATAAACAAGCCTTATTTTGCATTTTTTCGACATTTAAAGCCAATATATATTAGATGGTCCTTATTTATATGGTAATTTTTGTTTTCGTAATTCGACAAGTTACGCCCCCTAGTTTTGTGACACTATAATGAAACGTAATCTGTGCAAAATTTGAACTCGATCGATCAATATCCCCTGGGACGTCGAACTTTAACATTTTTCATGATTTTCCCACAAATCTTCGAGTTTTTAATTTAGACTCCGTTCGTCGTTTCTCCTAGGTTTGCAAAATATTTTTACAGTGAGGTAGCACTAAAATTAATCTTTGTAATTACTTCATATCATCTTAAGATATTACATTGAATAAGAATGAAATAGCGCTTTAGAATCTTTACCTTTATCGTACGCTTTTCTCAAAATATCTCAATCGTGTATTTTTTTTCCAGTAGTCTTGGACTGTCTGTAAAATAAATTGCTTTCGTGACTCATATTTGGTAAATTGATTGTGAAATTCTTCGATTATTTTTGTGCTCCTCTTTCAGTTGTATCACTCACAACTTTCAGAATTTTTACGATATCTCGTCTCTTTAAATAGCTTCCTTCATTTTGCCATGAATCAGGCTCGAATCCGAAAACATCTTTTGGTGTTTGTAACTTATCAAACAGTTTTATTGACTTGTAATTGCTTCTATAAAGAGGAAGATCTTTACTAAGAAAGTATTCCAAATCATCTACTGTTATCTGAAATTTTTTATACAGTCATCAGACACATCTTCCTTATCAGCAAGCATTTTTTGGAGTAAGTCTTTTCCTATTTCCAAAGTTAATTCCTTCATCCAATACGGAAAAAGCTACTAGTTCATCCCCTAAGTACCATAAGTGATTTATGAATTTTCCAAGCACTGCTTCTGTTGCATGTTTGTCATCAGTTTGTACGCTGCTAGATTTTAGACACATTATATTATTTAAAGGAGCCTAGATTGGGTTGCTGCGAAAATCCATATCTTCATACAGCATAAACAGCGCTGTAAAACAGCATTTACGGCCTTTCTCTTCATGTAAGGTCAATTTAAATTGTTTCCTAAATATATAAATTTTCAAACAATAAATTCCTTTTGCCACCCATCTGGCTCAGGGATAATATCCAGGTGGCCGAAAATATATCCCCGTAGGAGAGACTTCACCAGGAAATATTATTACAAGTTATGAGAATTCTGTGTAATATTTCTCAATTCCGCTTTTTACGAACAATAATGTGTCTCCAAATTCATCTTTTAGACTTTAAATGGTATCTGTACTTGATTGAAATGTTGTAAGTTATGATTGATGGGGGGTCTTTCCACAAAATTTTGAAGCGCTTAATTAATGGAAATCAGGCATAGAACTAAGAAAGGTAAGAACTTCTTTTAAAGACACACTCTGCAGTGTGATTTCAAGTGAATGATAATGGCAATCCAAATGTAATGTCTCACCGTTCAGTTTTTGCTCTAAAAATAGCATGCAGAATTTATACGGTCGGTATTGCAAGCTGTTGTATCAAACCTCACAGCTTGAACAGTTAGCAATAAAGAGAAATCGTCTAAGATATCATATACAACTGAAGAAATATCTCAGGAATTCCGAATAGCTGTTCAACATTGAGATCTAAAGCTATTACGGTAAGCCTATCGGCGTTTTTTTTTTTTTTTTTTTTTTCATTTACATCTGAATGTAGCTTTGTATCCCAGTGAATAACTAAAAAAATCTAAATAACGAAAAACATCTTCATAGCGAAGTCCAATTGCTGTTATTCGTATTAAGACAACAAGTTCTGATCGTCAATGCTAGACATGAAATTAAAAAATGCGAGTGCGAAATGTTGTCAATTCAGGGCAAAGACGCAATCGCAACTAATGGTGTGTGATCTATACCTACCAACATATTTAGCCCTGGCTAATGGGCGGTAATTTACTGAATATACCTTGCCTCGCGTTCAATCTTCGAGTTGAACCGAACCATTGCTTCGGTCACTCGTCTGATCTGCTAATTCTATATTAGCTACCAGTTTGTTTCGCACTCTTGGCTTCCTTAAGAGGTTTTAAATCTCCAGCTCAGTCACTTTCCTATGCCGGGCTGATGAGTGCTAATAAGCACGAAATTGCAGTCCTCAGCTGGAAATGACTGAGCTGGCGGTGTATTTCACCTACCAACATAGTTATTCCAAGTAGATTTTTTTTTCTAGAACAAAAGCTGATTTCACTGGACCATTCCTTGTGAATATGAAGAAAGGAAGAGGAGTTCTACCTACTAAGTGTTATGTTTTCATTTTTAATTTGCGTCGCTACTAAAGCTGTAGACTTGGAATTAGTGGTAGATCTGTCCAGCGAAACGTTTATTGCAGCTTTAAAAAGATTTACTACAAGATGGGGAAAATCCGAAGAAATAAGTTCGGGCTGTGGTACCAATTTTGTTGACGCTGATAGAATTTTGAAGAAGGAAATTTCTATTATAAATTCAAGTCCTGAATTCCATAATTGGCTTTTGGCGGAAATAATAAGGTGGAATTATACTGAAAGATAAAAGTATTTCTTTTAATAAGATACAAAGCTGAGTTTAATTGGTTGAAAAATAAAGAAATTAGAAAGATTTTCTAAATTCATGCCAAAATGGTAACTTCGAAAAGTGATCAAAAATTGAAATTTTGGAAAAAAACCGCCAAAACGTGATTTTAATTCTAAAAAACTTTAAAAATTAGTTTGAGCTTATCTCATAGATACCTATTCATAAAATAATAATGGACAAAATCTGAGACATGACGGCATGACCGACTATTTAATTTAGGTGATTTGACGTGGAATGGTCCATCTCTCTCTTTCGTCTAAAAAATATTCTTCCTTGTTTCTCCATTCCTTCATTTATTTACTGGGTACAAATTACTGCAAATAAAATCATGACCAAAATAGTTTACAAACACCTTGATTATCTGATTTTGCTAGCATTATCTTCATTAGCTATTGAGTGAAACATAGAAACTTAACTAATTGCATATTTTAGAATGCATCGTAACGTGATAAAGATATTAAGATGGTAATGTTTCATGAATAACGAGCTGTTGTGTGCATCATATGACTTCCTTTTACACTAATTTAATGTTATTTCCCCGTTATTGCAATTTTAATGGGATTCAAGAGTTAACTCTCTAAATATCAATAGGTAACAATGGCCACATTGAAACCAGATTTAAAAAAAAATCGCCATATTTGTCGCCAAGTTGGCGACAAAACTTGGCGACCAAAAGACTGGTGATATATCGCTAAGTGTCCGTCAAATTATAACACCACTTGAGTTTGCATCGAAATTAACGATGATTTCCCCCCAAAAAGCAAAAGACCCTTTTCGAAACACCCGAATGCAACCAAAAAGAGAGGTGCACAACTAGACCCTACTAGGAGTCTACATACCAAATTTCAACTTTCTAGGACATGCCGTTCTTGAGTTATGCGACATACATGCACACATGCGCACATACATACGTACATACAGACGTCACGAGAAAACTCGTTGGGAAACGTCAAAATGGATATTTCGGGCGTCTACACGTTCTTAGGTACATATGTACGTGTGGTCGGTTTGAAAAAAAAAACTCATCATTCATTTGAGGGTTAGCAAAATGGAAGTTAAGGCCGATTTTTGAGTGAAAATTTTTTCGCGAATACAATACTTCCTTTTTTTTGTAAAAGGAAGTAAAAATTAAGTGCTGATGGCTTATATTAGCGGAAGTTTTTAACAGCAAATAATGTAAACAAGATTTTAATGAAAAATCTCTGGAAAATGAGGTTCCTCTATGCAATATCATTATATAGTAATGTGAAGAGAAGGACCACGAAATTTACTCTTATAAATACACGTACCACTGTTTCACATATGTTTACCGTGAAAAATGTTAGATACTATGCATAGCTGTTGCCATATTTATATTTAATCATGTAAGACAACATAGTTGCATGTGTTATGCATCTAAAAACTCGTCCATCGTCTAAGCAAACAGAAGCACTTCGTGTGTGTTACATTCCTTATTAAGTAAAATATGTATTATTTGGGGGTATTGCGTGATTTTTTGCAGTTGTTGAAAAGTTCTGTGAGCGATTTTAGGATTTTGGAAAAACGATTCAGTGAGCTACACGCAAGTTATTTCATACTTAAGTTTTGGTCCTGCAATGAGAATACGTGTTCTAATCATTTTTGTCCCTTTTTTTCTTTGCATAACACGTTCAACATACAACACTATGCATTTTTTATAACCAATTTCCTTAAAAACATCGCTAGCTATCATTGAAAAATGAATAATGAATATTTACATGAACCATTCGTTCTTTAAATATTTTTTTCCTAAATAAACACGGGATAGAGAAAGCTTTAACTACGACTCAGTTAGAAATTTGCTAAACGCTTAAACTGATTCATTACCTACAGGAAATTTGATTGCTGATTCGTACTGGTGCTACTCCAAAATTGAAATATATTCTTTGTAATGAATTTTTAATATTTAAAGTGTGAGGATATTAGCTTTGGAAAGATTGCGCAATACAAATTGGATTAATACTGCCGTGTGCAGGTAAACGGCAGTATCTGCAGAAATAAGTTTTCGAGATATTTGAAGAATTTTGTGTTGGATTCAGTGAAAACAATAGGGAAATGCTGGAATAAGACGTTTTCTTCCCGCGCCTGTCAAGTTTCTTGAACGTCAGGTCAAGTTAGACTAGACTTGCCAGCGGTTTTCAGACAAATTCCCAAAGTCCCGGCCGGTTTACTACAAGTCCAGGAAAAAAATTAATTTGATTACAAATGACCAAAAAGGTCTAAAAATAATTAACTGTGAAGGAATATTTAGGATAATTACTTTATCATTTTGTAACATTGACTTGTAAAATTAATACCGGATTAGCTTGTGAGGATTTTTACAACAAAGTTAAAAACAAAAAAGACTTTAAAAAAGTCCTATAAAATGAAAAGTATATCTACATAGTGTTCAATTTCTTATTCCTCATTCAAAAAGATTTTTTCTAACTAAAATAAACTGTAAATACATCAGAATGTTACGTATAACTGCATCATTTCTGCTTATGTCAATTTGTATTCATTTTGTTTGTTTTAGGTTCATAATTAGTAACCATTTATTCATAGCATTGAGAATAAATTGTGCTACTCTCCAAAAATCAGCCACGGGTGACGCTGGGGGGGGGGGAGGCATGCTGATGCCCCGGTTGAACATTTCAGAAAAATGGCAAGTCTAAGTTAGACCAAAAGTTTTGCCCGTTTTGATTCATAAAATTGCAAAGGAAATATATATTTTAAATAACTATGTGTTATTTTCACGAAGATCCATAGATTAACTGAACATATCCATTAAAATAAATTTGCGGACTTTGCAGCTTAATCACAGCTTTTTGCGATAGAGAAAGATAATAAGTTGTTTCTGTTTCTTTGATTTGTTTATGGTACCTTAAATGTATGCGTGTTTGCATTTTCACTAGATCGTTTCAGCTGAAGCATGCATTTTATGTGACAAAGGCTACAGAATTACTGATCAAATATTTCTCAACAAATATGAAACAAAAGACAATTTTGTATACGTCGAGATGCTTTTCAGTGCATTTATTGTACGTAATGCACAACATATGCGCATAACACAGTGGACAACTAATACTTTGCGTGAATTATTCATAATTTATTTTTAAAAAATGTTTTAATGCAGTTTATGAATGGTAAATCAGAAATAGAACACATATGATAATACTTAGCTACAGTAAGTGGCTGCTGATTGAAACTCTACAACTCACGCTTTCATTCAAGCTCGACGAAGAGCTTTAGGTTACATATTCCCAAATCGATAATCTTACGAAACCATCCTTATTGAATTGATCTGTATTGCCATTGAATGCACATTAATAGTTCTGGCTCTTGTTTATGTAAGGGAAACGAAACTCCAAGCAATACAATCTTCTCAATTTGTAGACACAAAGACTGGAATAATTCAGTGGAATAGTAGACATCATTAGAATACTGTAAGAAAAGTTTCAATTCTAACTAATATTCTATTATAAATATAATATTTTAGAAATTTATTTCTACCGATTCTGCGAAATGGGTAACTTTTAGAAGAGCATTGCCACACTATAGATTTGATAAAATCGAGTGCATTATAAATAGGTATGTATCGCTCAATTCATTTGTACGAATGGGGTATTTTTACGCATGCATTTGCACTTGATTCCCGGAACTTAAAACTTTGATTTTTAATTACCATATATCTATATCTATACTAATAATATAAAGCTATAGAGTTTGTTTGTTTGAACACGCTAATCTCAAGAACTACTGGTTCGAACTGAAACATTCTTTTTGTGTTGAATACAATAGTTCATTTATTGCGGAAGGCTATAGTTTTTTTTAAAAAAATCAGATTGACCGAATTTTTTATAAACTAAATGTTTAAGTAATTGTTTAGTTCTATGAATTTCTAATATGGCAGGGTAAGTTAACTTATTAAGAGGACGCTGACGACAGTGTCGGTAGCTGCGAGGAACCATGCCACGCGGCTACTGTTGTGGTCAGCGAGCAGATTTTTTAATGCGTTTTTTTTTTTCGATAGTCAGGTACATAACTTGATTTTGTGGTATTTTTCTATTGTGTTTTGTTTTCCTTATTTCTTCAACGTTTGTTTTTGTTTTTGTTGTCGAAGATAGTTTTTTATCTAAGTAAATAATTTGATTTGTTGTATTATTCAATTGCGATTCGTCTTTTCAACGTTTCTATTATAGCATATCATAGGCACTTATCTAATTACATAATTAAATTGCATTTTTTTTAAATAATTTACATTCATATTTTAATTTTAAAAAAGTTACTCAATGTTTCACATGACTTTAAGCAGAGTTTTAGTTTGTTCTTCCCAGAAGATCCCGAATCAAAATTACGCCGGAAAAATATTTTTTGTACTAAAATGTAAGAAATTTAATTTTAAGTATGCTGAAAAAAAATTCAGCAGATAGAAATTTTTTTGTATTTTTTATAAGTTTTTGAAAAAAAAAACTTTTTTTTTGCATTTTTTCTTGGGTTTAATTTTTTTTAAACTCATCCCGCCAAAAGTATAAAGGCCTCTTTTCTGAAATTTAACTATGTAAAAGTAAACACATTTCACCCTCTTAAGAAAAAAAAAAGTTTTCAAAAATACGCAAATAGTTTTTTTTTTACATTTTTTTTTAAAATGCGGAGCACGGCACGACTTCCAAGCATAGCCGAAGTTTTTGCAATCTTCCATTTACGATGGTCATTACGTAATTGCCACCTGCAGAACTTGCTTTTGCTTCATTTTTCCCATTTAAGAATTTTATTCATTTCCTCCCCCCCCCCGACTTTTGCTGTTGTTATTTAATGTTACATTTTTGTGTGCATTTGATTCAATAAAAGCAGTGAGGGTTTCTTTTTCACATCTTTTGCACACTATGGGGAACAAAGATCTTTTTTTGTGTTGCTATTTTAAATTAAATAAAAAAAGCGCTTGGATTTTTGCATGATCTTTGTTTTATATACATAGAAAAAGATTACCATCAGAGGTAGATATGCATAGACCGTATAAATAGATCGATAGATGAGTAGAGAGGTCGATATAGGTAGATGGTCAGTAAGAGATAGATAGCCCCGTATTTAAGGAACTTGAAACGGGTGATCATTGCCCCCCCCCCGACTTTGTAGAAATAAAGCACTCATATAAAAGTGGACGTGGTTTTTGTTATTTTCTGACAAAATGAATACCTCTCCCCCCCCCCTCCTTTGGGGCTGCTTGCATAAAAAGGCGAACCAGCAAGCCGCCTCAAGCGGCTATCTTTTTATGTGTTTTGGCGAATAGTTTTAGATTGCAAAGAGACATTATTAGGCTTTTTGAAAAGGTGTGTACGCATTTTAGTTGAAGGAAAATGATCATTTCACATCAGCGGGGGGAGGGGAGGGGGGCGTGGATTTTTTTTTTTCAACGAACTTCCTTTAAATTCTCAGCACAGGTTTTGCCGTGCGGGTACTGCTAGTTGAAACAGTATTATGTATCACAAGATAAAGTCAGTTTTCTCAAAATGTTAGTTTAAAAATTAATAATTTGTACGTGTCGCGTCCGTGACCGTACGATCACACCCACAAAAAGTACAAATCTTTTGAAAGTTGATAGTTCAAATTATGTTAAATGATTTTTTTTTTACACTCGAATACTGAGAAATCCCATTACATCGAATACAGTTCAATGAATTATCCGTTTAAATGAATTCATTCCCGATTTACTTTTTATTACATTGCGATTACAAAGAACTTCCTGTCGAAACGAACAGAATTTACGATCCTTTAAAATTCTTTTTAACGAGATTCCACTGTAAATCCCAATTAATAGTCAAAGTTTAAATTCCGGGAAAAAGTTCATTTATATGAGCAAAAAAGATACACAAATTTGCAAATTGGTTGAGCAATATGTTTCCTATCAAAAATATTAACTTTTTTATCCTCTTCATATCCGTTTCAATTGACTAATATACTTCGGTATTTACAATTTGTTTTATATGGTACTCCCATCACTTAAAACAATCTAATTTAGAAAATCATCAGAGCCATGAAACCTATTAAAACCAAAAAACATTGAAAAGTTAAGGTACAACAATAGCCGCTTATTCGTAAACTTTGCTTTAGAAATGACAATTGAAAAATTTTTTTACGACAGTTTAATTAAAATTCATAAAGTAACATTACACTTGCATATTTCTATTTTATGTGTGTTGATCATTACTTAAAGCAATATCAATAAACTTTATCAAAAAGTCGTTACATACGCCTAATTTTCAAAGGTATAATACAGATCCATTCAATTTATGTTGTTGTTGTTGTCTTGTCTATGGAAGTGCAATAAAGTCTAAATATTTAGAACATTTTATGGACGAACATCCTGATAAATTCCATTAAACTCTTGCTTATGTAAGAATTCTCAGAGAATCATCATCAACTGCGCACATCAACAAACATTTACCCCCTCTAAAGCTTTACCCTCAAAATACTTTACTGGAATATCATAACCATTTACATATCAACCGCCAGAAGTGCAATTAAGTGGCTGTGCAAAGGCTTCTGATTTTGATTGGTTCGGTAATAATTATGTCTCGTAATATTCCAAGTTGACGTTCTAAGACTTCTTGCTAGCCAAATCATCGATGTGAGACACCATTTAAATGCTGCGAGAATTACCGAATTTAAATGGGGTAATTCTCAATACACAGGTAAGGAAAGGTAGAAACACAGGCAGCCATCTTGTTTGCTTGCTTCATAAACCCCAGAGCTATTAGTTAGAAGATAAATACAAACAAATATTTAATTTTCCTTTAGGTTGCCATTCAAAAAAAAAAACTTTTTTTTATTGGTATTTCTTTCTGAATCCTCAAATAATTAATTTCTTAACGGCATTACCTGACTTTAAGGAGTGAATTTTAACAGTAATGTTATTTTCAAGATTTTAAAAGTAATTTTAAATTTCTGCAGCAATGTCAGATTCTATTATAGGTTAATACAGGGTAGTTCGATCGAATCTGCAATGCGAAAGGGGGTGATAGAAGAGCCCAAGCGGAGCATAGAACTACCCATTATCGTGTCCGGTTCTTAACCGTAACCGAGGTCTGGTAGATATAAGGAAAATGGGTAAAAAAAAAAAAACAAAATTCTGAGAAAACGACCGATTTCTGAGATTCCGGTAGGGCCTAAACACAAAATAAGTACATAATTGGGAAGCACAGACTAAACCCTACAAAATGACACTTTTCCCATCAAGATAGTCGCGTTTTACAACTAGCTACAAGCTTTGAAACATTGTACACACTCAGAATTGAAATGACGCCAAAGTTTTTAATCGACATTTTCAAAACTAACCGCAGTAGCTACAATCAGGCAAATCTACCAAAAACTGGCCTATTTTACTAGCTTTCAGATGATACAACAACAAATCATATTGGGCTTTAAGTTCGGCAGAAATTCAGGCTTTTGTTTGAAACAGTGTAAAATCCTGCATTCGTTGAAAAAGGAAAACCAGCGAAGAGTCGCACTTTTTTTTAAAAAAATTCTGTTTCACGTAAGCATGTTGTTTTCTTTGTTTATGATAAGGATATTTGTGTATAAAAATAATAGTTTTAACATTTTATAAAGTGAAAAAACACAAGAGATAACAATAAATAGAAGTTAAACAAGCATTACTTTCCCATGCTTTTCACATAGGAAAAATCAATAATAAAATAGTTACACAGCACCAATGAGTGCATTTAATCAATCATAAAAATTTACAATAGATGCTGAAATTAGTCGCCGCCACACCTGAAACATGCCCTTGCCTTTTTGCGAACGGAAACAACCGTTACTCTAAGTGAAATTCCATTTCTTAGTTTTACTACAGCTCTATCAAGTCAGTTGTGATATTCCTGTGGACTGGCTACTTATGTTTTGTATACTTCTTGTTTTAGGAATCCCCAAAGAAGTGCACTGGCGATCTAAGTGGCTAAGGAATGGGACCCATACGACCAATCCAATGGGGATGTTCAGCCAGAAAATTCCGAACGGTATTTGAAAAATGTGCGGGGGAGATGAGGGGGGGGTGGCATCTCTCCCACACATTATGGGAAAAATAGCCTGTTGTCAACTTATATTTATTATTACATTTTATTATATTTATTTCTATTTTTTATTTCTGTTTTCTTTGAGTCGAAAGCACGTTAATGTTGGTTTTAATACTTAATAATAGTTTAACTTTAAAATAAAATCTAAAAGGTTGATTTATATTGCATTTTTAAATTTTTATCTAATTTATACAAAAAAAAGTATGGCCTCTCTCCCCCACTTTTACCCTATATTGTTTTTTTGCGAGGAAACAAGCTTAAAATTGAGATAATAATCTTGTCAGCAGAATAAAGGGCAACCCTGAGCTTTCTCCTCTTTCTTATGTAGTTGGCAAAATAACTAACATACAAAAATCGGTACAAAGTTAATCCAATTCGTTCAAAGTAATCTAAAATTACTTCATTTGTTTATTCTTGAAAACCCGTTTACGAAGTGTATAGTTTTCTCGTAGTTACGTCACTAAATACTATTGAATTTCAAATCGGTGTTTTTAAATGAAAAAATCATACTCCATACCTTTTAAAAAATAGATGTTTGGCATCTTGAAAAATGAATCAGTTACAAATTTCACTGCTTACTCAACTAAAATTGATGCATTTTTTAAATTTCATTCCTAAGTATCGGTACTCATAGCTACGTGTCTATGGAGGAATTGATTTGTCCTTATGCTATGTTCATTTTGTTGCTTTCTTTCCAATAAATCATTCTTTTGTGACAAAAATTTAAATGCTTAAACCTCAACAAATCATATACACAGAACATGCATAATGTACAGCACTGCCCATAGAACAGTTATGATTTAAAAAATGAACATCTTCTTAAATTGAATATGTATCAATGTAGATAAGAATTTATCTATTTGAAGCAACAGAAAACTGCTCTACATCTTGCTTATAGTCCGGGAGCCAGGTACAAATTTGGTCAATCATTTCCTCTCGAACAATAATTGGCTAGAGGCTTAAGGGAATGGTATCAAAACGCCTCGTGAAAGTCAGCTGCGTGTCTGTGGGTGGGATGGGCGGCAGTGGCCTCCCAATCATGTAAAAATAAAAAAAATTCAAAAGCCAATCATTTCCTCCCATATAAAACTTAGTCAAATTATAGTTAAGACTCTATCTCTAAGGAAAATACAAAGTCAGCTGACGTAATGCGGTGGGTTATGAGTCAGCTGGCAGGTCGAACATGTAAAAAAAAAAATTAAAAAATTCAATTATTTCCTCTCAGCTAAGAATTTGCCTGATGACAGTTTATATGCAAATATGAATAAACACACAAGTCACGGGCTGTACCCCGTGGAAAAATGGTCAGCTAGTACATTGAAAGTTGAATCGACTACTCCAGAAAGCGCGTAAATCCAATGGATTTCCGTAGGACTTACGCCCTTTCTGAAATAATCGATTCAGTTATGACGCAGGAGTTAAAGCGGGAGCATCTATCGCCTACTAGAATGCACCAGCTGACAAGTTTTCCCGCGACTTACTGCCAGCTGACTTTATTTATTAGTTAGAGAAGTATATTAACAATAAGCTTATAAATTTTCATCTGGGAGGAAGTGACATATGCTAAATTATTTTCGTTATTTCTAAAGATTGAAATAACACACGCTAGTATAGAACATAATAGCGGTATCTAACCTACTGCCTGCGGGTCACATTCGTCCCGTGAATGAATTTGGTCCGGCCAGCAGAAAGCTTACAAACCAAATGACTGGTCTTTAGCTGATAATATATTTTCTTGTTGCATTTTTTAGAAAAAACTAAATCCAAAAAATCTCAAAAACCGCACTATCGCTCACGATGGAAAATTTCATGGGCGTACGGCAAGGACCAAGTGTACCAGTGATTAGACCAGGGGGTCCCAATTTTCAGACTATGCACTTACCTCTGAACACTGATGTGAATAAGTTTGTGCACAGAATTTAATATTACAGCACATATAATTTCATTTTGTGCATCATACTACTATAACAGCAGCACTTAACGAATGAAAAAACTAATAAACAAATTAATTTGAGGTAATCTAGATTCCGGTGAGATTGGCACTGACAGTCGCTTTCATAATATTAACGGGGGGGGGGGGACTGCCCCTGTTTGTCCTGGGAAAGTTTTTAAGAATTTGATTGTAACACCTGAGGTGACTTTCAATGCCTTGTTCTACATTTTGACTTAATGTATGCTAATACTGAAAATCTAGATTTATGAGGATACTATAGTATTAACCCTGTGCGCTTCTGTCTGTGTGTGTTGCAACCCTATCTCTTCCGGACTGAAAAGGTCTACCAGGTCAATACTGGTAGTGTTGGATACAGAACATCCAGGGGAAGACGGTTTTTCCCTGTCTCGTCCCTCTAAATCTTAAGAGGCTGGAAATCTAGTCCCGAGGATGTCCTAACACACCCAGAAGTTAAAATATTGAATGTCACCCGCCGCAAGTGTCATCGAACCACCGCAAGTGTCAAACGGGAGCTGGCGAGCTAAACAAGCAGGGGTGGAGCCCCTTAGTGTGCAATAAAACTGTTATAAAAATCTAAAAAAACAAGTGCTAGTGTCAATAATATTTTCAGGTTATCATAAATGTGAACAAAATGATTTCCTTTTTTATTTTGCTTTTTTAAACATTCACGCCTGCTTTCAAATTCTACTACGCCCCCTTTGTTGATAACCACTGAACTATAGTTGGAACGAACCAAACCTGGCATGGTCGTAATGCTGCGATAAGGATCTGCTCAGCCTTCACTAGCTCTCAGGTTAGTATTGTCCCATCTGTAGACCATCTCAATCGAAATATTGTCGGATTGTTGGCCCGCCTCGCCTTCAAATCTTTACAATGTGGTCCTAGAATTTAAAATGTTCGACGGAAGGAAAGGCGATTAGAATATTGCTTGTTTTCCAGGAAAAGGAATTTTGTTCCGCCTTCGTCATGAAGTATCCAACGATCGTACTTCGCTGTTTTTGTGGGAAAGCTTATGATTACTGCATTTTGCTGTTGTAATATTAAATTCTGTGAACAAACTTATCCGCATGTTCGTTTAATAATCAGCGTTAGTTTCTAAATAAGATTATGGTAGTGTACGGGGGGGGGGAGGGGGCGTGAATTCTCATCAGTCTTCAGAGGGAAGTGCATAGTCTGAAAATTGGGACCCTCTGGTCGAATCAGTGGAACCCTTGTTCCGCTCCGTACGCGCATGAAATTTTCTAACTTGAGCGATCAATAGTGCGGTTTTTGAGATTTGTTGGACTTAGTTTTCTCTAAAAAATGCAAAAGAAATTATATTATCAACTAAAGCCGGTCATTTGGCTTGTAAGCTTCCCGCTGGCCGGACCAAATCCATTCACGGGACGAATGTGACCTGCAGGCAGTAGGTTATATACCACTATTGCGTTCTATGCTAGCGTGTGTTACTTCAATTTAGCATATGTCACTTCCTCCCAGATGAAAATTTGTAAGCTGATTGTTAATATACTTCCCTAACTAATAAATAAAGTCAGCTGGCAGTAAGTCGTGGGAAAACTCGTCAGCTGGCGCATTCTAATAGGCGATAGACGCTCTTGCTTTTTCAACTCCTGCGTCGTAACTGAATTGATTTTTTCAGGAAGGGCGTAAGTCCTACGGGAATCCATTGGACTTACGCGCTTTCTGAAGTAATCGATTCAACTTTCAATGTACCAGCTGACCATTTTTCCACGGGGTACAGCCAGCTGACTTGTGTATTTATTCATATTTGCATATAAACTGTCATCAGTCAAATTCGTAGCTGAGAAGAAATGATTGATTTTTTTTTACTTTTTTTTACATGTTCGACCTACCAGCTGACTCATAACCCACCGCGTTACGTCAGCTGACTTTGTATTTTCCTTCGAGATAGTGTCTTAACTATAATTTGACAAAGTTTCATCCGGGAGGAAATGATTGAATTTTTAATTTTTTTTACATGATTGGGAGGCCACCGCCGCCCATCCCACCCATGGATACGCAGCTGACTTTCACGAGGCGCTTTGATACCCTTAAGCCTCTCACCAATTATCGTTCGAGAGGAAATGATTGACCAAATTTGTCCCTGACTCCCGGACTATTACGAAATAAATTGAGTAAACATTTCAAATACGTTTACTGCCGTAAACGAAAACTCGAGTTTAATGAGAAATTTCACGTCTGAATTATCTATAAAATTGATGAAATAGTATAGAAACTTCGAAATTCTGTAAAAATTGGGTCAGATTAAAAACTATGTGTTGCAATTTATGTTCCTTCAGGTCATCCCGTTAGTAATTGGGTCATTTCATTCCTCCAGGAGTTTTTTTTTTTCCTCGATATTACTTTTCAACTGACCCATGCGAAGCATTCGCATTTGGCAGCGGTAATTCAAAAACCGAATTTTTTAACGGATATGTTTTTGAAAAACATCCCCAATGTTAATTGTTTGTTTTTTTAACCATGACGGTGAAAGATAAAATAAATTTTTGTAGTAAGACTTTTGTAGTGGACATTTTTGCAAAAATCTTTTGTAGTTTTAGAAAGTGTTTAAGAAGCACGTACAAAAAACACCCTTAAAAAAAATCATTTATGATACTGCGGTTAACCATGCTAAAGTAAACTATTTTTAAATGGTTTTAATGCAACGGTACAAATGATTCAGATATAAGTTTAGAAAATATATTCTCAGAAATTTACACAAAGATTAACCGTAGGATATGTCCCAGTCAAAAACGTTAAAAGCCACGGTAGGAACGGATTCCCGATGTTTGCTCGCTACACATTAAATAAGTATTTGATAAAAGAACAAAGTAAACCAATTTTTCAAAAAAGAACAAAAAAAAAAAAAAAAAACAGCACAATGTGAGCTTCCCGTTTATTTTTCACCGAAAGCCGAGACCGGTTAAAAAAATCTTTGAAATGATGCCTTTATACAGTGTGTTAAATTATTCACGAAGTTGTGGCATCACAAAAAAAATGTACTAGCTGAGCCACACGAAGCATTCATGCTCAAAGGAAGATCTTAAATTAAAAAGTTTTAATTAAAGGGGTTTTTTATTTATTTTTTTTTAACAATAGAAAACGCTTGCTTGTTTATTTTTCGCTGTCAGCGGTGATAATCTTTAAAATACTGTCTTACTTTTGAAGTTTGATGAAGTATTAACCCTAGAGAAGTCGCACTTCGGTCGATTCCCCGCCCGATGTCAGATATTTTGCTCTATCCCACCACCCCTTATTCTAAAAATGGGACCCATCTGTGTAGCTGAAGGTCAGACTCTCCCCAGCCCACACACTTACTTCTGAGAATTTTCTTCGGTATTTCAAGGTTGCATAGCTTTTGGAAATGTGTGTTGTTTAGACCAAGAGCGTGCCATCCTAGTCAGGTGTCATTTTCTCCCCGACACTTCCTTTCTTCTGCTTTCGTCTCACGGATCGCTACGGCGGGGAAAAGCCCGAAGCGTGAACACTAGTGTAACAAAAGGAAACGTGACTTCTCTAGTTTTAAGGTAGTTTCCGCGTACTCACAAACAACGTCTCTTATAAACAATATATATGCAATCAACCATGTTGATCTTCTTTTCTTTATTTACGGATTTCCAAAAAAAAAAACAAAAAAAACTGAGTTTTAAGTGTGCCCCCAATGAGTTAAGGTCATATACTCATGGACATTTGGACCAGAATTCAGCTGAATAATTAGTCATCCAAAAACTACACTTTCTGGACTGTGAGAGGATCGATCCTATGGCCTTCGTCTTATTAGCAGAGCACTGTTACCGACTGAGATAGGCGCTTTCATTTCGGAAATTCTATACACTAAAGCAATACGTAATAAAGCAAATACAACAAATTTAGATTGATGTTTAAGCATTTTGTTGAAGCATTTTTAAAAAAGTATACTATTTTTCATCATATTTTAATTAATGTCGTGTTTCCTGATTTTAACAACTACATAAGTGTTCCTTAAAACCCAGCAATGAGTTTAGATTATATATTTAATGGAAATTTTCACCAGAATTCTTCTGAAGAAAACAGTTTAATTAAAAGTATTCCCCTTCAGTGGGAGATTCGATCTCACAACCTTCTCTTTTCCCACGACCCTCTAACCAACTGTGACACTGTGTCTCCGTTTCGGAATGCTATGCATTGAACCAATGCGTAACATAAAACAAAATAAAAATAGGGTTTTTTTCCGGCAAAAACGCAAAAATGTAAGACTTATCTTTATTTTTCGCCGAAATCAATGAAAATATCAAATTTGTGCCTTACTTACGAAGTTTGAAAAGTCAATGAGAGAATTATAGCGTCGTCCAAAAACCAAACACTTTTCAGAAATAATACATATGGATGCTTTTGTTAAACTAGTACGTTGCTGCCATTACGAAACTTTCTTCTACATCTATATTATGAATTTGGAAATCTAATGTATTATTAAAAATGGTTGTAAATTGATATTACTTTTATCTTTATGTATGCTTAATTTATTATATTCTCGCTAAATTTGGCATTTTTATACTAATTTTTCCTTACAACTACCGTAGCTCTTGAAATTTTACGTTTATGATGAATATGCCTAATATGCACCATTTAACATTATGCTTTTGAGAATGGCGAGTAATTTGGGAGACATCGCCAAGTTTAATTGACTTGTTTTTGGAGCCAAATTTAGTGAGACATTGTTAAATGTTGCCAAGCCATGAGACATTTCGAACATTAAAATGTAAATAGTAGTTCAATGGTAATACTTGGATGTATTACCAAGGAAGTTAGAGGCTATAACCCCCCGTTTTCTCTAGAAAATGATAGAACTAGGAAAAGCGGATCACTACCCATGCCTGTTTAAACAATAATGCCACGCCAACAATATTCTCACCAAAATTGCTACCAAAAAGAAAAAAAAAATCGTCGCGCAAAAACAAACGAAAGATAGCAAAAGACTAAAATTTTAAATCATTGATATTTTCTCCATCATTTGCTAACAGTTAAATCTTCGGATACTGTTTCCGTGCAGATTCACATTTATTCCAAATTGTATCCAAAATGTAGCACCGCTTCTTAAGATATAGCACTCGCAAAGAACAAGAAAAAACGTTCTATTGTATCAGCCTTTTTGATTTATTGGAGCCCAAAAAAAAAAAAAAAAAAAATCAACTCTTGTACACTCTAACGGCTACCTGTCGATAAATTTTGGTTGGATTCCGTTCATTATTTCTCAATAATAGCAGTTACAAGAAACGAGAATAAACATTTGATTGCTCAAACACTTTTTAAGTTATTGCCACTAAAATTGAATCAGCACTTGAACCCTCTAGGGTCAACATGTGAAGTAAAGTTTCTTTAATTCCTCCAGTTTCTTCCTAAGATATAGCAGGTACGCATAACGGAAGAAACGTTCGACTGCTCCACCCCCTTGGAGGAGTTGGTGCGAAAAACTGATGTCTACTAAATTTCGTTGAATTTCATGCAGTAGTTTTTGTTCTGGAGTGGTCATAAAAAACCGGCCGCTCACATACAGACATACGTTTCTCAAAAATGGAGAAATTCCCTCAGAACATCTTAAAACGCGCAAATCCGTCAAAATTCAAAAATGTTTACGAAACCAATTCTTACTTCAAAATATTAGATAAATAAGAATGGTATAAAAAGAAAAACTCATATTTGCAAAATGCTTAAACTATGAAACATAATTTTTAGAAACACATTCAAATAACAAATTACAAGTAGCTACCATTGACGTGTTTCACAAGTTCCAGTCCTACTAAAGTATTTATGTGTGTATTTTTCTTTGAATTCTTCCATGAATTTTTTCAAATACGGTTACTGTGTAACAGATAATAAAGTTATACTTCGTCTCTTCTCTGAGAGCATATTTATATTTTCTTTGAACCCTTATGAGGAGTTTTTGAACTATAGTAGTACGTAACGAGAAAAACATGTTCGAGTGAGGCTGTTGTTGAAAGCCATCGTCGCAATATATATGTATATATATCCTATAGATATTTTAATACAGAACGTTTTGTAAACTAAGCTATTCAAAAACTCTCAAGCCGGTACTAAGAAGAAAAATAATCCTCCAATTTCATAGAATTTGAAATGACATAACAGCTATTCAGTTATACAAGTTTAGGAGAATTTTATGTCATGGCATAAAACTCATGTTGAGTTAAAATAAATATTTCTCCCTTTCGTAATGAACCCCGAAACATAACTGCATTTTTTTTCTTATTTGTTTACAATTTACGAGTTTGTTTACCTTCAACTATGAATTTCTTATGAATATTTTTCAAATTTGAATCCCTCTTAAAATCTGTAATCCTCCTGTTACTTTACCCCTTGACTGATTGTCTCTTCAACTTGTTTATTTACTCAAGGCAAATTTTAAAAGAGGCATAATGACGCTTAGAGATTTAATGGGGTCGTTTCCGAAATTTCAAAAGTAGTTTTTTCTGAAAGAGCATGCTTAACAACATAAGATTTGGCCATTTTTTAAATAAGTTGACAAAGTTTAGCATTCTTTAACAATTATTTTAATCGGTGCGCAGATTCAATTTAATTTTTCAAGCTTCTGAATATGGCATTACAAGTGATGAAATGCCATTCACCGGTGCAATTAGCGCAGAGCGCAATATTTAATTCGCTTCTTTACTCATATGTAGTGGCAACGATATGGTTGATAACAAGCGTAAAGCACAATATGGATTTCGCTGCATGACCCGAAAATGCGGTAGACAGCAAGAAAAGCATTCTTCGCGCCAGTGGAGTGCGCGCCAAATTTCATCACTTGTGACGCCATAAAGACCACGCCTTGTTTGAAAAATCCGCCATTTAAGAAAAATAGCTGAAAATTCAATGTTGGGAAAATAAAAGTATTTTCTGGTTCCATGTTTTTATTTATTTATTTATTTATTTATTTTTGCTCATCAACTTCAGTGACTAAAAGTAGTACTTTTGACTGAAGGAAACAAACCCATTCATCCATTTCTGGCAAATCAAGCATAAAAATTAACAAAAATATGTTTGATTTTTGCTTAGAATTTGTCAATAGTTTTTATTTCAATAATGGGAAAAAAGAAAAAAAAAACATTATTTTCATAACTACATAATTGAAAACAAAGTCATTCTTCGTAACAAAAATTTTTATAACTCCGTAAGTAAAAAAGGAAAGAAAATTTCGAAAAAGATGTCTTCCAATGCAGTTAAAATTATATTTTCTTCCGTTTTGTATTGCTAGCGAAAGGGGGAAAAAAAGAGAGAAAAATTGATGTTTAGTATAAGTAGAGTAGAAGCTTCGGATGTTCTTTTTTAAGCACTTATGTTCTACAAAATCGGTTTACTGAAGAAAGGATCAAAATAGAAACCAATTTCCCTGTTGTAGTGAATTTGTTTTTTTTTTTTTTTTTTTCTGAATGGAACAATATTTTTACTTTTCTTCCACTAAAGTATTTCCTAATACAAGTTTCGTAAAGTTTGCTTTCTAATTTTTTTCATTCAAAACTCGTTTTTATGGAAAGATCAAAAGACAGTTAGCCTGGAGCAAGAAACTGTGTGTTTGAAACGAATTCGATTTATTTTAAATAAACTAAATTAGTCATTACAGTAATTTAATCTATGCAAAGAAACTTACCGGAAAAGGTTAGCTAATTAAAAAGGAACAAAAATCAAAACAAAACTAAGAGAGTAAATTGCTTTGTTGCAATTTAATTAAATCGAGGAAGCATATTAGACAAAGAAAAAATTAAATTAAAATTTTAAATTGAAAAATAAAGTATGCTTTGAAATTAAAAAAAAGGCCGCAAGTCTGCGTAGTGCACGTATACAAGGTGTTTCGTTTTAACCTACAATACCTCTATTTTCGCAATCGTTAGTCCTAGATGCATACTTACAATTGCAAAAATGTTCAAAATAAGATGTGGAGTTAAGATATTGAAAGTCTGAAGCAAAAATAAAAAGGGGGTCAAAAAATATGACATTTAACTTTTTATGCGGACCCTAGGTCCCCCAACTTATATTTAGAGAAATAATCTCCATTGAAAACTATTACTGACACAAAAGACTTGACCTTTGTGCAACTAAAACTCAAGGAGATATTCCAGTTCAGAGTTTTAAGGAACCATACAGAAGATGAGATTGGAACTTATTGCCCTTTCAGAAGAATGAGAGGTTGTCAAAGCAAACAAAAAAAAAAAAAAAAAAACAGGAAAATTAAATTTTTCATTGCTATTCAAAAAGTCATACAAATGCTATGCCGTGATACGCAAAAACACACTGCCAAACCTCGAACAATTTGAAATAATTTTAAAAACACTTGTTGACCGCTATATTTTCCCCCAAAAGGTGAAATTAGCGGCGCATGTAAAGTGGTGTAAGTCACAAAACGCTGCGTTTCATATCTCGGTGAATATTGGTCGTTCTAATTTCAAACTTTTTGTGTTGGACTTGTTTTTCAAAAGAGATTATGTCCCTAAACATAACTAAGGGGGACCTGGAGCCCGTATAAAAAGTTAAATTTTGTATTTTTTGACTATTTTATTTTTTCTTCAAAATTTCAATATCTTAACTCTGCATCTGATTTTAAACACTTTTGCATTTGAAAGTATGCCTCTAGGACGAACGGTTGCGAAAATAGATGTTTTGCAGTTTGAAACGGAACACCCTGTATAATGCTATTCTGTCCGATTTGGAACAAGACATTTTATTTGCTTTTGGAAGCATAACAAACTCATGATTATATTTCTCTACTCAATACATTTCGGAAATAGCAAAAAAATTTGCTAATCGCTTTCAAAATTAATTTCTAAATGTAAGAGGTAATTCCTTTTTTATGTCCATGGCTTAGTCAGTTAACCAGCTAACTACATGGCAGGTAACTTTTAAGAAGACAATAAAAACATTTTAGGTTTATAGCTCCCTGTGTAGTTTATTAGTTTTAATACCACACATTTCTGTATTTGTTGGCAACATTTGGAGTTACTCGTTTTTGCTACTGTTGCAGCTTGAAATAATAATTAAAAAAGAAAAAACATCTTTCTTTTGACATTGTGTGGAATTCGCTTGTTTACACTCTACGTCATTAACAGAAGTTATTAAATCTGCGCATTCTGTTTTGAAGAACGCATTTTCAGAAACTGAATGAACTTAGATTTATTGAAACCACGCGTGTGATAGGAAGCTAAAATTCGTGCACCATTTATTATGAACTTTTTTGAAAATCTAGTTTTTCAAAGAACTCTGGACCATCCACCATTCTCTTATCTTCTGTTCAGAATTTTTGTTCCGTTATTCATTTCTGAATTTTAAAATTGTATGATTAATTTACATTGGAATCATAAAACGACGTTTATAATAAAACTAAATATGTTTAAAATAAATTTTTAAAAGGAAGTTTAACAAGCATTACAATATTTTGTGCTGCTGTGTACAATGCTGCTGTGAACCCAAAAAATAACTATAATGGAAATATGTAAAGCAGGTCTGTCCAACTGGCGTCCCGAGGGCCGCATACGGTCCGCCAACACATCTTGTGTGGCCCGCATCGATGTTGACATTCCTGCCCTTGTCAAGAAGGCGAATCGACCTCAGTTTTCCCATTAAAATGTAAGCGAATTGTTTTATAATCCTTCTGTTTCATTGTTTTATAATTAATTATTCAACTACTAATTTTTATTGTATAAGAGGTAAGATGTTATTGTTCAACTTTTTCAAACTGTGGCCCGCCAGGTGATCAGTGACCGAAATTCTGGCGCGTGGGCTCTTTGCAGTTGGACAGCCATGATGTAAAGAATAAGGCTGAAGACAATGCATTTATCTGCACCTTAGAGTCAACGGGTGTAAGTACAAAATGAGACATTTTCCGTTTATTAGTGCATTATATGAGTAAACGTTAAATCCCGGTTATCACAAATTTGCCATTTCAACTGCGCTTGCGCGCGGACTTAGCCTTTTGGGCTTTCTGTTTTAAGATTTCGTGTTGCTTGTTTATATTTAGGCTGAGCTAGAGTCGCAAATAATTAATGAATACGATCAGATTATTTTCACAGCGATTTCGTGATATATTATATGAAACTACGGATATGAATGCCTGATAATCTTTGTAATGTAAAGGGAAAAATGCCACTTCAATATTATTTATTGGTTTGAAAATATTTACTTAATGTAAACGTAAAACACGTTGTATACTTCAAAAATGATTGGAATATGAGTACAAATATTCGTATTTTGCGGATATTTTACGTTAGGCGTAAACAGCAGCATTATACATGTTTATTTAGGTTGATGGTTCGGCTTTGTATTAGAAGTGATGCTGCAATTCTAGTACGCTCTTCTGAGGTTGAAAATTTGGCCCTGTAAAGGGCCTTTGGTAGAAAAATCAGACTCCGAATCCATTAATAATTAAGACTCAAAACTCAATATTTAGCGAGACCTTAAAACTAAATCAGAGAACGCTTTGTGATTTCTAATTTTTATCTGTTGCTATCTCATATTTACTAACAAATTTAAGATGTTTAATTAATTTTAGCAAAATTTTTGAAATCAGCTAAGTCCGCGCGCAAGCGCAGTTGAAATGGAAAATTTGTGATAACCGGGATTTAATGTTGAGTCATTATATGTAGAAGCCTATTCCGCATCGAGCCATGCGAACGGAATTCTTTTAAAAATGATCCCTTTTAATTTTTTACTAGGGTTAAGAGAGCGCTCGTCACATCTTTTAATTTCGCCAGAAAAAAGTGTGACCTCTCTCCTGTAAAATAACCGTAATGTGCCTTACGTCCTTCTGAATCTGAGGTACATACTCAGTCTGTACTTGTATTTCGCTTGGGAGCGTCAACTCAATAAAAATTTTGATTAGAAAATTTGGAAAGTTTTTATTAGGTGCTACGCTACAACAGTTTTTTTCCCTTTAAATTTAAAAGCATAATTTATTTAAAAAAGGTATGTAAAAAGGCTGATGCTATGTTTCATTAGTAATAAGGATGGATTATTATTGAAATGGCAATGTTTTCAAAGTGAAATATTTCAATTCAAAAGGGTTTTTTTTTCATGAGTGATGAGAATATTTGGTTTCGTATAGCATTTTCATTAATAAAAATAGATGAAGAAAGAAACTACGTTCTGAAATATTGCAGCACATTTATGTATTTTTAATAGTAACCACCTATGTCAAAGACTTCAGTTCTGCAAATTTGGATATCTTACTTACGACGAACTTACCAACGAAATTTTTGCACTTTAAAAAATTTTTGTCACCTGCTACAATAGAACTATACATATAAATTTTAAGAGTCAGGCAGGTCAGACACATGTCATTTTGATTTCGCTAAACATTTTACAGTGGAATTCTTCGAATGATTTTAGAAAACACATATTTTTTCTCTTCTTATTTTTTTTGAAAAAAATTTTTTTGACCCACAAAAATTCCGAAAGTTGGTCCCGAATTAAAATTTTCTCAAAGCGACATTTTTTAGTATTCCATTATCTCTGCGCATTGAGCATCAGCAAAAGTAATCTTTGTGATTACAAAGTGATATTTAGTGCCTCAAATGAAAAATATAGTAAATTTTATGGCTGTCCTTTAGTGGACCCTGGCAGGGGTGGCTAAACTGTGCCAAAGAAAATAAAAATGTGACAGATTTGAGGCCTCCTGGTTCCATGCACTGACACTCCACCATGGTTTTTGTTCGTAATTTGTGTATTAATGTGCATACATTATTCAATACCCTCATTAGTTACATTGCTCACCCTCTGCGCTGCCGAAAATTGGCAGTTTTTCTATCGAAAAATGCTAAAAAGTGCAGTTTTCACAAGCCTTTATCTTAGTGCATTAAGGGTCAGTGTAGAACTGGATACCTGTATTTCAAATTAGATTATATGTACTTTCACAAACAAGTGACTGAACTATGGGCAGGCTCATAAAATGCACTTCAAGATGAGGAAATTGAATTCGAGTTAACGAGATGACACCTGCCTTCATCACGATTATTGACTACTATTGGTATCCGCACTGCTTTGCCATTGTAGAAAATTAAGAGGTCATTTGGTTCGCCTGTATATTTAAAAATAATGGATGATGAATTTCTCGCCGCTGTTTTAATAATTTGCTCGTTCACGTTATGGTAATTTGCTCGTCCACCTTGTGGTAATTTTTTCGTCCACGTTATGATAATTTGCTCGATAAAATGCTCTTGAAATTGGAATAAAACGAGAACAAAATCGAATTTTCGAAAAATCGCTTCGAGGTGCTCACTCCTATGCTACGAACTAATTTCGTGCCAAACTTCATGAAAATCGGCCGAACGGTCTAGGCGCTATGCGCATAAGAGACATAGATCCAGATAGCCAAATATTTAGACAGCTTTATTATTAGTAAATAAGGACAAAACTGCAACATCCAGATCGTGTAACCGGGTTGTCAGTATAGTGCATTTAGTGCTGTCTTAACCCTGGCTTAATGGCGGTATTAGGTACACTGGTGTGCAAAAATTAAGGACGAAGTCGAAAAATTAGCATATCAGCTGAACGAAGAGGCAGAGCGAACAGAAAGACCAATCAGGAGATTAAGTAAGTTGATGTACGGTAGCACATGCGCAGATACGCAGGCACACGTAATGGGGGAGTGTCTGAGTAGTGTAAAGCATGTTGTCGGTGTAAGATCAGTATTTCTGGCAAAGAGATTGCACGCCGTATAGCAGTTAAAATCACACCGAGTTGCTGCCTCAGCGAGAAATGGCGAATAATCAATTTGTTAGACGACATCTGGATGCTTTTACCCGAGGTCGAATCATTGGGAAGTTGGAGGAAGGCCGCAGTGTGACAAGTGTGGCTGTAGAGTTCGGAATTGCTCACAGCATCGTTTCACGACTTTGGAGACAATTTCAAACTACAGGAACAGCTATGCGGGGGTTCAGTTGTGGTCGTCCACGAGGAACCACATCCGCAGATGACCGGTATATTGTCTTACAGGTCAGAAGAAACAGGCGGCAGACAGCGGGAGAAATCGTTAGACACACTACACAGGCGACTGGACGACCGATATCGCGTTTTAACGTGGCCAGAAGACTGCACGGTGGTGGTCTGTTTGCACGACGCCCTATTCGGTGTGTACCTCTAACGCCTGCCCATCGGAGAAGGCGTTCTCTGTGGTGCCGGGAACACCGGAATTGGAGAGACAATGAATGGGGACGAGTACTCTTTACAGATGAGAGCTGATTCAGTCTGAGTAGCGATTCTCATCGCATACTCATCTGGAAAGAGCGGGGAAGCCGCAATCATCCTTCGAACATCATTGAAAGGGACAGGTACGGAGGACGCGGTGTTCTCGTTTGGGGAGGCATCATGCTTGGTAGTCGTACAGACCTTCACATCTTCGACGCAGGATCAGTCAACGGGACCCGTTATTGTAACGAGATTCTTCTTCCATATGTGCGTCTTTTTAGAGGCGCTATGGGTCCGCAGTTCCTTTTCATGGACGACAATGCACCATGTCATCGCACAGTAGCTGCCGAACAGCTCTTAGAGAGTGAGGATATTGAACGTATGGATTGGCCGGCACGATCTCCGGATCTCAGTCCCATCGAGCAAGTATGGGATTTTCTAGGCAGACGCTTGGCAGCTCGTACCTTACCACCAGTAACGATTCGGGGGCTTCGATTGGCGCTGCAAGACGAATGGGCAGCAATGCCTCAACAACTCATTGACACCCTCATTCTCAGCATGGGCAGACGCTGTGAAACCTGCCTAGCAGTCGGGGGAGATCATATCCCCTACTAAAGACCGGATGTTTCTTGCTAGACACCCATCACAGAGATGTTTCGGCCTTCAGTCGCATTGCGCTCTATGCTACTTTTTCAATTTATCCCTCTGATTTCTCTTTTAGTAAGTGTTGCGTACATTACACATGCCCTTACGTATTGGGGATCTTACGGTATTAAATGTGTTGATTTGGAAAGCTTTTGTACAAAGTTATATTGAAAAAACCGTCTCGTCCTTAATTTTTGCACACCAGTGTATACCTGAACTCAAGTGGCATTGCTTGTTTATAGGATTTACGTGATCGCGACTATTATAACTTAATACTAGGGTGCTATATAAGGTGCTGTATAACAATAGTTGTTGTTCCACGAAAAAAAAAAAAATACTACTTCGAAAAAATTAACCACTTAAGAAGATTCTTGTCATAAATTATGTTTTATCAAAATATAATATTGGTTATTGTTGCTATTGCCTGTTTCTTAGATACAAAATTAACTTGATTGAAAATTTGGCAACGTGAGTTACATTGTAACTTCTTGACCAACAAGTCAAATACTTGTAAAATGATTCGTGTTTGATATTTAATTTAGTTTCACTTGCAAAATAATTTTTTGAGCGTGGACAATTTTATTTGCAAAGTGGAAGAAAAGCATGTTTTGAACTAAGGTAGAAAAGCTGAATTGTTCTTATTCAAATATCATTTTTGGACAATGCATTTTATTTAAAAAATAAGCATTCTGTAATGTTTACTGATTAGGTTTGAGGTTCAACCCAATGCCCATTAAACCACACAAATACTCATTCATTAGTTATAAAGATATTACTTGATATTTAAACTACTTACGATAAAATTACCCACATATCCAATAATTTGGTTGGTTTTGATAGTCAAATATAATAAATTGTTTCTTTCATTTGTTTTGTAGATAACGACGTTTGGAATATAATGATTTTTGGTACTAAAACGGCAGAACGAAAAGAAATACGATCCGAGAAATGGATATGATGAACTACGTGATTGAACGACACCTTTGTCACCAAATCATAAATATTTCAACGCCATGAGAGAGGGAAACCTCGGCTGCACATAAGAAGTTTAAAAAGTCAGTACGCCAGTCTTAAAGGGAAAATATATTTTGCACTGTCCAAAAGAAAAGACAAAATATCATGAAGCATGTCCGCCAAAGTAATGGTAAATTAGAAGCAGCTCGTTTTCAAAATACAATATTAACATAAATAATATATAGTTCATGAAAAAAGAAAAAGGAATAGTGGTCTGAGAGAAACTGAATCAAAAGAAAAAATACATTTCGAAGTAAAAAATAAAAAGAAAAAACGAAAATACAGTTTAGTTAAGACAAGCCTTTTTTACTTCCTTTTACAAAAGAAGAAGTACTGTATTCGCGAAAAAATTTTCACTCAAAAATAGACCTTAATTTCCATTTTTCTCACCCTCGGATAAATGTTGAGTTTTTTTTTTTTCGACTGGACCACACGTGGATATATGGATAGGAGCCTACAGACACCTGAAACATCCATTTTGACGACCCCCGAGTTAATTACAACGAATATTCTCGTGACGTCTGTATGTACGTATGTATGTGCGTATGTGTGTATGTATCTCGCATAACTCAAAAACGGTATGTCCTAGAAAGTTGAAATTTCGTACAAAGACTTCTAGTGGGGCCTAGTTGTGCACCTTCTATTTGCATTCGGAAGTTCCTAAGGGGGTCTTCTGCCCCTTTTTAGGGGGAAATCATTGTGAATTTCGATTTAAATTCAAGTGGTGTTATAATTTGTCGGACACTTGGCGATATATCGCCAGTCTTTTGGTCGCAAAGTTTTGTCGCCAACTAGGCGAAATATTTGGCGATTTTTTTTTTTAATTTTAAATTTGGTTTCAATTTGGTCACTCTTGGTGATGTTTAGAGAGTAAGCAATTGAATCACATTAAAATTGCCAATAAAGGGGAAATTACATTAAATTGGAGTAAAAGGAAGTCATGTGATGCACACATCAGCTCGTTTCATGTTACAGTATGAGGATTGCACGTTATTTGGAGTCTCAAAACTGTTTTTATTGTTCAGAAATTTTAGCTTCTTTATGTTGATATTTTTTGAAACAAAATTGGGATGGCTTTAGCTTACAAAGAAAGACAAATGCACTTTCCCAATAAATACTTTAATTAAGTATGTCAAACTCTGAGCATGGTTATTCTTTTGTATCACGAAAATGCTATTAAAAAACCCCATAAAAGTAACGTAGACCAGATTGGGATCGTTTCTGAAATTAAAAAAAAAAATTCTGATAGAGCAGGCTTAAAAAACAAAGGATCTGACCATTTTTTGATAAATTTGTTTACGTTTAATATTAAAAAAAAATACTTAAATCGGAGCGCTTTTATTGTTTACGACTTCTGCCTAAGACATCACAAAGGATGAAATGCCATTCAGTGTTGCCATTCAAAGTGCAAAATATTTAATTCGAAACTTTACTCACGTGTATTGGCAACGATATGGTTGATAGCAAGCGTAGAGCGCAATTTTAATTCGCTTCTTGACTACCATAACGTGGAAACGTAGTAGAAAGATGCAACAAAGTGCATAATTTGTGACATCATCAAGACCACGCCTTGTTTGAAAAATTTGACATTTTAACAAATTAATTTCAGAAAAAAACTGTTGGGAAAATAAATGTATTTTCTGGGTCAATGTTTTTTTTTTTTTTTTTTTTTTTGCTCATTCTATCCATTTCAATGCCTAAAAGTAGCACTTTTGACTGAAGGAAACCACCTCATTTTTTTTTAGCCTACTTTCCCAGTAAAAGTCGGAGAATGAAGAAAAAATCATGAAAGAAAGCTTAGTGAATCTTAAAATATCGCGAAAAAAAGGCAAAAATAAATTAATTAATTAAATTAGAATCGAAAAATTAAAAAAAAATAAAAACTAGGGTTTTGAGATGAGGGAAAATATCTGTCGGTCAGTCTCTCTGCCCCCTCCCCTTCCTCTAATAACATTTGAGTCCATAAATTGAAATTTTTTTTTTGTTTGAAAGATCTTGGCAAGAACACCTTATGTTTAATTTTTTGACTTGAACAATTTTTCGTTCTGTTTTGAACAGTTCAAAAAAATTTAGCATTAGCGCCTACGGCGTACAGAGGAATTCAAAGCAAGTATAAATTCCGAACTAGGCGAATTAGCTTCAAACAAACTTTGTAGGAAAAAGCTTTTGATGAGGAACATGTATAAAAAATGCATTTTGGAAAAAGTGCAAATTGGAGATATCATCAAGATATTGCCCCTAAACATTCGAGTAACAGTGCAAAAGGTTGGTTCTAAGTCAACAATGTTGAAATTTTGAAACGGGTAGCCAGTCACCAGATCTCAACCCAATTCATAACTTATGGGGTGGTTTAAGAAGGAGATTTTATGCAAATGGGAGACAATTTACTTCATTAATTAAACTAAAATCTACTTTCGAAGATTAATGACATTAAAGCAGATCCCGAACTTTTTCAAAAGCTAGTTTCATCCGTGAAAACAAGAATATTTGAAGTAATTCAAATAAATGGCTCCTTCACAAGCTTCTAAACGTTTGTTTTCGTGTTTTCATGTGCTTTTATTCTATGTTGACCTTAAAGATTTTACTGAGGCTCAAATATTGATCTGTAATATTTTCTGATAATGAAATACTTACAAATGAATTTTTTTTGTGTGTGTGTGTTTTGTATTAGTAGTTACTGTCAATAATCATTACGTAAATGATTTTTTGATTCTCAGCATAAGATATGTCGCATTTTTCAAAAAAGTTAACTGGGCTAAAATTTTACTCATACTGTAATAACCATTTTTTTTTCTTGTAAAATAGCTTTAGAATATCTCACTAGCTGTCCTACTTCTTAATTATTATTAACTAGCAGTACCCGCGCAGCAATGCCCGTGCTAAAAATTTAATGGAAGTCCTTTGAATAAAAAAAAAAGACGCCTCCTTCCCCTCTGCTGTGAAATGATCATTTTTCTTTTTTATAAAATGCGTAAAAACCTTTCCAAAAAAAACTATTCAAATTTCTTTGGAATTTAAAACTTTTCATCAAAACATTAAATTATATTTAGAGTTGCTTTAAAACTCTATTTAGCGAGTGAAGCGGTTTTTAATGCAATTTAAAATATTTTGCCAAATAAACAAAACAAAAACAAAAGACATCAAATAATATCTTTCAAATGTAAAAATAGTTCCGCAACTCTATTCCTTATCGCTAAATTCGCTCAGCAACCACGCTATCATAATAAATCCGTATAACAGAAAAAAAAACATCTAATGGAATACTCAAAAATCGTCATCAGAAAAAAAAAAGAAAATGTCGTACATTTCACTCGGATAAAAACTTATCAGAAGTTTCTTTTCTTTCAAAACAAATCGCCGAAACAATGAACTACATTTACGGTTGCTTTAAAACAATAATCTGAAATTGAATTGCTCAGCGGCTAACGCACCAAGCGACCACGCTACCGGAAACAAGCCCTTTTAAGAGGGAAACAGATGTTTTTTCTTTGGCAATAATAAGTGTTTCGCCAAACAAACAAAAAGTATAAAATCACATTAAAAGTAGCTTTCAAATCTTTATATATTAATAGCTGCCTTGCGTCTCTACCTTGAGAATAAAAATTGTGTCAAGTGACATATATTCAAAAATCAGGCTTAAATAAAAGAAAAAAAAAGATAAACACAATGCAAAATTACCCTTCCAAACAATGACGACAGATATTAAAATACCCTAAAGAAATTAAAATGCGAAAGATGGGTTTTAAAAGCGTAACCATGGAAAAACGAAATAAAATAAATATAAGAAATTAAATGCAAAATAAGGAAAGAAACAATGGATTCAAAAAGCATAACCGTGGAAACGCGAAAATAAAATCTTTGACAACTTGAATCAAAAGTACATATCTTGAAATTGATTTAAAAACGCTTGTAACTTTTTTTCCTTTGAAGATAGAAGCTAATTTTTACGACCACAGGTCGAGAGAGATCTGGAGTAATAAATGTTGCTTTTTCCAATGGTGTCAAAAAAAAATTTGTGGCACAATTCCTTCACTGTTAATTGATAGATTTAATGAAGAAAGTAGTGCCTAAATTTCAGCTAAGCCTTAAAAAGTTCGAGCTCAAAACGCAAAATACTCCCGCCGTAATTAAGTTAGAGCACTGAAACAAATTGTTTAGAACGCGGAAAACTCTACCCTTTTCAACGATATATAATATTAATATTTGCAAGTAGTTTTTCACTCCCATATTTGGGAATTTATGCGACATTTGGGCCTAAATTGAAATAAAAAAAGAACTATTTATCTGATTTTTCGAATAATAGCTTATGTTACTCAGTAAGAACGCACCTTTCATATAGTGAAGGAATTTTTCAAATAGGTGCAGTGGATCCGGAGATTACCTCGAACATATAAACACACAAAAATCTGCCCGCTCTCTTTATAATATTAGTATAGATTAGTAGGAAAAAGGAATAAACAAATAACTAGTTTATTTCGCGAGACCGTTTTTTATGTAAGGCAACAACAGATAGCTTTCCATGATATTTGGGCATAAAACATACTTTTAATAATTCTTAAAAACTAATGTTGTCGAAGATTTTTTAAAGTTTTCACTACTTAGTGTTAATGACTATTTAATGTTAATGATGACATGTCTAAATGAAAAACGTAAAATTGCAAAAAGTTTTTTATTTTATTTTTAACTTCAATTTTTTACTTCTTTCCGAAAGCCTAAATCAAAAAATAAATAAATAAATAAACTCAAACACTTGTATTATGAGCCTGTTTATCTTGAACTAGGTACAATAGACTTCAAAGCGGTTTTTCTTTCAAACAATATTTTCACTTCGAAGTGCATCAACTGTGTCAATTATCCTCGACTGAAAAGAAAAGTCGAAGACAGTTATGACGGTACAGTTGCACTTTAATGACACGTGAAAATGCTCGCCACGTGGCCAACAGAAGGTCAAGAAAACACGAAGGAATCCACAGTGTTACTCGAAAGATTTATGATGCCGAATAGAATAAATGCGTCAATAAATCAAGATGGGCTAAATTTAGCTTGGCTAAAATTAAGTTAAGAATGAATAGTCCCACATGCAATACTAACATAATAGTTTTTGAAGGTCTTCGCCAGCATTAATCATTTGTGACTGAAAATAAAATACGCAAATTTGCAAAATACATCATATCTTTATGCAAACTGTGCTTATTGTTTTTAGTATGTTCTTCGCGTCATTAATTTTAAGCCATATACGGTGAACGTAAATTTCGTAGATATTATTGCTTCTCGAAAGGTATAAGAAAAATCGAAAATATGATTGAAAGACCAACAGTGATGTGCAATCGAGGAACGTTTTAAATCTTGCTTCTTCACATAATTCAATCTTCTTTTAATCATGTTTTCGATTTTTCTTCTGCCAAGGTTATTCATGGCTGTTCCTCGATTTATGATTTAGATTTTTGGGAATCCTATTATATTTGGAAAAATTCTGCTTCAATAGTTAATGATTTGTCGCGTAGTCCCCCTTTCCCCAGTGTTTGGAAATCGTCTCTTTAAAAAACTTTTTTCTGTTTGTGACGTTTTTCCGCACTATAGGTGTCGTTGCTGTTCTGTGACGCATGTGTTTCCGGTTTCCATGTCTATTTACTTTGCTTCCTTCCATTTTTTGTTCATTTATCGTTCGATTTACATTGTGGACTTTTAGTTCTTCTTTTCAGCTGTTTGCTGAGTTTTTAACTCTTTTATACTACTTTATTTATACTTTATGCACGTTGTTGTCATTTTTACTCAGATCAAACACTCCATTGGTACGATGAGGTGGTGCGCCGTCTAGCATTAAACACATGCTTTTGAAAAGCGGCTCACTTTGAATTGCTGGAATGAACTGATTTATGAACATTTACACTTATCGTTCCAGAGGTCACAGTCTGTTCGATGTCTTGAGCTTCAACTTAATCGCACGCTTTCTTTGAGTCACAATTGGGCTGTTGCTGTTCGAATAATACTTTGGAACAATGAAGATGCTCTCAGAAAGGCTATAATTTCGACACTTTCACTGAAAAATAAACATCAAATGCAAATTCAATGAAAGTGCGAAAAAAAAAAAATCCGCCAATGTACTGAATCTTACCACCAAGATTCGATTTGATACGCGAAACCGTTTTCATGAAATTGACATTTTATTTCAACGCGATAATTGCTGATCACCCTGTGTACAGCAATAACAGCCTTTTCATTTGTTCATCAACTTTACAGATGTTAATTATAGTCGATTCATTTCAACAAAAAAAAAAAGCAAAGACAGTTAACTTAAGAAATGAATTGCGCCAAAAAAGGTGCACCAAAAACGGAAATCATAACTTAATAGAAAAACAGTGATAGAATTACAGAGAATTTTATTTTGGAACGTAACATTATTTTAAAAAAGTTCAAAATATAACTTTACCACCTTTATCCTATCTCTACTAGAAAAAAAAACTTTTTGACAAATCTTCTTCCCTAATAGCTTTTAAAAAATGTGAACGATAAAAATCATAAAAAGAAACCAAGCGATTTAGTTTGTGAAGCACAAAACCAATGAAAAACTCAGAACAGTCGAAACCTTTCTTAAAAAATTTTGTGCAAACTAAAGTAAGCAATCGTACATGAGAAGAAACTCTTCTGTTTTAAAAATGTTTATGAAATATACATTTCCAGGGAATTTAAGGCTGAGCACTTCACTTTCAAAACACATATTCTGACTTTTTCTAAATGCACTACATGCAAGAGTTTCTCATAAATATAAGATTGCGTAAACGTATTTTCCACTCTTAAAACTTGAGCATTTGAAATGGATAGAATAGATGCGTACACCCACAGCGCATTTACTATTTATTTCCTAACTGACCAGTTAACTTTATAGAGCTTTTTCAAATGCAAAAATTTACTCTTACAGTTTCTTTTCGGTTAAATATTTTCAAATTTGTAATCGTTTTATTTCAAACTAGTGGTACCCGCACGGCTTTGCCCGTAATAGAAAAATTAAAAGGTTTTTTGGTTCGCCTGTATATTTACAAATAATGTATGGTGAATTTTCTCGCCAGTTGGCTTGCACCCATCTTACGGTTCCACGTTATGATAATTTCGTATCTCGCCAATTGGCTTCTGCCCATGTTACGGTTCCACGTTATGATAATTTCGTAATTTACTCGTCCATCTTATGATATTTTTTTTTCTTAAAATTGGAATAGAAAAAGAACCACATCGAATTTTCGAAAAATCGCTTCGAGGTGCACACCCCCATGCTACATACTAACTTTGTGCCAAATTTCATGAAAATCGGCCGAACGGTCTAGGCGCTATGCGCGTCACAGACATCCTATAGACATCCTACAGACATCCAGACATCCTCCGGACAGAGAGACTTTCAACTTTATTATTAGTAAAGATTTCCTAACTGACCAGTCAACTTTGTAGAGCTTTTTCAAATGCAAAAAATTACTTTTACAGTTTCTTTTCGGTTAAAGATTTTCAAATATGTAGTCGTTTTATTTCGAACTAGTGGCACCCGCACGGCTTCGCCCGTAATAGAAAAATTAAAGGTCTTTTGGTTCGCTTGTATATTTACAAATAATGTATGGTGAATTTTCTCGCCAATTGGCTTGTACCGACGTTACAGTCCCACGTTATGATAATTTCGTATCTCGCCAATTGGCTTGTGCCCATGTTACGGTTCCACGTTACGATAATTTCGTAATTTATGATAGTTTTTTTTTCTTAAAATTTGAATAAAAAAGATCCACATCGAATTTTCGAAAAATCGCTTCGAGGTGCACACCCCCATGCTACATACTAACTTTGTGCCAAATTTCATGAAAATCGGCCGAACGGTTTAGGCACTATGCGCGTCACAGACATCCTACAGACATCCTCCGGACAGAGAGACTTTCTGCTTTATTATTAGTAAAGATATGATAGTTTTTTTTTTCTTAAAATTTGAATAAAAAAGATCCACATCGAATTTTCGAAAAATCGCTTCGAGGTGCACACCCCCATGCTACATACTAACTTTGTGCCAAATTTCATGAAAATCGGCCGAACGGTTTAGGCACTATGCGCGTCACAGACATCCTACAGACATCCTCCGGACAGGGAGACTTTCTGCTTTATTATTAGTATAAAGAAAATACGGAAGAAGGCATCATCCAAAGGGAGTTATATCAATGAGTTGGATATTTTAAAAGCTATTATAGCGTCAACCCGATTTAAAAACACTTTAAATTATTTCCAATGATTTATTCTTTCCTAGGTTGATTTATGCTCTCTCCTTTGGAATGTCAAAATGAAATATTAAGAATAATGTCGATTTCTTCGAGAAAAACATATAATGTATTTTTCCTAAAGCAAGATGATTTGTTTATTTCTACTCACTGGGAAGAAAAGTTATACAAAAAGTTATCTGTATTGTTGTTTTGACTTTTTTCATTTTGAACTGAACGTCGCATGTAACTTTTACGAGTACACTTGTAGAGAAAACGATATTTTTTTAGAATCCAGTTATTGTCTCCCGGTACCGTTTTAGGATAAAATGAACTTAAAGTTTCTTGTTTTTAGAAAACGAGCTGATGTGTGCATCACATGACTTCCTTTTACTCCAATTTAATGTCATTTCCCCATTATTGGCAATTTTAATGTGATTCAATTGTTTACTCTCTAAATATCACCAACACTGGCCAAATTGCAACCAAATTTTTAAAAAAAATTAATTTGAAAAAATAAAACATCGCCAAATGTGTCGCCAAGTTGGCGACAAAACTTGGCGACTAAAAGACTGGCAATATATCGCCAAGTGTCCATCAACTATAACACCACTTGAGTTTACATCGAAATTAACAATGATTTCCTCCCCAAAAGGGGCACAAGACCCCCTTAAGAACATTCGAGTGCAACTAAAAAGGAAGGTGCACAACTAGGCCCCACTAGGAGTCTACGTACCGAATTTCAACTTTCTAGGACATACCGTTTTTGAGTTATGCGAGATGCATACACACGTACACACATACGCACATACACACCTACGCACATACATACATACGTACATATGGACGTCACGAGAAAATTCGTTGTAATTAACTCGGTCGTCGTCAAAATGGATATTTCGGGTGCCTGTAGGTTCCTTGGCATATATCCACGTGTGGTCGGGTCGAAAAAAAAAAAAAATCATCATTCATTCGGGGCTGAGAAAAATGGAAATTAAGGTCGATTTTTGAGTAAAAATTTTTTCGCGAATACAATACTTCCTTTTTTGTAAAAGGAAGTAAAAATAAGTAGGGGAAGAGTGCGTACTTTGAGAAACGAAAATTTAATTATTCGTATATTTTTTTAACATTAAAAGACACATAAATAAAAATCTTTCACACGGTGCATTATTTGTCACTGTAATAGGTATTTTAAAAGTGGATCTAGAAAAAACTACGAATTCACACACAAGAGAAAAAAAATGAAACCAAAATGCAATTTTGTCCTACTGTTCCCCTGGTAATTGGGATCAATGAGACACATATTTTTGCACTAGCAAGCATTGAAAGAATCTTAATCTACCGGGAAAAATATGAATGCCTGCAGTATTTTGATTTTGATATGAGCTATTGCCTTTGGCAAGGTAAATTTAATGTAGTCTTGACGAAGTACTGGGAATCGACCGTAGATGTCGATGCACATTAGTTGACATCTACCACAGAGTATTTGTTTGGGACTGAGATAGAATAATTCAGATGATTAGTAAATTGGCTTAAAGTGGCATCGTGTGATGTAGCATTAGATAAAGATGGAATGCTTTCACTGTAGTCTTTGTCTATTACTAGTACAACAGCTTCTTCCCTGTCTGTTTCAGAAAATCACCAAAGTAGCTTATCTGACTTCCTTTTTTCTATGCATGTGGATATTTTGAAATGTGGAAAAATATTATTACATTAAGCATATTGCAAGGAAACCATTCAACAAAAAATAATTTTAAATAGTGTAAGTACGAAATGGAAATATTAATGCGATATTATATAGCAAAATAAAGGTCATAACTCTATACAAATATTCTTATTTTCCTAGTACAGTGCTTTCAAACTAATTACATTATTTATGTGCATCAAAAGGCTAGTCGTAATTTATAAATAAGTAAATACCTTTTGAGCGCAAATGTAATTGGTAATCAACAACGCTTTGACGCACAAAATTTACAGATCACTGCATACTAGGGTGGAATGAAAAAAAAATAATTTTTGATTTTCGGAAACAGGTACCTTTCAGTTACAAATGCTTAGTAACAAATCTGTAAAATATTTGATTTTTACGACGTCATCTTTAGGACTCGACCGATGCATCGGCCTGGCCGATGCATCGGCGCCGATGGTTCAACGATTTAGCCATCGGCATCGGCATCGGCGGCCGATGCTAACTTGCAGGAAACATCGGCCCATCGGCCTTAAAAACATCGAAAAGCCGATGGAATTGGCCGATGTTTTTGGAAAAAAAAAGGACTTTTGTTGTTTTACATTTTAATACAAAGTAAAGAGAATTATTGTTTTCAAACAAAATTGTTTACTTAAATTTCAGTATGAATTTCTATAGTCACCCCTGAAAGAGTTTTTAATACTGCATTCAGGTACCAAACAAGTTAATTATTGCGTTGTTTCTTGCTGCTGGAGGTATGTATGTATCTCTCATAAGTCAAAACTTAAAAATGGTAAGCTGTAGAAGGCTAAATTTTCGCATGTGGGATGTGCGCACGTTCCAGTTGTGCACTTCGCTTTTTGTTTTCGATCGGGTGTTCTAAAAAGCTTATTAACCGATATTTTGTGGCTATTAATTACTTATTTCAAAGCAAAATTAATATAGCGTCTCAGACTGACGATCATTTAGTGATATATTGCAGAACTGGAGACCATGAAAACAAATATGAGATGCAGAAACCGGTTTTGTTTCATTTTGTTAGATTCCCGTTGAACCGACGGTATTTTTTAATTTTTCGATATTTGTAATATAAACCACAGTAATGCAGTCTTTTCTGTATCGCTTAGGCGGAGCTACATGTTTGGGGCCCATCGAAATATATTTTGGGGCCCTATTTCTCTATCACAGAAGCTGTAAAACATTTATCATAAGCATTTTTGTAACTCCTACGGTGCCCCTATGTATATGGGACCTCTCGCGCAATTGCAACATTCGCTATATTTTAAATCCGCCACTGCACGTCAAAACAAACTCGGGTGCAAGTTTTAAAAGGGTTTTTCTGCTCAATATTTATGATTATTTTGAACTCTATTTTTTCCGACTATTTTTTGTATTTCCGAGAACACTTGCGTGTCCCTCCTCCCACTCCCTCAATTTCTGAAATTAAACTCTAGTTGTACTTCTGAGTTGTTTAAAACTAACACCATTCATAAAATTAGAGATTTTTTTCAAGCTTTATCTATTGTTTAGGAAGAATTTAGAGCATTCGTGTAAGAAATTGATTAAAGACGTTTTGAATGGTGGCATAACTCGGAAAACAGGGACTTTTGAATTTTTTCTTCAGAAGTACTGAAGTAGATTCAGAAAAGCTTCCGAGACGTTGGTGGTAGCGGTTCTGTACTAAAAAAATTAAGTCGAAGTTGCGGCCGAAGTTTAACGTTGTGAGTTACTCCAAAAACAGAGGGTGACCCCCCTAACCCATCCTCGTCGTTTCAAGCATTTCTTAAATAATTAGCGGTTATTCATTTTGGTCAAGAAATGCCATCTTGCGTATTTCTTATACTTATTTCATCTATATTTTGTAATGCGCCATCTTTTTTGCATCATTAATAGCGATCAATTTTTTTTTCTGTTGCAAGTAACTATTTTTATGTCTTTATATAAAATCATGGAATAAGTTATTTTCGTTTTCATCATATGTTTAATAATATGTTATGGAAAAGTTTCAAGGATTTTCTACTATGCCATTTTTTAAATTTCAGAAAATTATTGTTAAATTGAAAAAATTAATTTGAATTTGTTTGTAGTGCTGCATAAAAGATTAAACAATAAAATTGCTCAATATTACGTGTGCAAACATCAGATCAAGTAGAATATGTATTCAGTTATTAACTTGGTGTAAATATTGAGTTTGTTTATTGTAGCTGCGTTTTAAGAACCTCGCTCTTTTCATGGCTATTTCTTTTTTCCGCAAAACTTATGTCATTGTTATACATTTATGAAAAATGCAAACTTTTCTATTCATAAATTTTAGATAAGTATAAAAATATTCCTATTATGATTTAATATTGTAATTTATCTGTTACCTTTTTTGTTTAATTTGATGATTAAAAAATGTCGACGTGCAATCTTTCCACTTTAATTGCGTAATTTGTTGACGGTTTCATAGTTTTATTCTTTTTTTTTTTTTTTTGAATGATAAAACAACATAATTTAATGTTTTTTAACTATGTTTAGTTTACCTAAATCATACAATATTACAATATTACTGAAGTCTTTGTTATGTGTTCAATTAAAAAAAATCAATTGGTTATTAAACAGTATCTTTGTTTTTCTTCCTTTTTTTTTTTGGCTGTTGTTCTTTGTCTTCCATTATACAGCACACAAAAAAGTAGAAGCATTACTACACCCTATACAAATTGTGCGTAGTACGATCCAAATGTTCGGAGAATAAGTTGTATAAAACCTTACCCAGAATAGTTCACATTACCGAAGCACATCCACCTTCAAAAGGTCATTTTGAGGGACTATGTACTTCTGCCAGTGTTCATATAACTTTTGGAAACACTCCTGGAAGCCATTTTTCGCTACCTTCTGTGATGCAGCTTTATCTTCTCCTGACGGAAGAAAGCGGTGTCCATGTAAATGTTTTTTTTTTTTTTTTTGCTGGGAACAGGTAAACATTACACGGAGCTAAGTCCGACGAAATGTTATGTTATTTGCTTGTCATATCAGAGTATTGACCAATCGAATCGTGCATCCTCAACAAGAAAGTCGCCTTCTTCCCCACGATGCAGTTGAAGCAGCAGCGCAAGAGACCTTATGGAAGGTTGCGAGAAATGTCCAGGAGTCCTTCTAAAAGCTATACGAACGTTGGCAGAAGTGTATAATCGTTCAAGGTGACTATTTTGTAGATACAGTGGCTCCCAAAAGTGTTCGTACACCCACGACTTTCAATGAAATAGGCCCCTATGGCATTGGTTAGAATTAATATTTCGGAATAGGTATTTAATTATAAGATCTATGATCTATTTTTAACAAAACTGCACGAAAATTTTTAATAAAACATGAAAACTCAATTTTTTAAAAATCAAAAACCAAAAAGTGCCGGAAATTTTATTTTGCAGAAGTCTTCGTACACTTCGGAAAAAATATCAAAAAATTAGTAAATAATCTAACTTTTTATTAGTAGAATATCATGCAGTAACAATAACAGCTTTTAAACGTCTGAGAAGAGATTTCATTGTTTTTTCTGTCTTTTTTTGTGCAATTTCTGAGTAAGTGTTCAGCCGCACTACGAGTCTTACTGTTTCTAGTTCGCTTTTCGTTTCAATGGTGTATTTTCGTAATCTAGCCACCAGATATCTCCAAATATGTTCCATTAAGTTTAAATCTGGCGATTGAGGAGAAATTTCTAAGCTTAAGGACAAATTTTGAGGCACCAAACGCGAACGTGTGCTTCTTATCGTTAACTTGATAAAAAAACAAAGTTGTTTCTGATTACCAAATTTTGGGTTAATAGTTTAAAATTGTTTTTTGAAATATTTAAGTGAACAGCATGATTCATTATTTCATCAAAAAATTCCAAATTTCCAAGTCCTGATGCTATTATGCACCCTCACACAAAAAACACCTTCACCGTCCTGATTAACTGATCCAGTTAAGCTCTTAAGATTAAATTCCTCATTTTTTCTTCTGTTGACAATTATGCACTATTTTAACCCAAAATATTGAATTTATTTTCATCTATAAGTAAGACGTTGTTTCAAAACGTTTTGAGCTTATTTATCATTTATTTTACGACGGAAAGCGTAAGTTTACTGTTTTTCGCGCGAACAAGAAATTTTCTGCGGGAAGGGGTCCCCTTTAATCCAGCTAATCAGAGAACTTGGCGAACAAATTTAGGTGAAAATTAAACGTAAAATGTTTCATTCAATTCTGCAGAAACTTTTTCAGCGCTCAAATGTGTATTTTTCATAATTTTTTTTAACTGTAAACCTCCGATCACGCTTTGTTAACTTTGCCATTTGACCTTTTGTTACCTTGTTTTCGATCCGATTCTTGTCTTTAAAGCATTTTATCAAGCACTTTACTATAGAATGGTATAAATTAACTAATTTAGAGACATTTCAAACCAATTTATGGCTACTGTGAGGGAAAAAAATCAAATTTCGAATCGTGTTTATTGTTTTCTGCGCATACCTGCCATTTAAAAATAATAAGCAGAAGCTTAGGGAATAAATAAACAAAAAATTAAAATCAAATGACTTTACAGTGTCATTACAATGTAAAAACAATAAAAAAAAACCACATATAATAATTTTAATCATGAATTTATTCGAAAATATTTCAGTGTACGATGACTTTTGTGGCGTATTTTTTCTCTGTCTCATCGTTTTTTGACAAATTTCAAAAATAAAATTTGGCAATATTTTGAGAAAAACTACTGGGTTTTATTCAGAATGGCATAGGAATAGTGTAAAAAAAAATGGTCTTCATATTCGAATTCAGTTTTGCGTTATTTTGGTTTTACTACAAAATTTCAAAGTGTACGAACACTTTTGGGAGCCACTGTAGATGTACTTCGGTAATGTGAACTATTCACGATATTTTTATACAACTTGTCCTCGAACTTTTAAATCATACCACTTACGTATGAGTTTTCAACTTTCTATTTCATAACGTTTTTGTGTAACGTAAGTTTACGCGCATGAAGACATCACAAGAGAATTTGCGATAATTAACTAAGGAGGCGTTCAAAATGGATATTTCGGTCATCTATATGTTCTTAGGTACATATGCGTTGGAAAAACTTGTAAAGTTTAAATTGGATGACAGTAAAATAAAAATTTAGGTCGAAATCTGATTTTTTGGGGGGGGGGGATTACAATTCCTTATTCCTAGAAAGGAAGTAAAGTGAAATGAATCAATGATCCTTTAAATCCTTGACAACCTTATCAATTTATTTCTGTTAGATTTTTTTTTCTTTTTTTTTGCCATCGGCCAAAAGCATCGGCCATCGGCCATCGGCAATCGGCCATTTGAAGGAAAACAATCGGCCATCGGCCATCGGCCATCTTTGAACAATCGGCCAACAATCGGCATCGGCCCATCGGCCAAAAAATGCCATCGGTCGAGCCCTAGTCATCTTGATTCTACGTATTTGGCTTTAAATTTTGAAATTTTCGATCTTTTTTTAGATTTTTCAATATTTTTTCCAAGTATTAGAAATGAAAACAAAAATGACAACGGGCGGTTATTAAATGGCAATACAAAGCCTAAAATATACCAAGATTTTTTTTTTCCAATATTTTAGATTATGGTTTCAGTCTGCCCTTGCGCCCCCGCCTTTCCTCTCTGTGTATCTTTTCTTGAAATATTTTTAAAGATAATTATCATCAGCATTGCGATGAGAAGGACCAGCGGTTGTCAGAGTCAGAGCATTACCAAGATAATTTGAACTTGATTTTAACATCTAAATCGTCTTCATTAGCAGGCAAAAGCACATCATCACTACTCAAAATCAAAAAAACTATTGTTATTCTTGTCACCTTCCGAGTCATTTTCAGATAACTGTTTTTAATATTCAAAAGCTTCCTGAACAGTTAAGACTGTGACGTCGTGATTTTATAAATATATGTAAGCAGTAGCATCAAAATTTCTTCCAGCTTTTCACTGTAATTTTTCTATTGTAGTCAATCGTAGTTTGTGCTTCAAATTAACTATAATTACCCTTGACTGAAAACTTTTACTATTTCCTCTTCTAGTGTAGTCAATTCTATTAAAATAAGGATGAGGACAGGTCTGTCATTTCGAAAATTTCTTTAGGGCAGGGGGGGGTCAAAGGTTATATATTCGACTAGCTGCGTTGCCCGGCTTTGCCCGGTCTATTTTGAAAACAAAAATTGCGTCAAGTGACGGATATTAAACAATCAGGCATAAATAAAAGAAAAAAAATCATCATGCAAAATTTCTCCTCCAAACAATGACGACAGATATTAAAATACTTTTAAGAATTAAAATAAAATGAGAAAGACGGATTTAAAAAGCGTAACCATGGAAACACAAAATAAAATAAGTTTCAGAATTGAAAATGAAAAAGATGGAAATAATGGATTCAAAAAGCGTTACCGTGGAAACGCAAAATAAAATGGTTGAAAACTTGAATAGAGAACAGATTTTTGAACTTCATTTAATTCGCTTGTAACTTTTTTTTCTAATGGAGATAGAGGGTTAAACTTCCGACCATAGGTCGAGTTAGATCTGGAGTAAAAAAGGTAGCTCTTTTCAATGGTGTCAAAAAGAAAACTGTAGGACAATTCCTTCACTTTTTATTGATAAATTTAATGAAGAAAGTAGTGCCTAAATTTCAGCTAAGCCTAAACAAATTCGAGCTAAAAACGTAAATAACTCCCGCCGCAATTAAGTTAGAGCGTTGGAACAAATTGCGTAGAACGCGGAAAATTCTTCCCTTTCCAACGTTATATAATATTACTAATTGCGAGTGATTTTTCACCCCCATATTCGGGAATTTATGTGAAAATTGGGCCTAAATTGGAATAAAAAACGAACTATTCATCGAATTGTTTTCGAACTGGTCTGCAAACCTTCTCAGGACATAAAGGAACAAACTGTGAAAATTTCAACAAAATCGGCCGGGTAGTTCTCTAGTTTTGCGAGTTCAAACAAACAGACGCTTTTTGGAGACTTCATTTTATACTATGTAGTGATGCAAATAATACCGAAAAACAACAAAACCACAACCACTTACACGTAAAGATATAGGTTAATTTTTCAAAGCCGCCCCTTCCTGACTTAATCGCTCTCTCCTGAACCCCCTAAATGACGGGACAGGATGAGAAAAAAATTCAAAAGTTCTTCTGATAAAAATGCATATTTTTTTCATCATTTGTGCACAAAAATTCTCATGGGTCAAATTGACCCGATCCGCGGTTCTAGGCATAAATGCTAATAATTCAAAAAGTATTAAAGTTGCGCATTTTTAAATTTGGAAAATCGTAGTTCACTTAAAATGATAAAAATCATAAAAGGACTTTCTTCTATAATCGCAACTTCTCACCTGGTTGTAAATTAAACGTCGTTTTGGGTCAACTTGACCCGTTCCTCGGTTCTAGTGTTAAAATCTTTGTGCGTATTATTGGGGTATCATTTTTCGTCCTTAATGTTTAGATTCAGCTTTTCGTTATCTTACCCACTTCCTTTCGCCATTTCATTCTATAAGTGGAAAATATGACGAAACGTGCTTTCCGTTTTTGATGGCACATTCTTCATTTACCCTGAGTTTCATCGTCATAATTAAAATTAGTTGTTTTAAAAAGTCGTGAGTACATATTTCAAAATGTTGTCACCGCAATCGATGAAACATTTTGAAACTTAGTGTCGTCATCTCAACCTCCCTCCCCCCCACACACTTTTATCCTACTTTTTATTTGTCGGGGCCCAAAGCACAACTTTTACCCTGATAGCATTGTTAATAGTAAAAATTGTTCTATTTAAGTATGCTATCTAAAAGGGGGGGCTAAATAAAAACAAAACTTTTTTAAAAAACTTCGATGGTGGGTAGTGGGGAGTAGGTGCAATTTCTGGAGCATAGTTCACATAAAAAAAAATAATAATTTTTTTGGACTATTTCGTGATCTGCCGCAATTGCGTTGAAGTTCCTACCAAATTTTGATGAGTTATTTGTTGTTTTTAGCAAAATTAGTTAAAAATATATATTCTCGATGATGAGTAGCATGGAAAAAAAACATCTTTGTGCTCTAAATTTAAGTAAAAACTTTGAGGTACGTGGTATAATTTGTTCTTTTAACGCCATATGCAATCTTAGTTAATTGAAAGAATGTTAATTCAATGCTAGAAAGTATATGTTGGTGCACGAGAAAAAGGTCTTCCTTAGTTCTAGCTGGAATTTTTTATATTTTTGCTACTTTGTAATTTTACATTAAACATTTGTAATTAAAGTTGTCTACTAGAATTTTCAAATTACATAAAAATAATAAAATTTTGACAAATGAGCATTTGAAGATTATTTTTATACCTTCGATTTCTTCCTTTTTTTTCTGTCTTACAAAATTATTTTATCAAGTTGCATTTGAATGCATGTTTTGTATTAACATATTACTCAAAACACGGAGCATTTTATTTTTTTGGAGATTGTTCGCGTGTTTACCAATTCCCAATTAATTCTTCGCGAGGTATTTTTCTCATTTCCTAAAGCATAATTATCCTACACTAAGATATTTCATATTCCTTCGAATCAAAAAACAAGTAATTCACTTTTGCTATGTAATTTTATCCCTTTGTTAATGCATTTAGGGTTTGTTGTATTTTTTTTAGTTTGATTTACTATAAGCAAAAATTACTTAATGCAAATAGTTTCTTATAATGCAAAAAAATGGTAAACATGTGAGACTATCATAAAAAATGTAATGCAGAAGAAATCAAAGAGATCGCCTATAGGTTGTTTATGCCTAACTGTTTTTTTATATTTTTTTAGAACTAAAACTATTTTGAAGATGTGGTGTATAAAAACGAAGAGATGTCGATAAACATTTAAACACACACTGCAAAACATATCTTTAGGAGAACTTCTCAGGTAAGAAAAATAATATTAGAAGATTCCCCCAGGAATTGCAATGAATGGTGGTTAAAGGATTGATAAAGATAGAGTGCTTGACTAGTTATGGGCATGACATGGTTAATGGTTTTTTTTTTAATTTTTTTATGCTTTGAAATTTTCATTAATTTTAAACTAATATATATGTATACACACTAAGAAACATTAAAATAAATTGTATTTTAAACCTGCACAATTCAAACCATTTAAATGAAATTGACACAAGCTTCACAACTCAGTCCAATAGGCGCCACAGGCAGCACTTTGATACTGGTAGACGATAAATTGAATAGCAATATAAAATTTGAGCAAGAAGGAACGTAAAATTGAATCAAAATCCGAAAACACCCTGCGGCCTCATCAGAAGGTTACTCCTCGAGGGTAGGAAAAAACCTTGAGATGTTTCGTGAGTGCTGCAGGTGAAATGCCTAAAAAAACAGCACTAGTACCCCGACATCTCACAAGTAAAGCAAAGGCGATACTGGAAGTCAAAAATATAAGCATGACAAAAATTAATTAGAGCATGTTAACCGTTTACCCGCCAATGTTCCAAAAATGGAACATCATATTTAACTGAAAATTTTCCCAAGAAATAACGTTAAAATAAAAAAGTTTTTTTTAACACAGTTTAATCTTATTTCAAAGTAATTTTTGATTTCCTAATTAATTGTTTATATATTTTCAATTATTTATTGCGATTTTTCAAAGATGGGTGTTTTTTTAGCTTTTTGCAACTTTTTCTTATAAAATTTACCAAAAATTGGCTTTTTCAGAAAATGTGATGATATTTATCATAGTTGTGAAAAATACTTCAATGTATGATTTTAAAATGCTTGTAGAAATGTACAATGATATTTCCAAAAGATGTACCCCTTCAAAATAGCATGTTCCAATTTTGGAACATTGGCGCTTTTAGGGAGTCAAATTTCCAAGAAGTAAATCGTTCGACTTCAAAGGGGAAATTTCATTTTTCGTAATATATGTTTCTTTTTTCTTCTCATTTTCAATGTACTCTGATGTAGGTGTTGGCAAAACCAAGTAAGTTTATGTTTTTACAGGATATGAAGTTTCGTTAGCAAAGAAAATAAAAACAGTCTACTGTTTGACTGACTATATGGCTCAGCATCCACACCTGCTCGGACAGCTGCATTGTCACGTGATAATAAAAAAATTATATTAGTGAGCGTTTTATTCTTCATATTTTAAATGCAGTTCAATAATTCGCTAGCTTTGTTTTCGAGCGAAACAAAATTCTGTTTGACGTATACCAACTGTTCATAACTGTTAAAAAATGTATACAAGATTTCTTACTGTAGAACAAGCTGTGGCTTATTTAGAGACATCGTCAGATTCGGATATGTCAGATGTAGATATATGCCAATTACCCCCTGATGAACCAGGCAATATCACTGAGGAAGAAGACATTCTAGAAGACGAGTTACAACCTATTACACCAATTGATGTATGTGGACAGGTGGACATTTTTTTCGCCAACTCTCGTGAAAATTTAACAAAAAAATCGGAGGAAGAACAAAGTCTGAAATCATTAGATAATAAAAGTAAAAAGCGAATGAAAACGGAAAAAAATAAAAAGTTGGAATTATCAGGAAATAAAAGTAGAAAAAGAATGAAAATGGATTTAACTTGGGAGAAGAAAGCTAATTTTCAGAAACTGATTTCGTCAGAAAGTATTGAACCACTTCGACACGCATTTCCGAATATGGTGGATTTATCTCCAATTGATTTATTTTTTAAAATTTTACCTTTGCAGTATGTTGAACACTTAGCAAATATGACAAACTTGTATGCATTGCAAAAAGGAGAATCAATAGATGTTGACAGAGATGAAATCCTACAATTTTTTGGTTTGCTGCTATTGAGTGGGTACCATTCCGTTCCTTCTGAAGATATGTATTGGAGCAGTGCAGAAGATACATCTGTGCCAATTGTACCAACAATTATGCCTCGAAATCGTTTTCGAAAAATAAAAAACAACTTTCATTTGATGGACAACCATGAATTAAAACAAAATGACAAACTTGGAAAAGTATACCATATTTACGAAGAATTGTGTAAAAACCTTCAACAATTTGGTGTATTTCATGAAAAATTGAGCATAGATGAATCTATGGTTCCCTACTACGGTCGGCATTCATGTAAAATGTTTATTAGAGGAAAACCAATAAGATTCGGCTTCAAAATTTGGATGCTGTACTCTTCAAGTGGATACCCATATTCCATGGAGATTTATTCAGGCAAAAAAGAAGGATCCCCTGATGTGCAATTAGGATCCAGAGTTGTAAATGATCTATTATCAGTTTTGACTGACACGTCTAAGCATGAAGTATACTTTGATAACTTTTTTACATCATATGACTTAATTTCTCAGCTATCAAAAAAAGGTGTACGAGCAACAGGAACAATTCGTGAAAACCGAACTGGCCATTGTCCACTGAAATCCAAAAAAGCCCTTTCTAAAGAAGATCGTGGAAATTTTGACTATCTATCTGATGGATCAGTGTACATGTGCAGCTGGAATGATAATGCAGTGGTTACAGTAGCACCTAATTGTTATACACATGAGCCACTTGCATCTGCAAAACGTTACTCAAATGCGCAGAAATGCAAGATAGATGTGCCACAACCTCATCTTATCAAGAGATACAATGAAGGAATGGGGGGTGTGGACGTCTTAGATAATCTTTTAGGGAGCTACAGACCTCATTTGAGAAGTAAAAAATGGTGGTGGAATCTTTTTAGTAATGCTCTGAATATTTCAGTTGTAGCTAGTTGGTTACTTCATTGTGAGTTACACGAAGTCAAGATGAAGCATTTAGAGTTCCGAAGAGAAATAACAACTCACCTCCTAAGAAGAAAAGTACGAGTGGAAAGTCATCCAGGGCCTCGTTGTCATTTACAAAAACAATCAAGAATGTCTGACGGACATTATATTGTATCTGCATCCCAAGGATGTTGTGCGGTGTGCAAAAAAAATACTACTAAGAAATGTTTCCATTGCGACAAACGACTTCACCAACAATGCTTCCTTTCATATCATGGGCATTAGATATTTCTGTATTGGATTTTCTGAATTCTGGTATGTACATAAATGCAATTAAAAATATTATTTTTTCCGTAATAAAGTATGCTAAGATAAAAACTGCATTCAAAACCTCTTAGTTTAAAAAAAATCCCTGAAAAAAAAAAACTTCATGCAAAGCGCCAATGTTCCAAAAATGGAACACACTGAAAAACATAGTAAAAAATTTTTTTCTGGAAATTTTATTTTATTTCTGTATTTACTAGACATAAATAGACATAATTTCAAAAAGTTACTCAAATTTGATCTTCCGTCAATAGTTCGGCGGTTAAACGGTTAAAACCAAAAATACAAGCATCTCAGATACTAGTTAGAACACCTTCAGAACAAATTCTAACTACAAGAAAACACAAATGAACTCAATTGCAAGAGGAAAAATATGGGAAGAACATTACCATGGAACAAAGAAAACGACCTTCTATTACTCTTTCATAAGCTTGTAAATGAGATTTCGTTTCAGATGAACTGAATATCGGTTCTCAGTAGAGGCTGCGGTTAAATTTTGAATCGCTGTCTTCAGATTTGTTTTATTGTTGCAGATTTTTTTTATATCTAGTAATTTGCGAGATGATTAATTTTCTGAACACTTTCTTACTAACACAGCTGTGAAAATGAAGGAATGAATAAACTTTAAAATCAAAATCAGAACGTTTATCATTCAAAGCAATACAAGTATTTTTTTTTTATTATTATTTAGTTGAATGTTGAGGTCCAGGAATATAACTGAGTCATTCTTATTTGTCTGTTTCAGCAAAAGTTCATTTGGGTAAATTTCTTTATATAAATTGTGAAAATCTGTGCTGTTAAAGATGATGATGTCATCCATATATCTAAAAGCTTTCATACTTTCTTTCTTCTTTGTTTCACACACACATATTGAGGTTTCTGCTATTCCACGAAGGAAGCTTATACCTCTATTAATCCACAAATTTTTCAGGATTTTGTTTATCCAGGACAGCACAAAGACAACACAATAGATGGTGGTGCCATCAATGGACAGTTCGAGAGACAATTTAGAACCAGGCCAGAAGCCGAATAACTTCGTAGTCTGGCACCCCCAGAGGTATCGTTTCACTTGGAGGACATTGTGACCACGAGCATATTTAACGTCGCTCAGTCACCATTGATGACGACGGTGGGTCTTCGAATAGTGAGGATCGAACCCGAGACCCTCCGGTCCCAAGTCCAATGCCTTACCGATCAGGCTACCACGGCCCAAGCTTTCATACTGTTAAAAAAATACATTCGTAATGATGCAAGAAGACATTGCCAAATGCATTAGAAAAAGATGTACCCATTGGGATTCCGTTGATCTGTCTGTAGTAATTTGAACCATTCTATGAGTAATTTTCGAAAATACAAAATTTAACCAGGTTTATCCAAGAGTGGTTATCTAAATTGAAGGGGTTTTCATACTTTTCAAAAAGCCTGACTGAAACGTCGATTATGAGATTATGGGGAATGTTAGTGAAAATGTTTCAAAATCAAAAGTATTAATACCATGAATTTTTAGAATTAAATAAACATAAATGATTATCAACTCGTACTTAGAGAGACATCAAAATCAATGCAAGGAAACATGCAGCTTACCTTATCATACACTCCTGTGTGTGAAAATTGCAACACCATGAAGGAAGCATCATAGTTGAATTAAATTTAATTCACAGTTGAGTGGTAATGGTACAAATAAATGATTACATTTTCAAACCAAACAAACAATAAGAAAAGATAGAAATTAGTATTTGGTGTGGCCACCACGCGCCGCAATAAGAGCTGCTACACGACTCCGCATGGAGTGAAACAAAGTTTGAATATCTGCCTGCGGAAGAGAATTTCATATTTTTTGTATGCGCAACCAAAGTTCGTCTGTCGAAGCAACAGGACGAGGATCACGAGCGAGACGCCGCCCAGCGAAATCCCACACATGTTCAATCGGTGACATATCCGGGGAATATGCAGGCCAAGGAAGAAGCCATACCTGCTGCGAATCAAGGTATGGCTTGACAGTCCTGGCGACATGGGGACGGGCATTATCCTGCTGGAATACAGCCCCTGGCAATCCTTGCTGGAAAGGAATCGCTTGGGGCTGTAAAACTTCGTATATGTTTCGGGTACTGTTCAAATCGCCCACAATGCGTAGCAATTGTGATCGTTCATGATATGTTATGGCACCCCAGACCATAACTCCTGATGTTCGTCTACTGTGGCGTTCGATAATGCACTCCGGAATGTGCCGTTCACCGGCATAGCGGCTGACACGAATTCAGCCATCATGGTGCCACAAATTGAAGCGGGATTCGTCAGAAAAGACGACTTGCTGCAATCAGCACGCCAGCTCCTATGCACATTGGTCCATTGTAGCCGCAGGCGGCGATGGTTTTGCGTGAGAGGAATCCTGTATAAAGGAATCCTTGCGCGCAGCCCACGCTGCAGTAGACGACCCCGAATTGATGAAGCACACAATGAAACACCTGTAGATGTTGACCACTTTGCTGCCAATTGTCTAGAAGAAGCTGTGCGGTTCGTCAGCGCCATACGCATCAGGAGTCTGTCATCGTGAGCTGACGTCACATTTCGGAGTCCACTCCCGGATTTCCGAGCTGTCCGACCCTCGTCCGTCCACTGCTTCCAAACACGCACGATTGTGCTGCTGTTACGGTGCAAACGAGCGCTGCAAACGAGCGGTCACGAAGGCCAACGATTCTGCCCCGTTCAAACTCCGAAATTAGCTCAAATTTCGCTTTCTTTCGTCGAAGATGCATAGTACAGATTCAGTTAACGTTTACTCTAGCATATAACTGCCGATAATCATACACGCCTCGCTGCAGCCGTCTATTTATACTCGGTTCGATCCGCCATTCAGAGGGCACTGCTCAGCATACGCATGCGCTACCGGTCTGTAATTCTAATCATTTGCATATCATGCCCTACTTTACATTTTCTGCAATTTTTAGCTAACTCGCGTAAGTCCTTCGTGGTGTTGCAATTTTCACAAACAGGAGTGTCTATGGGTTTTTTTTTTTTCGAAATTCAACAAGTGACGACCCCTAGTTTTGGGACACTATAATAAAAAGTAACGCGTGCAAAATTTGAACTCGATCGGTCAATAAAAACACGTGGCCCAAAGACTTTAAACTTTAACACTTTTGAAAATTTTCCCAGAAATCTTCGAGTTTTTACTTCAGACTCAGACAGACGTCATCGTTAGATCATCATTCAGACCATCGTTTCTCCAAGGTTTTCAAAATATTTTTGCAGTGAAGCAGCACCAAAATTAATCTTTTTAATTACTTAAATCATCTAAAGATTTTACGTTGAATAAGAATGAAATAATGCTTTAGAAACTTTCCTTAATCGTACGCTTTTCTCAATGTATCTCGATAGTTTATTGTTTTCCAATAGTCTTGGACGATCTGTGAAATAAATTGCTTTTGTGACTCATACTTGGTTAAATTGGTTGTGAAAATCTTTGATTAACTGTGCTTAGAGATGTAAAATAACCGGAAATTTTGAAGTGGTAGAAAAAAACCGGTTTTTTTCGGGGAAAATTGGAAAAAATGGAAAAATTGATTTTTTATGAATAAAAGTAGGGTTTCTTAATAGCTTTGTGTTTCTTGGAAGATATAAAGGGTTAAGCATTAAAAACCTACACATCTTCTTTTTCTGCTTGACAGAAATACACATAAAAGTAAGTTGAATTACAAAAAAAAAATTGTTTTTTAACTTTACAGCTTTCTTGATCAAACACCAGAAATAAGTAAAGTCGTCGTTCAACCAATAATATTGAGTAACATGTGTCTAATCATAACAATTATATTTCAATTTTAGATTGCTTTTGAAACTTGAAATAATAATTATAATTTTTGACTTTCAAACATGATTGATATTTTTTGAAAGAAAAATAAGTATTATTTCCCTTTTTTACAATGTAACTTAACTGTCTGAAAATAAAAGCTATTGAATTTGATTTTTTCCAATCCAGTCTAAGTTCAAATCAAAACTAAATTGGTTTTTATTTTCCTTTCCCACATAAACCCCAAACCAAAACTACGTAATGGTTTCAAAAGCTGAATCAGAACTTAAACTGGGCTTTCGGTTTATTCATACGGCCGTGCTAAGCACAGTAGTAAAAGTAGTCATACCTACACTTTGAAAAAAACTGAGTTATTATAACCAAATTTTTCTCTGTTTCGTATTTTACTTAATAAATAAAATGCTTTAAGGTCTACAAAAACTATTTTTTTTATGAATTCTGAAAAAAAGAGAGAGAGAGAGATAAATCAAATATGTGGAAGAGCCAAACTTTAAAACACTATCTCTCCGCTTGAGTTCAACTGCAGATTCCATTTTTGCGCTTGGCACGGCAGCATACAAGGTGTGGCAAAAAAAAAACTTTGACAAAGATTGCATCATTGAATAGAAGTAAAGTAACTTCATTTTAATGAGCGTCTTATTCGTTTTTGTCACTTTATTAGAAAATAATTTACACTGTATCTCCTAGTTTATGGATTGTTTTTCGGTTTTCTTAGAATTTTAAGCAAAAGACCTGCTATTTTAAAGTTGTTTAAGCAAGTAGAATGACAAATCCTTTGCTTGTTGTGCCTCGACAATCAGTATTTGAAGCGGTATGCCGCTTCAAGTGGCTTAGAAATTATAGTTGATGTCCGGAAAGAGTACAAAAACGAACAGTGAACATTTTAGTGAAACATCGCCAAAATTCGAAGTCAGGCTTTTTCTGTGATATAATCAGCACAAGCGACAAAAAATCTGATTTTCTTTTTGGTGGATGAGGGCTATAAAATGAATCAAAAAGTATACCAGAAGGACATTTTAGAAGCTGTTGTACTTCTGTGGACCTAAGAGCACTTCAGCACACCAATGTAGACTGGACATCTCAATTTGACTCCACACCAGTTTATGCAGTATTCAGTATTGCGCCATGCATTATGTATTGCATGGCGCATTGTTTTTGACATGATATCGTCTTTAGAGTGGACGCTCTAATCGCTAGACCTCAATCACATTTATTACACTCTATAGCCTGTTTTAGAGTTCAAGGTCTACCCTAAACTACACATAAGTTTGAACTTTCTTTACGAATTGCTTTATGGGGAATAGGATTGATCAAAGGACTTGCGGCCCTTGAATGAAAATTTTCTATCAGTTGCACCTCTGTTTTACTTTAAAACGCGGCTAGTTTGAAACCAAATAATTTATACATTACTAAAGGTCTTCTCATTTTACTATTTTTGTGTTTTGTTAACTTATTTATTTTTAATAAAGTTACATGAAAAACTGCTTGCCCGTTTTTTTTTTTCTCTTGCTGCACGCTATTCATTTGGTTCGCACAATCAGCAGAAACATAGTTCTGTAATTAAAGTTATGCTTGTTTGTTTAATGAAGAAAGAAAGTATATTCTTCACTAAGGATATCGGCCTTTTTTTTTGCGAAAAGTATTAAATGTCTTTTTGATCTATATAAAAATTATATTATCATACAACAACTTGCATTATCAAAGTTAGACAGTATTTTAACATACAAAGAGGGGGTGGGGAGAGTAAATTGCATCAGAATTTAAGTATGAGAAATTTCTAATCACTTTTCGCTGAAAATTTCATTTAAAACTTCCTAAAAAGTCGAAAAAAAATATTTTTTCAATTTTTTCGAAGTGGAAATAAACCCCTAACGAAAAAAAACGGTTTTTTCCCGTTTTTCTCGGAAATTTTCCGGTTTTTTCCCGACTGTGTTCATCTCTAATTGTGCTCCTCTTTTAGTTGCATCATTCACAACTTTCAGCATTATAACGATCTCGCTCCCCTTTGAGTAGCTTCCTTCATTTTGCCATGAATCAGGATGAAATAGAAAAAAAATATTTTAGTTTTTGTGAAACTTATCAGACAGATCTTATTATACAGACTTATTATACAGACTTATCTGAATTATTTTAAACAGTCATCAGACACAACTTCCTTATCACACTCATTTTTTCGACTATTCTTTTCCTATCTTGAAAGTTATTTCCTTCATCCAATACGGACAAAGCTGCTAGTTTATCGATCGGTCAATAATAACACGTGCCCCTGGGACGTTGAACTTTAACACTTTTGAGAATTTTCGTACAAATATTCGAGTTTTTACTTCAGACTCCGTACATCGTTTCCCCTAGGTTTGCAAAATATTTTTACAGTGAGGTAGCAATAAAATTAATCTTTTTAACTACTTCATATCATCTAAAGATTTTACATTGAATAAGAATGAAATAGGACTTTAGAAACTTTACCTTAATCGTACGTTTTTCCCAATATATCTCAATCGTGTGTAGTTTTTCCCAATAGTCTTGGACTGTCTGTAAAATAAATTGCTTTTGTGACTCATAGTTGGTAAAATGATTGTGAAAATTTTCGATTATTTGTGCTCCTCTTTCTGTTGTAATTGATTCTATAAAGAGGAAGATCTTTACTAAGAAAGTATTTCAAATAATTTATTGTTATCTAAAATTTTTTATACAGTCATCAGACACATCTTCCTTATCAGCAAGCACTTTTTGGACTAAGTCTTTTCTTATTTTCTAAGTTAATTCCTTCATCCAATACGGACAAAGGTACTAGTTCATCCCCTAAATACCATAAGTGATTTATGAATTTTGCAATCGCAGCTTCTGCTGTATGTTCGTCATCATTTTGTTCACTGCTAGTTTTTTAGACACATAATGTTATTAAAGGAGTTTCGATTGGGTTGCTGCGAAAAACCATGTTTTCATGCAGCATTTAACTAAAACAGCTCTGTAAAACAGCATTTAAGGGCTTTCTAATAAAGGTAAGGAAAATTTAAATTGTTATATATATATATAAATTTTCAAACAATGAATACCTTTTGCCACCCATCTGGCTCAGGGATAAGCTCCAAGTTGCCGAAAACGCATCCCTCTAGGAAGGATTTCACCACGAAATGTTATTACAAGTTACGAGAATTCTCTGTAATCTTAAAGATATAGATCTTTCTCAATTCCGCTTTTTACGAACAATAATAAGTCATCAACTTCGTCTTTTAGAATTTAAGTGGTATGTGTACTTGATTGAAATGCTACAAGTTCTGAATGATGACGATCTTTCCACAAAGTTTTGAAGCCCTTAATGGAATTTTGGGTCAAGAACTAAGAAAGGAAAGAACTTCTTTAAAGACACACTCTGCAGTACCATTTCAAGTACATGATGATGGCAATCCAAATGTAATAAATCATTGTTTAGATTTTGCTCTAAAAATTGCAAAATTGCATGCACAATTTACACGGCTGGTGTTGCAAGCTGGTGTATCAATCACTACAGCTTGAACAATTAGCAATAAAAAGCAATCATCTGAGATATCATATACAACTGAAGAAATATTTAAGGCACTCCGAAGCTGTTTAACATTGGGAATTGAAGCTCTCACGGTAAATCTATCGGCGTTCTTTTTCCAATTACATCTAAATGTAATTTTCGATCCCAGTGAATAACACTACAAAATCTAAATTTAAATTCATGAAATTTGATTTTACCTTTCGAACAGCATCTTTATCCCTAATATGGCATTTGTCTAACAGTAATGAAAGGGGAGCAGAAATCGATAAGTTGTCAAGCTTTTTTGCTTTGTGGTAGACCAGATGTGGGGAAAAAAGTTCAACAGGTTAGGATAGATACCCATTTCGGTTTCTAAATCTTTTGAATTGCAAGAAGAATTTGATGATAAAGGATTATTTACTGAAATAGAAGAAAATTAATTTAAGGTATATATTTTTACATTATTCCAAACTGGATTTTTTTTAAATTTTTATTTTAGGTATGGAAATACAGAAAAAATTTTAGCTATAGTAATCGAGGATTTTTTGAAATTTATATTTTAATAATTAAAAATTGCATAAGCATTTTGGTATACTTATAACTTACGAACACCGAATTAAAACATAATTGCCATTACTTATATTTATAGTACAGAAATCTTGTGACCCTATATGCCACACCTATTACATGCACAGGACATTTTGTAAATCAACACCCCCAAAGCCTCAAGGAGCCAATTTGTTGTTGTCATACCTCATTCATTAATGGCCCAGGTCAGCCATTAATGGCAATTAGAATCCATTGTGCCCATCTTGGTGGTAAAAAATGTTCTCCTGCAGCTTGGTTTGAAACGAGCGCAGAAGAGCGGTATGCTTGACTCAAGGCCATTGGTGTACATGTACCCTATGTAACATGTAAAAGTTCTTCGAAACCCAAAAAGGAGCCCATTGGCCGTACGTGTTAATATTAATGGATTAACTCAAAACTTGGATCATTTATTATATATATATATATATATATATATATATATATATATATATATATATATATATATTTAACTTTTTTTCGAAACCGGAAGCGCCTGTGGTGGGGAAAAGTTTTTTTGAAATTAAAATGTATTTAGATCTCCCGCCAGCCCCTTTAAGTTTCGTCAAATATGGAAAAACTGACATTTTTAAAAATTGTTTATACAAATTTCTTATGTATAATTTTTTTAATCGCCCGTAGTGGAAAATTTTTTGTATTGACATCTAATGTTCCTTGAAAATTGTTTTTGGTAATTAAAATATAGTTAGACCCCGTGCCATGTCCCTGAAGTCTCGCCATATATGTAAAAATGGACTTAATTTTATTTATTCTTTTTTTCATTTCTTATGCATTATTTTTTTAATCACTTGTGGTGTAAATATTTGAATTGGAAGAACATTTGTTTGTGAACAGAATAATTATCATATATTATATTTAAAGCCCCTGCCAGAAATTTGAAATATGCGTAATTTGTTATTTTTCTCGGTTCTTTCTGCTTAGTTGTGACTGTCCGTGTCATATGGTGCGATTGTGCAGAACATTTTTGTTTTTCTTATTCTTTGGTAAAATGATATTTTTTTTTGAGAAATCACGATTGCTTATTGCTTTCATTTGACTGTTTTGGCGTGCTATCATTTTATTTTCCCTCCGCCACCCTCCGCACCATCACCGTCGACCGGCTCCTCACGATGCTGCTCCTATAGCGAAAGCCGTCTCCAGGTTGCATCCATGTCCTACACACACGCGCATACATATACAACTACACACACAACACAAACGCACACACACACATACACAAACACATACACACATACAAACACATACACACACGCATACATACAGACACCTACACATACATACACACAACTCTCCACACACTCATGCCAGCACACAGACACAAACACACATGCCTACAGACACATACACATACCCCTACACACAAACACACATACCCCACACACAAACACACACTCCTACATGCACACACTCGTGATTGCGAAAAACATTATTTGAATTCAAGACAACAAAATTCAAATCAATTTATTTACTTTATTTTATTTTATTTATTTATTTATTTATTTTTTTTTTCTGTACTTTATCGACTGTCACGAATACTGACATGATGATCACGGATTTTAGTTTGCACCCGGACACATAGGTAAGACTTCTGATTTTTGCTGGTGGTACGGTGTATGGTTAATATTGATAGCCTTTGGCTTCTAATGTCCGAGACGAAACCCCAGTTTAGATGTCAGTTCCAGAAATCTTGCATTCCTTTTTCACATGTGGTGCGTTTCAGCCAATGTTTTCCTGAATGTTAGATTTTTCGGAACTGGACATCTTTCATTTAGTTTTAGTACAATTTTTTGGTATTTTGACCATAGTATGAAGCTTCCAGAGCTGAGGCGTTTTGGCTTCATCTATGTCATTTATTTGTTTTGTCAAAAGGTTGAATCCAGAGCTCATCAACCGTAGAGGAATCAATAAATATGGTCAAAAGACAAAATAATAATAATAATAATAATAATAATAATAATAACTACAAACTATAAAGAGGGTGTTTAAGCTCCAGTGCATGGAATACAGAGCAACATTGGGCTAAACGCACCACATGTTAAACTATTAACAATAAACAAGAACTTAAACCTAAAATTTAAAGCAGGGGGTTTCGCCTTGACTAATCAGGAAAAACGAGTTCCGATAATTAGCCTTCCACAGGACTTCCACCTGCCAATAACTTAAATCATCATCAGTGGCGTAGCTAGACCCGACTTTCGGGGGGGGTTACTTCTTATATATATATATATATATATATATATATATATATAATATATATATATATAATATATATATATATATATATATATATATATATATATATATATATATACATATATATATAAATATATATATATATATATATATATATATATATATATATATATATATATATATATATATATAATATATATATAATATATATATATATATATATATATATATATATATATATAATATATATATATATATATATATATATATATATATATATATATATATATATATATATATATATGTATAATCGCTTGGAATTTTTTCCTTTTCTTCTTTTTTTTTTCTTTCTCTTCTCTCTTCTTTTTCTCTTTTTTTTTGAGACTAACTTTTCGGGGGGGGGGGTTTTGTCCCCAAAACCCCCCCCTTAGCTACGCCCCTGAATCATCTTACCTTAAGATCTGAGAGAACAAATCCAATCCAGTATTCAGCATATCGATATCCAGTCCAAATATAAACATTAAGGTCAAATTAAATTAAAACAAATCCGTATCGGAAGAAGGGAAGGATTGATTTCTTCTCTCTGATAAAACGGCCAAATTTGACACCTGCGACTCAATGTAAGCAAAGTACTACGATGCAAGCAAAGGAAATCCAATGAGAGTAAACCCAAAGAGAAAAGGAGTGGAGCTTCGAATGACTCTAACTATCACCTTGATAATAAAGAGAACCATATTCTTTCTCTGATCGTAAGTGTAAAAAAACAAACAAAAACAAACAAACAAACAAAAAATATACTTTTTCCTGTTTTGAATGTTGATATGCAAAGAAACATATAAATAACTAAGCAATTTTTTTTAATGAACATTTATTATTATTTTTACTTTGAAATTAATTTTGCAGAAAAGACAAAAGACAACTAAAAGTAACGTAATCTGCGTGGGAAGCAGTATCTACAGAAATAAGTTTTGAAATTTTAGAAGAAGCGTTTTTTTTATTCGATACCAACAATAGCAAAATGATGGATCTTGACCTTTTTTCCTTGTTTTTTTTTTTTTTTTTTCAAATCCGTGGAAACCAGATAAGCAAGCTTGAACAATTTACAATAAAGCAGTAAAGTAAATTGCAATGCATAAGAAAATTTCAAAAAAAAAAAAAATAAAGCTGGAAAGGAAAAACAAAATGAAGATTCTGTTCTTTACGTTCTCGCTGTCGTATTTTTTTTTCTTTTCTTTTCTAATTTGATGATTTATTAATTGAAACAAAATGTTCAAAACGAAGGTGTAAGAAAAGAAATAAAAGAGCATAAAACGAAATATTTTATGAAATACTTTAGAAAAGCGAGGGGGGCGGCGTAGGAACGAATAATTTGCTTTTTCAAAAAATAAATAAATAATATTACAAAACCCGAGGGTACGACCCAGTTACCGTAATTTTACCGTTTTTTCCCTCACAGTTTTTTTTTTTTTAATTTACTACCGAATTTGATTTTTTTTTCAGTATTTAAAAATAGATCACATTCTAGTTAAACAATTGAGCTTACAAAAAAAGGGATTAAACTACTCTCTCTATTTCCTCTACATCATATTAGCCACTCATATGATTGAACAATTCCTCTTTTCAAGAATTTCACATTAGCCTTTCCCCTACTACCATATATCACTCTTTCTGCAAACTATTGTAGTTCACAAGAAACTCCACAGAAATAATCTTTACTAGCAGTCACGTCCCATATTTCTGGTTTTCTTTCTTCCCCTGTAAAAATTGCAGTATTGGAAATTTGTCTTTTGGCAGTATTGTCTGGAAAATACTTTCCTCTTCTGCTTTTAATTGATGTATTTTTCGAATATTAGGCTTTTTTTTTTTTTTAATTAAGGTCTAAACATTGTTAAATTTTGCAAGAATGAATGATGAATAAAATCAATGAAATATGATGTCATTCCTAAAAACTAAAAGACTTGGGCTGTTGAATATCACTTAAAAGGCTAAAATTTAAAAAAAAAAATCTGTTTTCAGGAAAAGGGCCCGTTGGGGTAATTTGGGTACTCGAGGTAATTAGGATATAAGTTATATTTGTATTGAATAAGATGAAAACTATTTATTTGATACACCTACAAAACTTCAGTTATAAACATCATCTTTACCTATGAATATATGCTGAAAAAATGTCGCCAACACTCTTTTTGAAGATCATAAAAAAAAAAATCAACTACTTCCCAATAGTACTGCTAATTAACCTGCCAGTCTATGTTTTTATAAAAGTTTACGTACGTAGACATTACATTTACTTTAATTTGGCATTGAATTGAAACAACTAACATAATTAGTTTTCATGTAATTAATGATTTAAAAACATTACTATTTGGGTATATATTACATTTTACCAATCAGAACGACAAATAATAACTTTATTTGACTATTAACATAGGCATGTATTTGCATCCTCACTACCCACGGTAATATATGCTAAAAATGGATTGAAAAGTTGTTTGAATTTGCTTGAATGTTCTGCAACAAAAAACTACTTCCCGTCTATTAACGGTTTGTCAGATTGTACTATTTTTAGTCAAAAATCCAACTTAACCCTAGAGAAGTCGCGCTTCGTTCGATTCCCCGTCCGTTGTCAGATATTTCGCTCTATCCCACAACCCCTTATTCTAATAATGGGGCCCATCTGTGCAGCTGAAGGTCTTACTCTCCCCAGCCCACACACTTAGTTCTGAGAATTTTCTTCATTATTTCAAGATTGCATCATTTAGACCAATAGCGCGCCATCCTATTCAGGTGTCATTTTCTCCCCGGCACTTCCTTTCTTCTGCTTTCGTCTCACGGATCGCTACGGCGGGGAAAAGTCCGAAGCGCGAGCACTACCGTAACAAAAGGAAACGCGACTTCTCTAGGGTTAATTTAAAAAAAAAATAGTATTCATACTATTCCATTATTTCTATTGTACTTACATTCAACCAAAGTTTGAAAACATTGAGTAAGATTGTTATTAAAACCATGCTATGATCTTTAACCATTACTATGCATTGCAAATTATTACACTTTTTGCATAGGTACACTTGTCTCTTTTTTGAGAACACTATTTTTGTAATAATTATTAAAACCGTTTTGAAAACACATGTCACAATACTTTTTGAACACGGACACTTGTCCCCTTCTTTAGAACACTTTTTCGGTCAGTTTTCAAAACAGTTCTACAAACACTGTTCAGAACATGTATTTCCTTTTTATCGCACTTTTTAGACACTTCATGGATAGTGTGAAAGAATGGTTTCTGAGCACTTGCACAAAACATTTTGTGGCACACGTATTGGTACAATTTTTAGGATATGTTTCGGAACAATTACGGATCACTAATATCCTCCCGGAATGCGTGCTACCCAAGCATAAAAGAAGCTTATAAAAAGAAAAAATATGCACTTAATTCACTTTTGTTGAGACTACAGGCTTGATTATGGGTTTAGGCTTTGACTGAATATGGTTATTAATCTGCATTATTACAATGAAAATTTAAAATCTAATGGCATCTCAAAATCAATTGAATAGTTTACAGCAAAATGACAAACGAGCAAAAAAAAAAATTGCAGGAAATGATTGTACAAAATCATATTTGCTACAGAAATGACTCCAAATTTGAAATAAAAATTTCCATAAGTACGTTTTCAAAGCCAATCAATAATTCAATAATGTTAAATAATGTTAAATTCAATAATGTAAAAAGTAACCAAAAATCTGTCAAAACAAATGGTTAAAAAAATTAATTAAAAAAAAAATCTTCAAGAACGAAAACTTTTTCATTACTGTCTAATAAATCCTATTTGTTTACGTTCCTACTACTTAGCTACTCAGTGCAGTCTACTGCTCGGTTTTTGAAGTTTAATAACTAATCATTTCTGGGAAACTTCACTGCAAAGATGGAATCACCAATTAATTAGTATTTAGTTTTTCTTCCTTGTGCTAACGACTAAACGGCACGACCTTGAGGGTCACGGATTTTGACAATATTCTAGCTATAGGTCCATTTCCACTAGGTATGAGTGCAGGTAAAGCGGTTTGACTGCATAGGCCCTGGTTTGGCTGCAACGAGGGCCCAAAGTTGCTATTTTGGCCCCAGAAATGCAATGGCGTTTCCATTGGAATTTCAGACTTCGACACTATGTTCGATCTCCCATCACCTTTGGCATCTTTTGTTAGTAAATTGAGTACAAGGGAGAACATGTTTTTTTTTATGGGCACTATCTAAGTTATTTGAAAAGTCGAAACGATCTTGCATTTTTTTTTTGTGTGTGTGTGTGACATGTGCAATAAATCAGAGCTTTTCTCCTCTCCATTTTTGCTTATCAATGTATGGTATCTTTGATAGCAGACGATAAATATCCAGTTAAAGTAAATGTTTTAATTAGCAAACGATAAATACTTTTTACTAGCACACGATTAATATAAAACGAAAATAATTAGTTTCATTTGCAAACGATAAATATCCTGTAACTATGTTATATTGTCATTCAAGGGATTGAAATTAAAAGTAGTAAACAATTTAAATTTGAGAACCGCTTATTAAAAATTAGGATCCAACATAATTAATTTGAATTTAAGCATGCAAATGGCTCATACTGCAGTACAGTAGCAGAAAAATGGATAAAAATGATAATTTTAAAGGAAACTCTGTTGCATCCTGGGTCCAAATTATCAACTTCTGACCCCCATTACGGCCAAACTAGGGCCTATGCAGTCAAACCGCTTTACCTGTGCTAATACCTAGTGAGAATCGACCTATATCTAGAATTTTGTCCAAATCCGTGACCCTCAAGTTCGTGCCGTTTGGTAGTAAGTCACCACCACGGAGATACTCCTCAAGGCCAAACAAGCTCTCCGGAGGGAAGTATGTGAGTCACGCGGCGAAGACCTGTTAGTGCTTTCCCCAAACCTTCTGGGGGAGTGTTTTCAATCTCTCACATCGTTGAATTTGCTGAAAGTAACGGTCGCTGTGCTTCATCCCAGCCATTTACTCTTGGGATTATGATTTTACATTGAGAAGTTTCGCTTATTATAGTTATTTCTTTTGTTATTGTATACGAGGCGTATTTTTAAAGTAAGTTCCGTTTTGATATAAAAAAAAAACGAGTACAGATAGAGCAAAGAAATTTATTGCACAAAAATCTACCATCCTTACGCTATTTTTTGACATTGCTCCCGTGATTTTCCAAACATTTGTCATAGCGTGGTACAGGTTTTTGTATACCTATTCATAGAAAATTGCCGCCTGTGTAGTCAGCCATGGGATAACATGTTCTCTGAGCTCATTATTGCTGTTGTGCCACAGACCACCTTGGAAAGACTTAAGATGCCGAAACAAATGAAAGATGCTGCGAGCGAGGTGAGGGCAGACCAGAGGATGTTCAAAAACGCCCAGCCAAAGCCCTGTAAGAGTCCTCATGGTTGACTAAACGGGCGGTAACTTTGTACGAATAGGTATGCAAAAACCTGTACCACGCTATGACAAATGCTTGGAAAATCACGGGAGCAATGTCGAAAAATAGCGTAAGGGTGGTAGATTTTTGTGCACTAAATTACTTAGCTCTATCTGTACTCGTTCCTTTTTTATATAAAAACGGAACTTACTTTAAAAACACGCCTCGTATAAGTGTATCAATCATGCCGTTCAGATGCTGTGCGCCTGGATTTCAGTGCAATTACGACAGCACCTATAAAAAGTAAACTTTTTAAATTCTCGGCCGATGTAGAAATGTGCGAAAGATGGATTAAATCTATTCCACGCAATTATTTTGCACCAACTAAGTCATCTCGGGCGAGTTCTTTAATATTTTTTTCCTCATTAAAAACTAATGTGCACAAATTAATTCTCTTGTTGTTTCTCAAAAATAAGACTAGTACATTGAATAACGAGTGTCAATAATTACTTTTAGCAAAATGAATTTTTGTAGCAGTTTTTAAAAAGCTGAATAATCATAAACCGTATACAGTAACGTGAATAACCAGGAAGTAAGTCATTATTCCGCTCCGCCCTCCCCTATTACAGTCACTGGTTATATACTAGGTTCATTATACTTTATACCTATTTTATTCAAGAGAGTTTTTGTTTCTTTGTATGGTTGTATCCTAGTTATAAAATATTTCTCACACTCAATGAGACAGAAATATTTAAAATATGTTTCATGAAAACTAAATTTTTGTTTAATTCCGTATTTTATGCATTCATTTTTTTAAATTATTTTCCTCGTCACAACAAATATCTGTTGAAAGTGAATTTAAATTCTTAATTCAAAACAATAATTTAACAATACATGTAATCATTAGTATTATTATTAAAATGTTTAACTTTTCTGCTTTAATTTTTTAATATGGAAAAAACCCTGGTGGGCAAGCTTTTGACAGTTTTAATTTTAACCATGATAAACTGTAAAGTCAAAAACCCCGTGTCAAAAAAAAAAAAAAAACACTTTTACACATTCATTATAAAAGTTTTAATAAAGAATAATAAATTTTATTAATTCTAAATTATGTAATGTTTTAGTTTTTGGAAGAACCCACTACCAATGTTGCAATAGTTCCTACTAAATGCTATTTATATATAGTGCAGCAAATTCTGTACTTTAAATAGAGGGGTTTTTTTAAGAACCTAAAAATGTAAATGAGTCACTTTCATAAAAATAGCCATTTTGAGCTTATAAAAATCAGAAAAGTTAAAGTGAGTGGAATCAAATGAAACATTTTATACAAATAGATATATATAAGGGCTTTTTATATGAAAAAAATATTGGTCATGTAAAATATTCAAAGTACTTAAATACACAGATTATTTACAAAATTTAAAAAGTGAGGGAATGAAAAATTAGCAGAATTGAACATACTTGAACATTAAAATTTACAGCTTCATTAAATAACAATATATATATATATATATATATATGTATATAATGCATCTCACAATAATAATAAGAATTATCTAAGTTAATTGTTCTGGGGAAAAACTGTCTGGCACGATTGTTGCACGCGGTTGAATGAACGCAAGCTCCAAACATTATTAAAGTAAACTAGTTGACAGATTTAATTTTGAAATGCTTAATGTTATAAGCAGGGTTCGTTGATTTAAATCAGCTTTATTTAAATCGTGATTAAAATCATGATTTAAATCAAGTGATTTTTTTAACAAAGCCATTGACTGAAATGAGTAGATTTTACATAAAATCTGTTACTTTAAATTTAATTATACTGCATTACATAATTTTAATTCAACTAGCAAAAAACATATATCCCTAAAGTCAGACCAAACAACGTAAGTAGAAGCACAAATTTGTTAATTACAGCAGACACGTGTTTCGGCGTTACAGGGAACGCCTTTTTCAATGCAAAAAATAATGAGCTTATGGATGAAAAGACATAAGCTCATTATTTTTTGCATTGAAAAAGGCGGTCCCTGTAACGCCGAAACACGTGTCTGCTGTAATTAACAAATTTGTGCTTCTACTTACGTTGTTTGGTCTGACTTTACTATTCAGCACAAAGGTATTTATTTATCTTAACATACATCCCTCTTTCTGTGTGTGTAATAGATTTTCAGACTTGGGCAATATTGTTTTTACTTCAAAATTACTTCAGAACAAGAAAAAAAAATTGCAGTTTTTCTTATACATCATCTTTATCTTTATCTTAACTAATAATAAAGCACAAAGTCTCTCTGTCCGGAGGATGTCTGGATGTCTGTAGGATGTTTGTAGGATGTCTGTGACGCGCATAGCGCCTAAACCGTTCGGCCGATTTTCATGAAATTTGGCACAAAGTTAGTATGTAGCATGGGAGTGTGCACCTCGAAGCGATTTTTCAAAAATCCGATGTGGTTCTTTTTCTATTCCAATTTTAAGAAAAAAAAATAAGATGGACGAGTAAATTACGAAATTATCATAACGTGGAACCGTAACATGGGCACAAGCCAATTGGCGAGATACGAAATTATCATAACGTGGAACCGTAAGATGTGTACAAGTCAATTGGCGAGAAAATTCACCATACAATATTTGTAACTATACAGGCGAACCAAAAGACCTTTTGATTTTTCTATTACGGGAAAATCCGTGCGGGTATCACTAGTAACTAATATAGTTAAGAAAAATGTTTGTCGAACATACTATTTTACACTAGAAATTTACAGGATGATGGAAACCTTACCTTTAAGCGTATCATAAAACATCACATCTTATCTAAACATAATAATCTTTACTAATAATAAAGCAGAAAGTCTCTCTGTCCGGAGGATGTCTGTAGGATGTCTGTAGGATATCTGTAGGATGTCTGTGACGCGCATAGCGCCTAAACCGTTCGGCCGATTTTTATGAAATTTGGCACAAAGTTAGTATGTAGCATGGGGGTGTGCACCATGAAGCGATTTTTCGAAAATTCGATTTGGTTCTTTCTCTATTCGAATTTTAAGAAAAAAAATATCATAAGATGGACGAGTAAATTACGAAATTATCATAACGTGGAACCGTAACATGGGCACAAGCCAATTGGCGAGATACGAAATTATCATAACATGGAACCGTAAGATGGGTATAAGCCAACTGGCGAGAAAATTCACCATACATTATTTGTAAATATACAGGCGAACCAAAAGACCTTTTGATTTTTCTATTACGGGCAAAGCCGTGCGGGTATCACTATTACTAATAAAAAAGCTGAAAGTCTCTCTGTCCGGAGGATGTCTGAATGTTTGTAGGATGTCTGTAGGATGTCTGTGACGCGCATAGCGCCTAGACCGTTCGGCCGATTTTCATGAAATTTGGCATGAAGTTAGTTTGCAGCATAGGGGTGTGCACCTCGAAGCGATTTTTCGAAAATTCGATTTTGTTCTTTTTCTATTCCGATTTTAAGCCCATTTTTCACAGAAATTTAATAAAATGGGAAAGACTCTCAGCTTTAGTATTAGTAAAGAAGATAAAGATAAAGTCTCTCTGTCCGGAGGATGTCTGGATGTCTGTAGGATGTCTGTGACGCGCATAGCGCCTAGACCGTTCGGCCGATTTTCATGAAATTTGGTACAAAGTTAGTTTGTAGCATGGGGGTGTGCACCTCGAAGCGATTTTTCGAAAATTCGATGTGGTTCTTTTTTTATTCCAATTTTAAGAAAAAAACTATCATAAATTACGAAATTATCATAACGTGGAACCGTAACATGGGCACAAGCCAATTGGCGAGATACGAAATTATCATACCGTGGAACTGTAACGTCGGTACAAGCCAATTGGCGAGAAAATTCACCATACATTATTTGTAAATATACAGGCAAACCAAAAGACCTTTAGTTATTCTATTACGGGCGAAGAAGTGCGGGTGCCACTAGTTACTAATGATAAAGCTGAAAGTCTCGCTGTCAGGATCTCTGTGACGCGCATAGCGTCTAGACCGTTCGGCCGATTTTCATGGAATTTGGCACAAAGTTAGTTTGTAGCATGGGGGTGTGCACCTCGAAGCGATTTTTCGAAAATTCGATTTGGTTCTTTTTTATTCCAATTTTAAGAAAAAAAACTATCATAAATTACGAAATTATCATAACGTGGAACCGTAACATGGGCACAAACCAATTGGCGAGATACGAAATTATCATAACGTGGAACTGTAACGTCGGTACAAGCCAATTGGCGAGAAAATTCACCATACATTATTTGTAAATATACAGGCAAACCAAAAGACCTTTAATTTTTCTATTACGGGCGAAGCCGTGCGGGTGCCACTAGTGTATTTATAAATCTTAAAAAAATATTGTTTAAAAGTCTTATCCCAAAATTATAAGAGTTAGCCGAATTGATTCATTAGTTCAGATTGCTTTCTTATTAAAGTTTCTTGCCCTCTTCATTCCAATTGAACAATTGAATTCATTTCAGAAATTATGTTGACTCTAAGCTGATAACTGACATTTTTTTTTTTTTTTAACGTTCTTCTAAAAAGTAAGGAAATTATAATTTTAGGAAATAGTGGGTACCTCTGCTTCCTAGAATTATAGTTGAAAGAATGGAAGTTGTAGCTAAGGGGTGGGGGTGTTAATGATAAATTTAATTTGAATCATGCTTTGTTTTAAAAGCAGAAGCAGTCAACTTATACCTATTATTAAAAAATAGCTACTGCCATGAAATGAAAATAACTAAAAAGGTGCTTTTTCTTTCGTTTTCTCAGCATATTTTTTATTTTTTATTCCCACTTAAGTATTAGTCAGAAAAATCTCCAGAGTTTTACTGGTGTTGATCCTTTTTGATCTAAACTAATGGACTATCAAAATTTGCACTGTTAAATAAATAAAAAAAATCAGCCACAGATGCACAAGCGATGAATCTTAACCTTTTAGTCTAACTACGTTATAAAATTTTTTTTTAGACCAGATATTTTTAATAATTTATTGGTTTCTTTATATTTTATTCGTGCATTTATTTGTTGAGTTAGTGAAATGGATTTTATTTTAGTGATATTTTGATGTGCCAAAAGGGAATAAATGCGCTCCGTGAAATGGATCTTTGCTTTTTTCTGCCCCTTAAACTGGTTCCCCCTTAAAAGAAGGACCTGGTTCAAGGGATGGTCTTATGCCGTTGATTTGATTAAAAGTTTGAAGTAGTGCAGAATATTAGGTATGTAGCTACTTTGTAACGTGTCACTCGTATTTAAGGAGTTTTATGTAAAATTCTCAAAATTCAGCATATTGTCAGAGCAGAAAAAAATAACTCACAGGTTTTTAATTTTACGCAGTAGTTTGTGGAAGGAAGTTAAAAATTACCGCACTAAGGTTTAAAGTTCAGAGGAATTTAAAATATTTTGTAAAATTTCTCTTTATTTGATGTTTTTCTAAAACTCTCAAAAATTCAAGTTTCTTTCCTTTAAAAACTTTGTTTAAATATTTTTTTTAATGCTCTAAGACGAAAAAGATGCTATAGGTGAAGCCTTGGGAAATTAAAAAGAAATGTTGAAATCGAATAATAATTTATAATTCAGGAACAAGCATACAAAATTGAAAAAATAGAGGATTTTAGCTTTTCTTTGAGATTTAAAAAAAGGGTCTTTTTTTTTGAAGATATTTTCAAACTATGCAGACGTCCCATTCTTTACAGTAATTATCTATTTTCAGATTTTTGAAGATAATGTTCAGTGATGCTTAGCTTTTAATTTACCGGACACCACTGGCCTGGCTAATTTGGCTGTCATCAGTACGTAGCAACATTCCATTTTACCAGGTATATACAAAGTATATTTTTCTATTTTCTTCATTGAGCTATTTCAATGGAAACAATTTACCTTCAGAACTTTTAGCCCCGCTCTCCCACACTTCGAAGAAATGTATTCATTATCTAAATGAAACAGGGAGGATAATCTCCATAAAAGTCAACATCATGCTATCTGTTTCTTTGTACTGGGATCTAAATAACGACTTTCCTAGAAATGTTTTGAATCGCCTAATAAATGAATCTTGGAACTGATATAACGGTGGCAAGTTATCGATCCCAATACTGAGAAAGTTTTAATTCAAAAATAGCAGCAAATTAAAAAGCAAAGAAGATGAAATTCTAATAAAAGTATCCGCAATACCGCATAATAGAACTTTTAAGCAATAATTATATGTTTGTCTTGCCAATTCGGGTTACTATTTCATTCTAAGGATATATTGAGACTGGTACAAAAATTTTTATTTAAAGTTACATTTTCACTAAATGAATTAAGACCGATAGTGTAAAAGAAATATAGCTATATTCTACATCTTGGATAGGTTTAACATCTATGTGTTAACAACTAGCAGCATGGTTTGATCATGTTAAAATTATTAATAATATACAGGGTGGTTATAAAATAACGTAAGGTGTTCAGAGCCCTGTACCAAGTGAAATATTGGACGAAACACTGCCAAATTTCGTGGGCGTACATGAAAGACCATGGGATTTTGATTTCTACAATAAAAAAATAGTACCAAAAGTCACCACCAGGGGGATTTTGGCGCTGCAAAAGTGTATTTTTTGCGAATACTGAAGAGTTAAATGTAAAAAAATGCAGAACACATCAAGTTTTTTACAACAAATGTTTTGTTTCTTACGAATGAGGTTTAATAAAACCAACAAGAAATTTCAATTTGTAACAAGAGAAGATTTGTACCAGAAGTCGTGAATTAGAAATTTCGGCACAGCGTAAGGATTTCTACCTTGAATTACACTGCTCGACATTGAAAATGCAACACCAAGAAGGAGTGGCCAGAAAGCGATGAAATTTGGAAAAAAGACAGAGACAGCAAGGAATAATAAATGATCTTAATTTCAAAATAATAGGCAGAATACAGAGCAAGAACGGCGTCGGCTCAGTAGGATGTAGGACCACCGCGGGCAGCGATACACGAAGAAACACGTCTAGGCATAGAGTCAACAAGGGTGCGGATGGTGTCCAGAGGGATGGCTCTCCATTCCCTTTCAACCATTTGCCACAGTTCGTCTTCTGTACGAGGCAGGGACAAAGTCTGCAAGCGGTGTCCAATCACATCCCACACATGTTCGATTGGTGACAGGTCAGGAGAGTATGGAGGCCAGGAAAGCAACTGTTTGCCTTGGAGAGCATGTTGGCAGATGCGAGCACTGTGTGATCAGGCGTTATCCTGCTGAAAAATTGCATTAGGTAGTCCTTGAAGGTAAGGGATTGCCACCGGGCAGCAGCACATTATCCAAATATCGTTGGGCCAGGCACGTAGCTAGAACTTTGTTAAGGGGGGGGGGGGGGTCCAAGGTAGCACGAACTTCAAAAGAGGAGGCATGCCAAAGCAGACTTAGTAGCTCATATTACGTTAAAAAAATAAATCCAATTAAAACTAATTATAAGAATATGATAATTAACTAAAATTAATTAAATAATTGAAATTGATAGAGCAATTAGTTAGAATTAGTTAACAAAAAATTTATATTAAGTGGCAAAGAAATTATTGTCAGTTTATAAAATTAACATTAAACTCAAAGTTATGCCATACTAAGTTTCCAAACATGGATAGAAAAATTCCATCACACAAGCTTCCTCTATTCTGATGCTTTGAAAATGAGTGATAATAATTCCTATTAATAAAAAGTTCACAATAAATGAAAATCGGAAAACGGACACTGTTCTAGGGATTACTTGGAAAATGCAGGTGATAATTTAATAAAATATTAAAGCTTTGTTTTATATTTCAACAAAATATGTACAAGTCATTTTGTTTGAAAAAATAAAGAAATCTATATCTATTGAGTCGAATGTATAACTGTATGAATGCTATATAACGTAATTCCGCCACTCTGTTCGATTTGAACAAGATTTCTGGCAAAATTCAACCACCCTCTCAACGAAAATATTAGCAAGGTTTCATTTAAAAAACTGGAACTAGTTCTTTATTTATTTACGTTTATAACATTCTCTAATGATACGAAATTGAATGAAATTTTTAATTTTATCAGTTTTCTTATTATCATTTCTAACCATCATTTGAAAGCTTGAACAAACTATTAACTCTTTGAGGGACGGAGACTTCCTTTGCTGCAATCATTTGAAAAAAAAAAGCGTATTGACTTTTTTTTTTATCGTTATTATTTTTTTGCAACGAATTGGTAAATAATTATTTACCAATTCGTTTTTCTTTCTAATGGGGTTTCGTTAGAGGCTTTAGCTTTTTCGGACATAGTGCGAACCACCGATATGGCATCTAGTCTTTCATATGCTACCATTAAGGCGCGGATGTGACTGGCACAGGAAATTTTGACGCCGAGTTTCCACCAGATGCTAGACACTTGAGCTCTTTGCGATGCGAAACTGCACTAGGGATTTAATTTTGTCAAACCAAACGAATATCTGAGAGATCTTTTACCTAATGAGTAATGGAATGTATAATGAATGAGATTAAGCATCTATGTATTTTTATTTTAACAACATTTTGGAAAAAATGTAAATGATTGCTTTTTATAAATGTTTTTTTTATAAGGTCATGACTGATTTGTGTTTGAACATTATTCGCAATTTTCCTCTGATGTTTTCAATTTGATGCTTCATTTAAAAGATCAAGAGGAGGCATTGCACCCACTTATCTCACCACCAAACACGAGTTCTGTTTATTCTGCTAATACAAACAACTTCTGTACAAATCAGTCTTTTTCAAATTAAAAAATAATTGTAAAAAACTACAGGGAAAATGGCAATATGATATGTTACAAATTATCGTAACACTATTTGATTATAACCTGGTTACTTTACTGTCTTTATTAGCAGTAAGCAAGTGTTAGACTCGAAAATTTCATAATTTGGAGTCACACGTCAAATTTTGATCATTAAGGTAGTCTTCATCCCGTTTGCGATAATACAGCAGCATCAAATTAGATATATTTTCAACAATATGTATGCATAAAGCTAGCCAATTTTTGGAAACAAAACTTATAGGTTTCTCATAGACTCAGTTTGCAAATTTTTTGCTCCTCAGACATCTGATGTTCCAAAGTCTAAAGACAATCTTTTGTAAAAACTCTTAGAATAACTGTGGTTAAAAATCCAGTAATGATTTAATATAATTTAATATAAAATTAATATAACAATAACAACACTTCTGATTCTTTCATTTTCAAATTGGTATAACTTCTAGTATAGGAGTAATTTTGTAATCATCCTGTATTCGCGATGCAGCGTATCATATTTTATAACGTAGGTATTGACTTTTTTTCGTTCTTTTATGTGATGTTAGTAAAATATATTCTAGTGCAAGAAATAGCAAGTAATTTTAACTTGAAGAAATTAAAAGTAAAAAAAAAAACTAATATAGAAGTGAAAAACACAAGAAAATTTATATTGCATTCACCTTTTTTAAATTTTTTTGCTTGTAACGCATTAAATAGCAGAAATTTTCACCTGATAATTTATAGTTAAATGCACATGTCAGTTTATGTTACGTTTAATGCTACCTTCGCAATTTACTAATGATGGATGCATAGATGCTTACTAAATAATTCCTAAGTACAAAGGCGGTAAATAACAATCAGAAAATTTATTCCTATTTAGCAAATATAAATATGCTTTACTTGAAAAACGGAACAACATTGAAGAAAGATTTTGTTCTTCTGTTAAAAGTAACTAACGGCTCTTTTCTTGGAGCCATAGACTCACAATTCAGTAAGACTTAAAAGTACGAATTTCAAATAATTACTTTTAAATTACATGTGTTAATACGGCCAAACTTGCAATTTCATAAACTGATCAGAGTAAAATATTCAAATAATTTTCAATTTCATTCTTCGCTTTATAAAATTTTGATACAGCGAAAAGTAATTTCGTTGCGTCAACTTCAAATTTTATTTATTCACTTACTTTACCTTCAAACACAAATTCTTTTTGGGCATTTAATATGTTTTATGGTCATGTTTAAATATTGGGTGTAAAAACATCCGTAAAAAATCTAGTTTGTTTCTCAGAAAGGAGAGAGAAGTTTCTCAATGTTATCTTGAGCTAAAAATAAGACACAAATTTTCAAAAAAAAGAAAAAAAAACTTTTTTTCAGGATTACAGTTCAAATGTTGTAAGCTTCTGGAGACATAAGTAATCTATTATTGTCAAAAATAAACTAAAAGTTTAAATAAGATTATTAATCAAAATATAAAATGAATCTGAAATGAATCATGCCAAAAATATAAACAGCAAAAATAAATTAATTAATAATTAATGTTCATTTTTTCTCATCCTCAAACACATGAAATGTGCAGAATTTCTTTTTCGTTTCTGTCAGAACTTAATTATTAAATCGGAAAACACAGTAGCACATAAAATTGCTCGTATTGTTAAGAAACCTTTAAAAAGGAACTACAACTTACCTAGCTTGTGTAAACTTAATTTTCTTCTGATTTCAAATTTGTTCTAGATATGTTTCCTATAAGTGTGTAGTAGAAAAATGCTGTGTGTTAAAACAGAAAATAATAGGAATTTCAATTACTGATTCACCACAGATGCACCCCACTCTAGCTGTCCTTCGTGCAGCATGTGTCTAGGAAATCAAGTCCAAACGGGAAAAGAGTCAAAACAAAAAAGAAAGAAAGAAAGAAAGAAAGAAAACCACGCCAATGAGACTGGGGGTACGGCGAAAGTGACAATAAATGTTTGTTTCCAATTACTTTGCCGATGGCAATCTCGTGGATCAAGGAAAGAGGCCGAATTTCAAGGTCACAACCCAGCTGAATTGAAAGCAGAAACGAAAATTCGTCATTTTTGGATGGAGTACGCGACACAGAAAGGCGGTAAGAGGGAATTGCAGTTTCACGAGGTTCTCGTGTTCTGAATTGACTCGGATGCGGGTAAATTGTCGATTAATGGGAATATTTAAGGGGAAAATACCGGTTTTCATAAAATTTTTCTCTTTTGAAAAATTTTTGTTGACGTAAGGTGCAACAACTGACAAAAAGCAGACAGTGGTCTTTCAGGAAGGGGGGCGGTCTGGACCCCATGGACCCACCCCTTGGCTACGTCCTTGGTTGGGCCGTCATAGTGCCCTGAATATGAACTAGAGGTGATATGGAATTGTACGCAATTGCGCTCCAAACCATTATGCCACGTTGTCGTGCTGTGGGACGTTCCACAGTTACTGCCGGATTAGATCTGTCTCCACGTCGAGGCCACAGAGAACATCTGAGAACACGACATTTCGCCATTCTATGATCCACGTCGCTCTAGTTCGGCACCATACTAAACGTTGCTGTTTATGTTGTGGGATCAATGGCCGTCTTCTTAGCTGACGCTGTGATTGCAGACCACGTGCGACCAAACGACGGGAAAGGGTTCTGGTTGACAGGGAACATTCAGGGTATCTTGCACCTGCTGCAGAATCGAGGAACAAGTGACTTGTGGGTCTGCTGCAGCTTGTCGATGGATGCGTCAATCCACGCGTTCTGACGTCACTCTGGCTGCCCCTGCATCCCTCAATCTTACCACATTTCGTTATTCCAACCATCTTCGGCACAGCCGATGCACCATGCTCGCATCCATGTGGGTACCAGCTGCAATTTGACGTACGGACCAACCTCCCCTTCTCAGTCTGATCACCATACCCCTCGTAAAATCGTCTATCTGCTGGAAGTGACTTCGTTGACGTCGGCTCTCGTGTTTAAGGTATCCTCCAAGACAAAAACAAAATTTCTTCCATAATTCTCCAGTCAGAATTAACGGCACGAATATTGCCCATTGTGCATGTTACTTCCCTTATATCCTACTTCACGTGCGTCGGAGAGCTGCGCATTTCACATCATTTACATAACTCAGTGATGTACGTCTACTCTAAAATTTGCATAAATTTCTGAACACTCCTTCTTGGTGTTGCATTGTGCCTTTTTCAACCCCCACCGTCACCTGCAGGCGCGACTCGGTCCTCCGGTAGCTGCTCCTGGTCTGTAGCGTCCATGTCCGACCCACATGCACGCTCATACACATACGCCTCGCACACATACACACACGCACCTTTGCACGCGTACACACGCCAACATGCATACACACAGGTCTACGCACACACAAAAGCCTACACTTACACAAATAGTACACGCGTCTCCGTTCAAGAGGAGAGGTAGGCTTGGAGGGACAGGAACCGTGTCTAGAAACAAGTGAGTAGGGTAGTAACCAATGAGTAGAGACCTGTCGCAACTCGTGATTGCGAAAAACATAATTTGAATTCAAAATTTCAGAATTCTTTTTGCAGCCCTTTAAAAATGACGCCAAAGTTGTCGCCGTAAGTTAAGAACCACTCATTACAGATAATGAATTTTTATGTCAACATTTCTATTATAAAAAAATGAAAAAATGATTGAGAAGTTCTTCTTTCAAAACAAAAGGAGCAGAAACAACATTTATCAAGTATAGGGAACGAACATTGTCAAGAATGAGTGAAAAACAAAACACACAGATCGTAAAGTCGATTTCAGTTGGCGAGCTATTACAGCTTCGCTAGTTAGTATTGTGGTCAAAAACTTTTTTAAACTATTCGATTATGATTAGAAATCAAATAATTCAATTATTACTTCTATAACTTATGATATATGAGTGCATAAACTCTCTAATTCCTTTAACAGTATTAGAATTTGAAAGAAAATAAACTAGCCCAATTTCTGGCAACCTTGTATTCTTTGCAGCTTAGATTTTTATAATTACATTAGAAATTCATCAGAAATGAACTGAAACTGTCCCAAACTAATGTCCAAAATAAGTGTTCCAACCATACTGAAAATAAAAATACTAGAGTTTATGATATAAAGATTACTCACTTCGCACAATCGAGCTCCAGGTCCTGGTTTCCCGTCAGCCCCCCACGTCGGCAATTAATAATCCACTTTTTTCTTCTTTCTGCCTGATTCGGGAATCTAAACGAGCGGAATTCTTTCTCTGTACTGTTTGTACAATTAACTGCGGCACAACCACCCATTTTTATGTGTTTGATACAGCCAATAATAACATTGTTTTACAAGCATACGGTAATGGATCAACAGCAGACGACTTTTGATCCAAGATGGCAGATACGTCGGCTCCTTACTATACGGGGCTAATGTTCATGTAAAATGGTGCACCACCCTACGTTGGGCTTTAGGTACTGAGTGTATGGCGGCAACATTTTTAAATAGCAATTTCATTACTCATGTATACCCTACGGCATGGCCACCGTGGTCGCCCGATCTCCCGATTTTTCACCTGGCGACGTTTGGCCATGGGGATTTCTTAACTGTGTTGTGTATACACAACATGTTCCCAATATCTCAACTTTGAAAGCTCAAATAACGTTACAGGTATGAGAAATCACCCCCCCCCCCTCCCTCCGGATGTGTGGAAAATATTGTGTTTTGTATGCAGTACCTGGAAAATCTCGATGTTGATCACATTGGACCCAATTTGTTAGCAAAATTCATATTTTGTGAATAAAATTGATGCATATATATATTTTGTCAGTTATCATTTAATCCTTCAATATTCACAGCAATACACCTTTTTAACGCCAAAATTTCCCCTGGTGATGAGTTTTTATACTATTTTCTTATTTCAGAAATCAAAATCCCATGGTCTACTGTGTACGCCGATGAAATTTGGCAATGTTTCGTCCAATACTTCACTCGCTAGAGGGCTCTGAACACCTCACTTTATTTTGTAACCACCCTGTACGTGTATCAACTCACTTAAAATGTTCCAATAGGTATATGAGTATTTAATTCTTTTTACTTTCTTCTATATCTAATATATAGAAGAAAGTATTGGATTCGTGCAAATTTTCGAATTTCGAATTTTGACGGATTCGAACGTTTTGAGGTGTGCTGAGTCCATTTCGACCATTTTTGGAAAATGTCTGTCTGTCTGTGTGTATGTGTGTGTGTATGTATGTATGTGTGTGTGTATGTATGTGTGTCACGTCTGTGTGTGACCAGTTTTTTGTGGCCGCTCTACAACAAAAACTACCGCATGAAATCGAACGAAATTTAGTACACATATGTGCCCCTATGTGAACTTGTGCCCATTAGTTTTTGGCGCGAATTCCTCCAAGGGGGGTGGAGCAACGGGACGTTTTTCGAGTTACGCGTGCTTGCTATTCCTCAGGAAGTTACTGGCGGAATCAAACAAAATTTGGTCCATATGTTGGTACTAACAGGAACAGGTGCTGATTCAATTTTGGTGTCAATAACTCAAACGGGGGTTGAGCTATAGAACGTTTTTTGTCGTCAATTGTGACTGCTGTATCTCAAGAAATAATGAACGGAATGAAAGAAAAATTTATCGGCAAGTAGCCCTTAGTGGGTATAAGAACTGATTTTATTTTTGTGTCAACAGCTAAAAAGGGGGTAGCGCAATCACCCGTTCTTTTTTTCCATTTTGAGTGCCCTATCTCAAGAAGTAATGCTACGTTCTGGTTGAAATTTGGAATATATGTGAATCCATATGTAAACAGGCTTTGGTTCTATTTTGACGCCGATCGCTCCAAGAGGTGTTGATTTTTTTTTTTTTTTGCGAATAAAAAATATTTTTATTAATGCAACAATAAGAAAGATAAATCGTAATAGATTGTCGTCTGCGTATTTCTCGTGATTTTAATTGTATGGAAATGATAGGAAATATTATCTCAATGATTTAAAATTTTTAACTGTTGCCATCTTATGTTTGTTAACAAATAAAATATTTGTAATTCATTCAAGCAAGGCTTTTAAAATAACTTTCAATTTTCGCTCTTTGCTTTGCTTTTGCAATAATTCAGACATTGGGTCAAGTTTTTGCATGTGTAATTTTGTTTTTGTTGGGAATATACCTTCTTCGTCAAGCATGGGGAGGGATCAGAAAAAAAAAAAAAGAAAAAGAAAAATATAGAAGAAAGTTTCGTGATGGCCACAACATACTAGTTTTTTTTTAAATTTGTTTTTGTTTTTTTACTTTCTTCTATATCTAATATATAGAAGAAAGTATTGGATTCGTGCAAATTTTCGAATTTCGAATTTTGACGGATTCGAACGTTTTGAGGTGTGCTGAGTCCATTTCGACTATTTTTGGAAAATGTCTGTCTGTGTGTGTGTGTATGTATGTATGTGTGTGTGTATGTATGTGTGTGTGTGTGTCACGTCTGTGTGTGACCAGTTTTTTGTGGCCGATCTACAGCAAAAACTATCGCATGAAATTGAACGAAATTTGGTACACATATGTGACCCTATGTGAACTTGTGCCCATTTGTTTTTGGCGCGAATTCCTCCAAGGGGGGTGGAGCAATGGGACGTTTTTTGAGTTATGCGTGATTGCTATTCCTCAGGAAGTAACTGGCGAAATCAAACAAAATTTGTTCCATATGTTGCCCCTAACTGGAGCAGGTGCTGATTCAATTTTGGTGTCAATAGCTCAAACGGGGGTTGAGTTATAGAACGTTTTTTGTCATGAATTGTGACTGCTGTATCTCAAGAAATAACGAACGGTATCAAACAAAAATTTTTTTGACAAGTAGCCCTTAGTGGGTATAAGAGCTGATTTTATTTTGGTGTCAACAGCTAAAAAGGGGGTAGCGCAATCGCCCGTTCTTTTTTCCATTGTGAGTGCCCTATCTCAAGAAGTAATGCTACGTTCTGTTTGAAATTAGGAATATATGTGAATCCATACGTAAACAGGCTTTGGTTCAATTTTGACTCCAATCGCTCCAAGAGGTGTTGATTTTTTTTTTTTTTTTTTTTGCGAATAAAAATAGTTTTATTAATGCAACAATAAGAAAGATAAATCGTAATAGATTGTCGTCTGCGTATTTCTCGTGATTTTAATTGTATGGAAATGATCGGAAATATTATCTCAATGAATTAAAATTTTTAACTGTTGCCATCTTATGTTTTTTAATAAATAAAATATTTGTAATTAATTCAAGTAAGGCTTTTAAAGTAACTTTCAATTTTCGCTCTTTGCTTTGCTTTTACAATAATTCAGACATTGGGATGGTCGTCAAGTTTTTGCATGTGTCATTTTGTTTTTGTTAGGAATATTGCTTCCTCGTCAAGCATGGGGAGGGATCAGAAAAAGGAAAAATATAGAAGAAAGTTTCATGATGGCCACAACATACTAGTTTTTTTTTACTTTTTTTTTTTTTAACAAAAGTAGGGGAAAGTGGGATCAGTGAGCTGAAAAACATAAAAATTTAGAAAATTTGGAAACTTCCATTCTATAAGAAAAATTTTAAGATAGATTTGTAATGCAGCTTAAGCATACACACAATCTTCGGAAACACAAAAATATTCATTACTTAATTACCCAGTCAATGAATACATTGCAGCGTGCATGGAATATACGATAATTTTTGGCTTCAGAATATTGTTGGTAGTAGTTAGTAAGTAAACATGCATGAAATACACCGTTACTCAGTCATTTCCAGCCGAGGACTGCAGTTTCGTGCTTATTAGCACTCATCATCCCGGCATAGGAAAGTGACTGAGCTGGAGATGGAAAACCTCTTAAGGAAGCCAAGAGTGCTAAACAAACTGGTAGCTAATATAGAATTAGGACAGTAATTTACTGAATATAAGTAAACATACTGAAAGTCCCCGCCCCTGGGGGATGAGCTAAAGGTGGGAGGGAGGAGGATGCAAATTTTGGGTTTTTTCGAGAAAACGTCGTAAACGGCGGAAAAAAATGAGTTCAAATAAAAATTCAAGCTAAATAAAGTTCCTATAAAACTGTCTACACATATTTATCGAATTTCCAATAAATGTTCGAGGATATGTAATAAAAAATCGATGATTTTCCGAGTAATTCTCTATTTTTTGTGAAACACTTGTTCTTTGTGATTCCCAGGATCAGTATTCATAAAAATTGTCAATGACAAAGTTGTAGAGCTTTGATTTTTCCTCCGATTTAATATGCTACTTTGTTACATTTTATTCAACCAATCAAAAGTTATAGAAATTCAAACACGCACTTTCATGGCAAAAAATGGAACACTAGAAAGAATCGCGCACTTCTTTTTTCCTCAATGAATTAGACATTCCTGATTGTTAATGAAGAAGTATTTGTGGATTACTACAACACAAATACTGTCTTCCAGGGGGATTGAGATTCATGAAATCGTGACTTTGTGACAAGAGGAAAGAAAGAATAAGAAGAAGTGTGACATCAAGCATTTTTTAATTGGAATATGTTCACGAAAAGTAGCTGGTGGAACATATTTTTTGACAAAAAGGGTGAGGGTGGGTTAAAAAATGTTGCAAAAAATTGTGATTTCATGAATGAGCAGTCTTTTACAAAGGAATCGGACGAAGATTTACAGAATTACATATATGCAATATGAATTAGTGGACTGACGAAGTGCAGAAAGTCAACACCATGCATACTGTTTAAGGAAATTGATGATGACATTGATTTAATTAAATTTCAATTTGTTGTTGCTGAGAATACCTTATCTACAAAACAGTTTGGCAAAAAGAGACGACTGTATAAGCCATATGAACATCAATGTCATTTAGAAAAATGAAACGACGGTCAAACAGGAAGGTTTGTGTTAAACTTTCATAACAACAGTCAGCTGACAAATCCGCTAATGATGAAGCTGTTAAAAAAAAGAGACAAATACGCTCCGAGCTTTAGGTGTTGCTAACGTTGATTTTGCGAAGACAGCAATCATCAGATGCCAAATTTCTTCTGTAGCTATTACTTGAGAGGAAGTCCTCCTGGTTGTTCTTTTGATACCCAAATCTCCAACTGATCACATCATTCTTCTGCTAAAATCAGGAAGAAGAACTTAAGATCCGCAGTGTATCTCGGTATAAAGGGGAGTTTTTATTAAAAATTTACCAGAAATTTAAAATCATTTAACACGTATCAACAACTCTTCTTCCCCTGAATCCATTGAGGCTGCTGGGGTCAGATTTGTCTCTCATGGTATGGTGCTCTAGCCACAGAAAAGTCTTTCAATGAGTTTCGTCACAGATCATTTATCAAAGTAGCTGCGAACACCAAGACTGATCTCTAACTCTGCCGTACTACCAAGTTTACCTGTAGTTAGGAACTTAATGGTGGAAGTACCGGATTGGGGTTTGGGAAAGGTGGAATGACAAACTCGTGCCGAAACTCTCGGAATTGTATATTGCTCCTGTCGAAATCTTGAAGATGATTTTGACCGATGCAGAAAAAAAAGATGTGGCAGCGAAAGGTCACTTGTATAAAATTATCGTTAAACTACACTGTCGCAATAAAAATATTTATCCAGGACGAAGGGGACGACGATGACATCAATACATTACCATCAGTATAGAATCACGATGTCACCTTAAAGATGATATTTTCATCTTTTAATTACTGTCAGCCCATATTCCATATAAACACTTTCAAAATATGATTAATAATAATGTGATAAAACCTATAATCACAAAAAAGTGCTGCACGTCAATTACATTTACCTTATTTCTATTATTAAAATTTCCATTTCCATTCTATGTCTCACCTTCATTTCAATAAGAATAATGAAATGGAATGTACACATGCAAGATATTCATAGTTTTTGATTACTTGTCAGCTGGGTGTCGCGGTGATTGATTATTGGCTTCGTACTTCTTTGGTATCAGGTTCGAATACGCAGTTCAAGGGTTCAGCCGGTGGATTTTCGAGACACAGAGAATCGTTAGGGTCCACGTCACATAATTGCGGCACATTACAGATCCCTTGATTGCTTTTTTGGTACAGACACACTGAGACAAAAAGAACAAGGTTTTTTTTTTCTTTTCTAAAATTATTGGTTTTTAAAATCGTATACCTAAAAAACCATTGGAAATGCGACTTATATGTATGAAAACAGTTTCCCGATAAATTAAGTTAACTTTCACTTTTATTCGGAACACATTTTTTTCTGCCGTTTTCAAGAAATCACGAAAACTGGCTCCCCTTTCCCTCCTTTAACTCCCTCTTCTCCCTGGGTCGAGGATTTTCAGTATGTTTACCTAATAATTACTTCTAACAAATTTCTTACTAAGGAAGTGCTGACTTTCTGCACTTTCGTTTAATAATGCAATGGGTATGGAGCTAATTCATGCATCATAAAAGTAGTTCTGCAAATCTTCGTCCGATTCCTTGGTAAGGGGTTGCCCATATAAATGTTACACTTTTTTAAAAAATTTTGACCCCCTCTTCTTTTGCCAAAACATACGTTTCACCAGCTACTTTTCGTAAACGTATTCGAATTAAAAAATGCTTTATGTCACAATTCTTCTCACTCTTTCCTTTCCCCTTGTCACAAAGTCACAATTTCACAACCCCCTCCCCCCGGAAGCGTGACATCATTTGTGTTGTAGTAATCCACAAATAGTTCTTTACTGTCAATCAGTATTGTCGAATTCATTGAGGAAAGAAGAAGTGCGCGATTTTTTCTAGTCAGTTTGAAATTTGTGAATGGCAAGTGTTCCATTTTTCGCCATGAAGGTGCGTGTTTGAAATTCGATAACTTTTGATTGATTGAATAAAATGTAAAAAAGTAGCATATTAAATCAAAGGAAAAATCAAAGCTCTACAACTTTGTCATTGGCAATTTTTATGAATACTGATCCTGGGAAGCACTAAGAGCAAGTGTTCCACAAAAATAGAGAATTTCTCGGAAAATCATAGATTTTTCATGACATATACTCGGATAATTGTTGGAAATTCAACAAATATGTGTTGACACAGCTTTATAGGAACTTTATTTAGCTTGAATTTTCATTTTTAACGCATTTTTTCCTAGGTTTCCGACATGTACTCGAAAAACCCAAAATTTGCTTCCCCCCTCCCTCCCACCTTTAGCTCACCCCCAGGCACGGGTACTTTGAGTATGTTTATTTACTAACTATGCCTATTAATATTCTGAAGTGAAAAGTTATCATATATTCCATGCACGCTACACTCCCTTTTGAGCACTCATTGACGGACTATTAATGCATCTTAAAAACGTCGCGAAAAACGAAAAAAAAGGCCAAAGTAAATAAAATAATTAAATAACTGTCGAAAAATAAAAATTGGAAAGTAGGGTATTGAGATGGGGGAAAATGTCTGTCTTTCGGTCTGTCTGTGCGCCCCCCCCCGAATAACTTTTGAGTGAATAGTCTGCTTCGAACATTTGTTTTTGCTTCGTTTGTTTTTTTTTTTTTTTTTTTTTTGAAAGATCTCGGCGAGTTCACCTCATTTCCATATTTTACTTTTTCGTTCAATTTTGAACAGTTCAAAAAAACATTAGCGCTTAGGCGGAAATTCGCGGCAAAAATAAATCTTAAACTTAGAAGCGAAGTCGCTTCAAACAAACATTGTGGGAAAAAGCTTTTGATGAAGAACATGTATCGAAAATATTTTTTTGGTTGTTTTCAAATTTTGAACAATTCAAATCTCTTAACATTAGCGCCTCCGGGGAAACTGAAAGTCAATATAGAATCCAAACTTAAAGGTGGATTTACTTCAAACAAATTTTGTCGGAAATAGCTCTTGACACCCTACTCGGGACTCCGACTCTGAGAATTTTGTAGCACTTGACTCCGACTCCGACTCATGTGCCTGAAAATTAGTTGGACTCCGATTCCCTGACTTCGTAGCTTTGGCAAAAATTTATACAAAAATGACTGACTTGGACTCCGACTCCTGTATCAAAAAAAGTCTGACTCCGACTCCGCCAACATCGGCAGAGTTGCGGACTTTAAGGGGAAATGACCGATTTCAACTCCGAGTCTTTGAATTTAAAACTCTCGACTCTCGAATCTGACCCTTTTGAACAACATTTAGATTGACTCCGACTCCGCAGTCATGGTTTTTACATGAAATAATTATTTTTAATACGATTTGCTTTCATTTTCACTCTAAAGTTTTTATGTATTCAGTTTTTGGCGGATAAATTCGGAGTCCGTTATGATTCTTCATAAAGATATGAGCGGATATTATTTCTTTAAGTTGAAATTTTATTGTTTTTATTTATTTTTGAAAGTACATTATTTATTTTCAAGATTATTTTTTGGCAGCAACGGAAAAACAAACATTTCTTTTTCGGTTAACATGATGTATATTTATTTTAATGAGCTTTTATTTTATTTTGTTTATTTTATTTATTTATTTATTTATTTTTTTTTTTTTTGAAAGCGGTTAAAGATTTTTTTAATTGAAAAAAAAAAAAAAATGTGTTAGCTGCTTTGTTCAAAAGATACTACTACTTTCTTTGTTCGCTTTTTTGTTTTTTACGCATCCAATTCTTCCGATGAGCGGGTCGCATTGTATTTCTAGAAATCAGGTTTTAATGGAAGAATTTTCGTTTGAAATAATTTGCGATTTTAACTAATTTTGAGAATATTGTTTAGATACTAGAAATTTGATATTGGTATACGGGAAAGTAGGCTCGTTTAGTTCTAGACAAAACTTCTTGCTACTTTTGCGAAAAAAGGGGATGAACAAGTATTCATCGTTATCAGCTGCTTCCTGTAGAACATTTTCAACGTAAAAACATTTCTACTTGATGGTAAATTCTATCAAAACGAAGTCTCCTTCAAGTATCTCACGATCCAGCTCTTCAAATCCAGAAAATAGATTTTCGCACATGTCAACACAATCTGATAAAATATCAGATCCCTCATTTAAATTATTCTATCGCATCAATTGTGTCAGATTATTTTTAAACATGTCACTATATTTTTGACATTTTTTATTCTTTTCCCTAGTTTTTGTTTTTTCTTCTTCTATACTTTTCTACCGTTCCTCTATTCGATCTTTGGATATCATCCAAAACTCTAAGAAACAAAGAAAACGCTCACTGCTGCACTAAAACAAGAAATATTTTTTGTATCAGTTTAATTGAAATTATACAGATTATTATGATCTAGTTTATATTATTCGCCACTTGGAATAAGAAGGCTAGTTACAGATGACTTTTTCATGTGACCATCACAGAATGTCCCTATTTTCGCCTATTGTGGTCTCATTTGCAGTTTTAATAAGGTAAAAATACCTGCGAAAAAAATAAACAGAAATTAAAAAACCTTTAGATCATAAAATAAATTTTAAAAAAAACCCTTTCGAATCAGAATTCAAGATGGCGCACAGTGAGGCAACCTCACCCTGCCCCATCTACGACTGTTTCACTGTACCACACTTCGTCTTTTTCTTCTAATTCAACATTTCAGGGAGTTCGTTTAAAGCCAATCTTAAATGCTTTGAATGACAATCTACTACATAGGTAGAACAATAAAAGTGATCGAATGGCTTTTTTTTTTCAAAAAAGAAATGTAAGAGAGAGAGAGAGAAAAAAACATTGCTTGCCTGAAATCAGAATCATAACGATCATTTGATTGCAAACACAAGCGACAGCTTCATATCCCAGAATCCACCCGGTCAATTGATGCAGATTCTTCACGTTTACCTAGCATCATTTACATCGTTTTAAATAAAAAAAAAATAGACACTTATTCAAAGTATTCGAATAAACACTTATTCAAAGTAGTATTATTCGAATGGTAAGTGTTTTCATTCAAAACATTTTATCCATTCAAATCAGCGTTGCAGTCAAACCAAGTCAAATATTAAAAGCTTCTCATTTCAATACTAATGTTTTCATAAAAGAATAAAATACGACTAAAACAAATATCGTGTAGCGTTTCAGAATGAGAATACTTGAGATTACTTGTTCGCAAAAAAAAGTTTGTAACAGACAGAATAGTGTAATGAACAGGCAAGCACGTAAAGGATCCCTTTTACTGTTCAAATAAAAATTACTTTTTGCTTTATAAGGTAAACATGCTTTTTCGTGTTTAAGCGTATCAGAGGAAAAGGAGATTGCTTTTCGCATAAATTCAAATAATTTTTGATAGTTAGCGATTTGTTTCTTTTGAGGGGAAGCAAAATGTAAAGGAACAACGTAATTAAAGCACAGAAAAATACATCATATACAGCGTACACGTATGCGTCATCACATTGTTTTAAGAAATGCTAAGAACAGAAGTTTTGTGTCAACTTCTTAAAAATGCATATTTTTTTTTTTTTTTACTATCTGAGTACAGCAGATAGTCTTGTTCTGGCTACAGTTGCAAAAGATTACCAATTAATCGGATTTTAGTCAGACATTTTTAAATTAAAACATTATGTTAGACATACCGGAGGTTATTCTAATAGTTTTATTTGTCGACTGGTCAGTCGGACCACGTGTATTCGTAATCTCGAGTCTCACTGACTCACTGATAAGACCATGTGACCCTATCAAAAGTCAGCACCGAATACCTAAGTACCAAAATAACTCGCCGTCCTCAATTGTCCGCACATTAATCAAAAGCGTTCGACAGAACAACAGGGGTTAGAATCTCCGGCTATGGATGTCTGCCGTGTCAGAGGGCGCCCACCCGCAAAATGTTAGTGCGGGGGCTCAAAAATGTTTCCCGTGGTTTAGCAGAATATTTTCCCCATATAAACCAATTTCAGTACAGATTAGAGATATTAAAATTTGACATTTCTAATAACTTATTCATTAATGGCTGGAAAAGAAATGTTCATACATTTTTGCAAAGAAAAAAAGCACTAAAAACAAGGAAGTTCTCATTTCTAAGGGGTGGCTTGAGCCCCCACTTGCCCCCTTATATGGGCGTGTGAGCAACCACGAGGGTTAACTGGACGTCCTATCTGAACGAGGACTTTAGAGCACGTCACATTTCGGGGTTCACTCCCAGATTTCCGAGCTGTCCGACCCTCGTCCGTCCACTGCTTCCAAACACGTATGATTGTGCTGCTGTTACGCTGCACACGAGCGGCTACTGCACGATCAGACAATCCAGCTTCACGAAGGCCGGCGATTCTGCCCCGTTCAAACTCCGAAATTTGCTCAAATTTCGCTTTCTTTGCCGAAGAGGCATAGTAAAGATTTAGTTAAGGTTTACTCTAGCATATAACCACCGATAATCATACACGCCTCGCTACAGCCGTCTATTTATATTCGGTTCGATCCGCCGTTCAGAGGGCGCTGCTCAGCATACGTATGCGCTACCGGTCTGCAATTCTAATCATTTGCATACCATGCCCTACTTAACATTTCCTGCAATTTTCAGCTCACTCGCGTAAGTCCTTCGTGGTGTTGCAATTTTCACAAACAGAAGTGTATGTGAATAGCTAAAAATTCGGAAGACTTATCTGCACGCCTAGCCTCTACCTGCGGCACCCCAGGGTGCTGTGCTACGTAATTTGGGAACCCCTGATGCATAGAATGCTCCAAAAAAAAAAAAAAAAAAAACTCTTAAAGTTGTACTTTGAATTTGTGTCCTTCAGGTGTTGGATCATCTGTCTATAAATGAATTTGCAAGATTAAAGAATTCCACTTTTTTTTTATTTACACTCACTCTGATTTTTGAAAAGTAACAGTTTAAATATTTATTTCCTTTAACTCATAACAAAATCATATGTGTTCTGAGCGTGTTCCTTTTAAATATGCAGATATTACAAAAAAATTAACAGTTCAAAAGAAGTTTCATGGGTATTTATGCCATTTGAACGACATGTAAGTACAAAATACGAACATAGTTTACTCTTCAAACACATATTTAGAAACTTGTTAAGTAAATATTTATGAAAATCTGCTATTCAATTACGAGTTTTAAAAATACGTGAGCAATTCAAACTTCTTGACCTCAATATTTCCGATGAAAAAAAAAATATATATATATATATCATGAAGCATACATATGACAAGATAAGTAATCCTACCAATTTCAATGTTTCTAGTTTGAAACTAGTGATGTTCCGGATATCCGTATCCGTATCCGTATCCGAGGGAAAATAAAGATCTGTATCCGTAGCCGTATCCGTTACTTTTTTGACGGATCTTAAACGGATCATTTCTACTCTAAAAATTTTTAAATATTTGAATAAAAGACTCTTAAATTACGTTTAAATTAGGTTTTATTCCCTAGTTAAATTATAAGGTATCATTTCAGAAGCCAATCTGTGCCCCCCCCTTGTTGCAAGAAGGAAGGGGAAATAAGTTTTAAAAGTGTGTATCAGTGTGTCTTTTTGTGGCATCGTAGCTCCTAAACAGATGAACCGATTTTGATAGTTCATTTTTCGTTCAAAAGGAGACTTGATCGAAAGTGTTCTTAGCTTGGCATCGTTTTTGTAGAACTTTAATTACCGGAGATATTAATTAAAAACCGATTTAACGTTTTTCACAAATATGGTAGTAAAAATTTACCCGTACGTTAAAATTGTTGGGCCTAATTGAGACAGCAAAGTTTTCTGCGTTTGATATTTATTTGAAACTTCAAACTTATATACAGTAGGGGCTATAATCTTGTTGAGTAAATTTTAAGTGCAATTCTAAGCCTTTATACGCGTGATTGGTAGCGATTTCATAGTCGGAAGATAAGGAGAAAAAGCTCAATGATTTAAAATTTTTACCTACTGTCATTTCATATTTGTTAACAAATGTGTGTTCTGACCTGTTTGTTTTTTTAATTTAATATTAGTTTTTGTTATTGATTTGGGGTTTCTGTTATTCTTCATTTTTGTTTTTCTCGGCATCCTTCAAAAAAACTGAGACTAAATTATCTATTTACTGTTTGTAAAGGTGTCCCGGCTCTGTATTTCGTCGGTCGGAGAAGTTCGGTGGAATGGGTCAGCTCTGCATTTATGCTGAAATCAAATGGAAAAAATTACTTCTAGCCTGTTCATTAGCAGCTTTACACTCTTGCTCCTGTATCATACATCTACTGAGTAAGCTAGAAATAATTTTTCACATTCCATCTAAGCATTAATGCAGGGCTGACCCATTTCTTCCAACTCTCGCTCAATTATAACGGAGATTTCTTTAGAGTAAATCATAGTCTTGATCATATTTTTGCCGCAGTTGACATTTTTTGAAAAAATTGCCATTATTCTGACGAGAATACCTTCCGTAACAAATTTTACACTTGGATAAATGAATTGGGATTTTTTTTTTTAGATCAATATCCGTATCCGCGGATCTTGACACTAATGATCCGGATCCGTATCCGTATCCGCGGATCTACTTTTTTAACGAACCGGCACATCACTATTTGAAACTTCAAAATATGAGCCTGTGAAGAACTTAAAAAAGTGCGAAAAAAAATTGTAAAGTGCGTTCTTTCAAACGATGGTAACTTCTTCCCTAATTATAATAGAATAAATATTAAAAAAAAAAACATCGTAACGATATGAAATACAGCTTTCTAATGATATATTAAAACATTCCATATTAAAACACGTCTAAATCATTTTCAAAAGAAAATTTTTTTTATTGCCCCAAAACAATTATTACACTGTACTAGAAATTAGGCTGGGATCGCAATGAAAACCCACAGGAAAAAAAAAACAGAATGTATACATATTTTCCGTAGATGAGAAATTCCATGTCACATGAAGCCAAAAATGTGAGTTTTTGATCTCATGATTTCCAATTTTAATAAAATTTTGAATGATGGACACATACGACGACAGGTTAAGTAATCCTGCGAATTTTTAAATTTGCACTTAATTTTTTTTTTTTTCAAAATATAGACATGTAAAAAAAATTTCTTATACATTCCGTAAAAATAGATTTTTATATAAATCGATTTTGCAACTAAACCTATTTTTGTTGGAAGCAAAATTAATTACTGCTAATGATTTCAATACCGGTATACCGGTATATCGAGCAATTTTAACATTTCGAAATACCAATATTTCTGAGGAAAAATACCAATAATTTCGGCATTAGCTAAAAATAATTAGTAGTTTTAAATAAAAAAAAATCTTAATTTTCTTAATTATCTACATATATTTTGAGTGTAGGGTAGACCGGAGTACTTTTACGCGGATTTTTTACAATGAATTTTCTAAATTTTATGTTTTTACTTAGGAAATTTTAGACATTGTGGTTTTATGAAGCAGTTAATGGAGTCGAAATTGGTATATTCAGTTGTTGTTCAGTTTGTGTTTTTAACCGTTAAAAAAATTATTTTTAAATCCAAGTCGGTTGCGTAAATTTGCCCTGGACACGGGGCACGTTTATGCATATTTATTTTAACACATAACGTGGTTTTGTTAGTGTTTTGAACATTATGTCTTACCATCGCTAAAATAAATCAAATTTATTACACATTGAATAGTGTAGAAAGTAAAAGCTGAACGGCATGAAGACAGCACTACATGATTGTAACCTATACATAATAACGAATAAATGCCTTTGTGCTGAAAATTAAAATAATCAGTTACCCAACGTTTTGAGGCACAAGAAAATGCAAATTACTGCAGACTTGCCCTTTTTTTTTGTGCTTCAAAACTTTGGATAACTGATTATCTATAACATACGAATTTGTAAATCAATTAAAAAACTAGTATGTTGTGGCCATCACGAAACGTTCTTCTATATCTTTCTTAAAATTCTGATCCCTCTTAATGCTTGACGAGGAAGCAATAATCCCAACAAAAACAAAATTTATCACGCCAAAACTTGACGACCATCCCAATTCCCCATTTATCTCAAAAGCAAAACAAAGAATGGAAATTGAAAATTATTTTAAAAGCCTTGCGTAAAATAATTACAAACATTTATTTGTTAACAAACACAAGATGGCAATAGTTACAAATTTTAAATCATCGCGATTTTCTGGTTATTTTCCAACAGTTAAAATCACGCGAAATACGCAGACGACAGTCTATTACAATTTATATTTCTTATTGTTGCATTTATAAAGCTATTTTTATTCACAAAAAAAAAAAAAAAAAATCAGCCCCCCATGGAGCGATTGGCACCAAAAGTGAACCAACGCTTGTTTACAAATGGATTCACATTTATTCCAAATTTCATCCGGAACGTAGCATTACTTCTTGAGATATGGCACTCACAATGAAAAAAAAGAACGTTCGATTGCGCCAGCCCCTTTTCAGCTATAGACACCAAAATAAAATCAGCTTTTACACCCTCTAGGGGCTACTTGTAGATAAATTTTTGTTTGATTCCTTCATTATTTCTTGAGATACAGCAGTCACAATCGACAACAAAAAATGTTCTATAGCTCAACCTCCGTTTGAGATATTGACACCAAAATTGAATCAGCACCTGTACCTGTTAGGGCAACATATGAACAAAATTTCGTTTGATTCCGCCAGTTACTTGCTGGGGAATAGCAGGCACTTATAACTCAAAAAAACGTCCCATTGCTCCACCCCCCTTGGAGGAATTCATGCCAAAAACCAATGGGCACAAGTTCAGATAGCGGCACATATGTGTGTCAAATTTCGTTCTATTTCATGCGGTAGTTTTTGTTGTAGAGCGGCCACAAAAAACTGGTGACACACAGACGTGACACACACACACACAGACAAACATTTACCTAAAATGGTCGAAATGGACTCAGCACACCTCAAAACGTTCGAATCCGTCAAAATTCGAAAATCCAAAATTTGCACGAATCCAATACTTTCTTCTATATATTAGATATAGAAGAAAAGTAATAAATGACGATTTTCAAAACTAAATAGCCTGAAAATACTAGTACGTTTTGAGACAGTTCGAAGCGAAGAAAGTGTCAGGGCACGTTTAAAAGTAAGACACAGTAAAAACGTGCGTTAAGGTGCTCAGACGTTAACGCGTAAACTTGCCCCATCGCCAGGTTCGGATTTATTTTTAACGTACAAAAAAATAATAATAACATTTCAGTTCATACAAATACAATTGTCAAAAAATAATAAAATTCTGCCAATTTTTATATATTTCTTCTTTCTCAACTCTGTATTATTTATTCACAATATGCTTCAAAACTTCCAACTCAAAATTTACTCGATTTGGTAGAAAACAGATTATGCTTTCTGCATGCTGGACCGAAGCTCGACTGATGCTCGAAAACTTGTGAGGATATTTACTAGGGAGCAGCATCAATATGTTATGACTGTTGGCTATCCAGTTATAATTCGTTTTGAACAAGAAGTTCTGTCTAGAACTAGACGAGCCTACTTTCCCGTATACCCATACTACTTTCTAGTACCTGATCAATATTCTCAAAAATAGCTAAAATTGCAAATTTTTTCAAACATACTTTTAAAATAATTTAAGCTGATTTCTAGGAATAAAATATTCCTCATTCATCAAAAAAAAAAAAAAAAAAAAAAAAAAAAACGAACAAATAAAATAGCAGCAACTTTTAAACAAAGCAGCTAATACACTTTTTTAGATTAAAAAAAATCTTTAATAGCTTTCAAAATGAAAAATTAATAAGTAAAATTAATATGCTCATTAAAATAAATACATCATATCAAAAAAAAAAAAATCGTTTCTTTTTGCCCTGTTGCCAAAAACATTTTTTAAAATGAATTAATGCAATTACTATAATTAAAAAAAAAAAAAAAGAAAAACAATAAAATGTCAACTTAAAGAAATAATTTTCTTTGTCAAAAAAAAAAAAAATCGTCTGCGCATATCTTATGTAGAAACATAAATGACTTTGAGTTTATTCGCCAGTAACTGAATACCTAAATTTAAACTTTAGCGTGAAAATAAAAACAAGTCATATCAACAATAAGTATTTCACAGTTAAAACCATAGCTGCGGAGTCGGAGTCGGAGTCAATCTCATTTTGAGATAAAGGAGTCGGAGTCGAATATCCAAGAATCGGAGTTAGTCATTTGTCCATAAATTTTTGCCAAAGCTACGAAGTCAGAGTTGAAGTCGGGGAGTCGGAGTCCAATTAATTGTCGGGCACAGGAATCGGAGTCGGAGTCAGGTGCCTCTAAATTCTCGGAGTTGGAGTCTGGAATTTGGCGTCAAGAGCTATTTCTAACAAAATTTGTTTGAAGTAAATCCGCCTTCAAGTACGGAATCTACATTGACTTTCAGTTTCCCCGTAGGCGCTAATGTTAAGGGATTTGAACAGTTCAAAATTGAACGGAAAATTGTTCAAATCAAAAAGATATTTTATATACAAGTTTTTCATCAAAAGCTTTTTCCTACAAAGTTTGTTTGAAGCAAATTCGCCTCACAGTTCGGAATTGCCTTGAATTTCCCCGTAGGCGCTAATGTTAAGTTTTTTTGAACTGTTCAAAATTGAACAAAAAATAGTTCAAATCAAAAAGTGAAATATGGAAATGAGGTGTCCTCGCCGAGATCTTTCGAACAAAAAAAAGTTTGTTCGAATCGGACTATTCATTCAAAAGTTATTAGGGGGGGGGGGGGACAGACAGACAGACCGACAGACAGACAGACCGACAGACATTTTTCCCCATCTCAATACCCTACTTTCCAATTTTTAATTTTTCGATATTTATTTAATTATTTTATTTATTTTTGAGTTTTTTTTTTGTTTTTCGGGATATTTTTAAGATGCATTAAGCCTTCTTTCATGCTTTTTTCTTCTTTTTCTGACTTTTACTGGGAAAGTAGGCTAAACAAGAAGTTCTGTCTAGAACTAGATGAGCCTACTTTCCCGTATACTACTTTCTAGTACCTGATCAATATTCTCAAAAATAGCTAAAATCGCAAATTTTTTCAAACACATTTTAAAAATATTTAAGCTGATTTCTAGGAATAAAATAATCCCCACTCATCTAAAAAAATTTTATGCGTAAAAAAAATAAAAAAAAAAGCAGCAACTCTTAAACAAAGCAGCTAATACACTTTTTTAAATTAAAAAAAATCTTCAACAGCTTTCAAAACGAGAAAATAATAATTAAAATTAATCAGTTCATTAAAATAAATACATCATATCAAAAAAAAAAAAATCTTTTCTTTTCCCCTGTTGCCAAAAAACATTTTTTTAATGAATTAATGCACTTACCAAAACAAAAAAAAAAAAATGTCAACTTAAAGAAATAATTTTCTTTGTCAAAAAAAAATCGTCTGCGGATATCTTTATGTAGAAACATAAATGACTTCGAGTTTATTCGCCAAAAACTGAGTACCTAAATTGAAACTTTAGCGTAAAAATAAAGACAAGTCCTATCACCAATAATTATTTCACAGTTAAAACCATAGCTGCGGAGTCGGAGTCAATCTCATTTTGAGATAAAGGAGTCGGAGTCGAATATTTAAGAATCGGAGTCAGTCATTTGTCCACCGTGTGTAAATTTTTGCCAAAACTACGAAGTCAGAGTCGAAGTCGGGGAGTCGGAGTCCGATTAATTGTTGGGCACAGGAGTCGGAGTCGGAGTCAAGTGCCCCTAAATTCTCGGAGTCGAAGTCTGGAGTTTGACGTCAAGAGTTATTTCCAACAAAATTTGTTTGAAGTAAATCCGCCTTCAAGTACGGAATCTTCATTGACTTTCAGTTTCCCCGTAGGCACTATTGTTAAGGGATTTGAACTGTTCAAAATTAAACGGAAAATTGTTCAAATCAAAAAGATATTTTATATACAAGTTCTTCATCAAAAACTTTTTCCTACAAAGCTTCTTTGAAGCAAATTCGCCTCTCAGTTCGGAATTGCTTTGAATTTCCCCGTAGGCGCTAATGTTAAGTTTTTTTGAACTGTTCAAAATGGAACAAAAAAAAGTTCAAATCAAAAAGTGAAATATGGGAATGAGGTGTCCTCGCCGAGATCTTTCGAACAAAAAAAAGTTTGTTCGAATCGGACTATTCATTCAAAAGTTATTAGGGGGGGGACAGACAGACAGACCGACAGACAGACAGACAGACCGACAGACCGACAGACATTTTTCCCCATCTCAATACCCTACTTTCCAATTTTTAATTTTTCAATATTTATTTAATTATTTTATTTATTTTTGACTTTTTTTTTGTTTTTCACGATATTTTTAAGATGCATTAAGCCTTCTTTCATGCTTTTTTCTTCTTTTTCTGACTTTTACTGGGAAAGTAGGCTAAAAAGGGCACTGCGTAAATGTGCCCCATGCGTAAGCGTGCTCCGGTCTACCCTACATTTCTTTTCCCAAAATCAATCTATTGATGCAAAAATTTGGTTTCGAAACACGAACTATGTACTAGAATATCATGAAACAAAAGTATCGGGAAGATTGCAAAATGATATTTTCATTACTAAATGGTGAGATGAATCACATTTTTGTGTTTTTGTGCACCATGTTTTCATTTTTTCTATTTCCCTGATCGCTCACTTTCCCTTATGTAAAAGTTGATTTCGAGTGTAATTTCGAATGTATTAGATCTACGAATAATTTATTCCAAACATCAATTGCAGTAATACTTTATCATGTTTTCTTTAAATTTTCGTCTCAATAGGGAAGTTTTCGATTTTTCAATTTTATTTTTATATGATAGAGTAACATGTATGAACATCATACGTGAAAAAATTTTTGCAATACGATAAGTAGTTTTTTTAAATTAATTTTTAAAGTTCAAGCGATTGTGACGTCAAATGGCACAGGAAGTGACGTCATGCGCTCTTCCGCCGCGGGAGAAACAGAAGGACGCGCAGTTGGCTTCGAAGACGAAGCGTAAGGCTTACCTCTTCGCATTTAACTCCTCGCGTTTCTGGAACATTAAACCTCTCATCCTCTCGGAAATATTCAAATACCATCATTGATGTTACTTGAGGAAGATGATTAGATTGTGCTTTAACGAATCCGGCCCCCATTAGTGTGTTCAAAAGGATTATTGAATTTCTAAAAAATAAAAATATCAGCGCGCTCAAAATGTCCGTAGTAAAAACAAGGGATCTTCGGCGGAAGGCTGCCCATTAGTGCCCTGTGACGTAAGCTCGTGACGTATCAGAAGAGCGCACTTTTGCGCGTGGATTTTTAAAAAATCATTAAAAATCAATCAATTAAAATTCGGCGATGGTGAATTTTTTAGTTTTGAGGGTCAATTAACAATATCCAATAGTCAAAATATGAACACTAATAGGTTGCAACATCCCTATTGTACTGAATTTTGGCAAAAGCCTTTTTCTTGTTAGTAAAACAGATGGAAATTTGGTGTCACTGGTATTGGTTTGTTGTCATGTCTCGCTTTATACTTGGAAAGATATAATATTTAAAAGCAAGATAATATTTAGTGCCTAGAAAAGTTGCATTGAGGTTAAGCATAATCATTTGAAACATATTTTCAGATATTTACATAATTGTAAGTGTAAAGAATTTTGAAAAGAATGCAAAAACGAATTAGAGAAAATAACAAGATTAAATTTAGTCAAGTTTATCGTAAATTTGAAACCAAAGGTCTAATAATAAAAATCAAACCCAAACCTCCTGCTCAAGAGCAAAAAGATGTTAACATTGGAATAGTATCGTCGCTCGGAAAGAAATTACAACTAGCTATACATTTAGGAAAAAAAAACAATACACACAATACAAAAGAAACACACAAACACACATTTATCCAAAAATAGCTCGCAAGAGAGAATTATTTGAAGATGAAGCACTTTTAGACAATTAGAGGAGGTGTATCTCGCGCATTGATAACAATACCACCGACCTGCCTGAATTCAGAAAGAGTACGTTTAACTGTTGGAAAGTATCTAAATGAGTTCTTGGCTAGGAAACAAGTCAATTGATAAATAACGTTTTTTACTATTATTGATTTTTTATTATGACATTTGTTCCTTCATTTTACATTTGTTCACAATATGTTTTCATAAATAATGCAATTTTTGTACAAAATTACGAAATGTGGCAACGAAACAATATGGTTTCAAGTATTCTTTGAGAAATTTCAAATACCGGTATTAATACCGGTATTCAGGTTTCACATTTTAAAAATACCGAAAACCGGTATTGATTTTTTGGTCCGGTATTGCAATCCCTAATTACAGTTAATACATTTTGTAACTACTTCACTTTAATTATTTTTATGTAGCTTCAACTGATTAAAGCAGAGCAAGGATGTGAATGACTAATGAGTTCTTAAAAAATGCACAAAAACAAAACCCTCTGTACATTTTTTATGTTTTTTTTTTTTTTTTTGTAGCCTTTTTGTCAGTAGTATTTTTAAGATTATTTTATACAGGATAACAAATTGAAAAAACGAATTTATAAATTGAAGTTACGATTTATAATTAACATTTGGAATAAGTAATACTTGAACTTCAAATGTAATTTGAATAAAACAAGAAATAAACACATTTCTAATGAAATAAATAATAACTTATTATACGATCTTAAAGAACATCAGAAATGCATTGTATTTTGAAACATGTTTTGACATTCTTTAAATGGAAAAAACATGTTATTTAAAGACCAAATTCATTCATCACAAAAAATCTCAGTTAAATATCAGTATGTGTCAGTGAATTGGATTTACCGACAAAAAAAGAGAAAAAGTTCTTTTATCCTACACCCCCCACCCTCCCTCTAAATTGCCTGAAAGTTATCTCTAAGGACGAACGCCAGCATTTTTTATCGTCTAAGTGCACAAAAGAGAAAAATGAATTTTCTGCCTTGCACATCCTTATTTTAAAGAGAATATCCTTGTAGAATTGTTTTTTATTTATATTGACAAGAAGTACTGTAAGATCTTAATTGAAAAACTCTTAATATCTGGAAGAAAGTAATTTTCCAATGATAAAAATAAATATGATTAGAGTATTTGTAGTTTAGTTTTTTGAATAACTTCCTTTTTATGTTACCCTTCCTGCCTTCCTCTCTGTTATCTTCCCCCCTCTCGGAATTTTAAGTGGAGATTGCGCCCCCCCCCCCCAAAAAAAAAGAAACTCGTTTTTATCGATAGTATAATCATTCTCTTTTAGTCGCTCTGTTTCAGTCAATTCCAAAAATTTGATTTTATTTGCTGAAACCTTTAAAATTAGTGAACATATCTTTTTAATAGAGAATGAAGATGAAAGCCTTAGAAATGAATTGCAACAAAAATACTTTCCCCGACAATTAAAACGTTAAAAAAGTATTACGTTAATACATTAATATATATATATATATATATATATGTGTGTGTGTGTGTTTCCTTTTTTTTTATTAAAGCTTAAATCTAAGAGGACGTTCAGAAAAGGTTTGATGACTTTTTGCTACAGAAAATCGTTTTTTTTTTAAGTATAACTGTTTTGATGTTTTTGTTTGTTTAAAATCTTTTTTTTTCTTTTTTTTTGGGGGGGGGGAGTTCCTTTAACCGAAAGTAGGCTACCGTAAAAAAAGTCTAGGTTACCTTGGGAATTCGTTAGTTTTGCTAATAACGTGAGTTGCATTAAATCATTTTTAATGGACCTTATTTTCAGAAGAGACAATATTAAGCACGCCATAGCTATTCATTACAAGCTCGAAAGTACAATACATGCATTAAATACAATAAAAAGCTATATAATTATCTTTAAGAACATTATTAAATCGGCCACAAACTCGTAGAATACACTACAATACCGGTAGCGAAAATAAAAATATTGGAACAAAGGTGCATAGTGACGTCAAGCCAATTACGTTGCGTTTTTGCGTCACGTTGTATTTCGTCAATTTTCTCTTAATTAAAAATGAAAGATTAATTAAAAGACAACTTTTTTTACAAGCAACACCACATTTTCATAAGCAGCGAATTATAATTTATCCAAATTCAATTACATATTGCGTTTTCCTGCCATGCGCAAATAGCTCATTGAATAAAATTAATTTATTTTCATATAAAGAGAAAAAAGTCCCTTTCTGGATTGTGAATGTTTAATTTCACTATTTTATCCCCATTAGTAGTTTTGAATGATCAATAACTATGTAAAAACCTTACGCTAAAAATTCAAAAAATGTTAATCTCCCTCTCCCCACCCCCCTCCAGAAAAAATCGACAAAGAGCATTAACAAAATTCTAGCAATTTGTTTAGTCTAGTTTATTTTATAATTAAGTTAATATAAATTATTTTTGATTAAATTGCATCGCTTCTTTATTTACAAATGGAATTTTTAATGGTTTCTGCTGTTCTGGTAAAACGAGACTTTAAAACGAAATTGATTCCTTTGAAGAATGCAGAGAAAGACACCAGATAGAATAGAGGAAGAAGCTTTTTACGTATTTGCGGTTTTTATGATTAATATTAGAGCAAAGTCAGGAGTTGCTGTTAAGAATATATTTATTATTAGCTCCAAAAAGAAAGAAATATGTCATTATATGTGGATGAAAGCACCTTCAATTTTAGTTTTTTAAAGCAAAACACATTTTTACAGTATCTCCGCTATACATGCATACAATGTTCAGGGATGTGCCGACCAAATCTTGCTTTTGGAGCAATCTGGGTAGCAGGAAAATGATGAGTTTGGAGCAGCTTGGAGCAGTAAAACGGCAAATTTGGAGCAGCCTGGAGCAGTAAAATCGCAAATTTGGAGCAAGATGCAGCAAATTTAAATTTGGCATCAATTTGGAGCAACTATGTATATTTAAGGGCTGGAAAAATCTTTAAAATTTGACATGCCCCGCCGAGCATGTTTGTTTAAAAAATACATACTCGCATGTATGTGTGTGTGTGTGTGTCTCAAAAATATATTCAAAAAGGTTTTAAAAAAAAGCAAAAAAAAAATGGTTAAATTTAAAAACTTTACTTACTCGTATGGTGGCCAGCAAAGCCGCCTGCCAATGCGAAGGTCTCGAGTTCGAACCTGCTGGGTGCATTTTGAGTTTTTTAACTGTAGTTTATTTTACCGTAAAATTTTCAGAAAGTGGGGTTTTACGGTAAAAAATACTGCCAACATGAATGCCAGTAACTTTTACCGTACAATTTCAGGTTTTTTTAACAGTGTAGGCAACCTAACTTTAGAGTTTTATTTACAGCTTTAACCTTTTACTTTTGATAGCTATTTTAGAAACATGATGAAGGTAATACACTCATTTTGGGATAGCTTTTAGTCCCAACGTCACCAAACGTCACAAAAGGTCAACTTCACCAAAGTCTATTCTGAGTCACCAAAGAAACATGTTTGTTTTGCAAGCAGACTGATCCTGTTTGAATAGTAAGTGACAAACCACTATGCAGGGGATAGGTGTTTAGAGCTTTATCAGTTATTCATTAAGTTCAATATTCAATTTTTTTAATTTACTTTTATTATTCGCCTTTTGAAATGCTGGCACTAATTTCTGAAAAAGCTGTTCTAGTTTCGCTTATACACAAATAATAGAATAAAATCAAACACTGCTCGACATTGAAAATGCAACACCGAGAAGGAGTGGTCCAAAAGGGATGAATTTTGGCAAAAAGACAGAGACAGCATGAAACAGTAAATGATCTTTATTTTGAACCGATATTTAGATTGCAGAACGAGAACGACGTCGCCTCAGTAGGATGTAGGACCGGCGCAAACAGCGATGCACGAAGAAACGTGTCTAGGTACAGAGTCAATAAGAGTGCGGATGGTCTCCTGAGGGATGGCTTTCCATTCCCTCTCGATCATTTGCCAAACTGTCCTCAGAACCAGGCATCACAGGAATAGCATCTTATATGTGCTCAATTAGTATCAGGTCAGGAGAGTACGGTAGCTACAGAAGCACCTGTACATCTTGTAGAGCATGTTGAGAATCGCAAGCACAATGTAGTAGGGCATTGTCCTGCTGAAAAACTGCATTGGGCGCCTCTTGAAGGTAAAGGATTGCCACCGGCTGCAACACATTCTGCACGTTTCGTTCGGCCGTCATAGTACCCTGAATGTGAACTAGAGGTGACGTGGTATCATACGTAATAGCACCCCAAACCATAATGCCGGGATGTGGGGCGTTCCACAGATGCTACAGCATTAAACGTTACTCCACGTCGACATCACACTCGCATGCGGCGACTTGCACTGGAAAAACAAAAGCGTGACTCATCTGCGAACATGACTTTCCGCTAATTCGTCATCCGATTCGCTGTAGCAACTAGTTCATTTCAATTATTTTTATGTAGGCTTCAGCTGAGTAAAGCAGAGCAAGGATGTGAATGACGAGTTCTTAAAATGTGAAAAAAAGAAAAAAAAAGTCTGTACATTTAACGGACAGGCCATTTGCAACCAATCGACGGGAAACGGTTCTGGTCGAAATGGGAATATCCTGGGTGTTTTGCACATGCATCAGAATGGAAGTACACGTGGCTTGTGCGGCTGCCACCACTTTAGCTTTGGAATCAGGATATGATAAGGGGAAAAAAGTGACCTTTAAAGAATGTTCAAAAAAATTGCACAAAATCATTCATTTAATACTTTAAAAACGGCCATATTTTATCCTATAGAAAAACCTGTAAAATATATAAAGCGAAGATAGTAATGGCAGTAGAAAAACACAAAAAAAAAAAAAACATTGTTATTCAACATCGTCATCATCCTCATCTTCGAAATTGTGCAGAGACACTGAATTTTCACATATTTTACCTAAACACTGCATGCAAAACTTGGAACATTGAAGGTCTGCGTTTTCATTGGCATCTGAAATCACTGTCTCACATAATAACGGTTCTTCATCTAATTCAAATTCATTATCATCATTCATAGCATCATTCATTCTTTAACATCTAATGTTTTGTGACACCTAGTCACAAAACATTAAGTGACGGTAAAGAAGAGGAGGAATGAAAGAACGGAAGTGACGAGGTGTGTGACGAAGCTCACAGATTCAGTGAGAGCTGCCACGCTTGTTTTTTATCCTTTCTCTGAGAAACCCAACCAAAAAACGAGGGTAGTTTAGGTGCTAGTTAACATTTTAGATGATCTCGTAAATTATCGTTTGATTTGAAAACAGCAGCATCATGGTGAAAAACTGTGGAAGACTGAACAGAACGTTCATTTCTTAATACTAACAAATGTTTTCTTCTGAAGTTTAACTTCCTCAAAAGAACTTCCTAAAATTGAAGGCAGTAATTCTCACCGACATATTATTCATTGTTACATAATTATATGGAATCATAATTTTAAAAAAAAATCATACTTGAGTGATATTTGCTACCTAAAATGCACAAAAATACCATTTTGAGATAATAATAATCTTTTTAGCAAAAAATAAAAGTTTTGAACGTTTTTTGATGAATTTCTATGGTTACTGTGAGTGAGGTTTTTTTTTTTTTTTAATTCTTACTTAATATTACAAAAGAAATTAGGAGCGGCTTTACGATTTATGGTACTTTCAAAGAACTAAACAGATCAGCATTGAATTTTCACACCAAAAATTTTGCATTTCAGAAAAAAAAGATGAAAACACATCTTGCAGATCAAATATGTTTATAGTTTTTTATGGGAGAAAGTCGATAAACTACAAGCACCAATTGAGACATACATAGCATTTTTAAAACTGAAAAATACCAACTATTCACTAATATATGAGAGAAAATATTTTTAAAAAATACCCTAAAATTTGTTTAAGAAATTTTATTTAAGGAGCTTATGTGTTCAGCTGCTTATTGCGTAGAGCACAGAAATTTCAATTTTTTGGTGTCAAAAACAAATGTAAGAAATTTTTTATTGGTTATTTTAGGCTATGTATCAAAACAATATTACTTCTAGAGCCTACAGTTTTTTTCAGAACTGAAAAATATTCATTTTTGACCGAGTTATAAGGAAACAAAAAGTAATAGGTGGCCATATTTTTATCTGTCATTTTGTATAGAAGCTCACATGAGAACTTAGAGGACTTTTCAAAATTTGTTCTACACATGTTCAGGAATCAATCCTGAAAATTTCAGCTAATTATTAATTTGTGGTACATCGACCGTATTTTCGGTCTAAATTTACTGCGTTAATAGTGACAAGTACAAATTAAATACAAGATATCATTAACGAAAATTGGCTTTAATAATATATTATTTCAATACTACTATGGAATTCCATTTGCAATTAACATAAATTATGCAAACATTTTAGCGCGTTTTGAGAGAGAGAACCATAGTAGTTTCATATTGCTCTACTACATTAATCAACGTCAAAGAGAGTAAATTACATGAGCGGCAACCAATTCTGACAAGGAACCATGAATGGCTTTTAATTAAAAATTTTGAGATTAAATTAAGGTCTTCGTAATGTAGTTAGTGTAGCATTAAGACATTTACTGTCCCTAGTAAAAGTCAGCAAAGGACTCTGTGTACTGTAACAACATCAGTTTCAATCGACACCCTTTGAAACATATCCAGCTGTTTCGTTTACTCACATATATATATATATATACACTGTTAAAAAAATGTATTCAAAAATGAAACTCTGAATGTATTCATTTTTTTTTTTGAATACAATTGATTCAAGAATGAGTAAATGTGGCATCAAATACAAACATACGAGAAATACGAGTCATGAAATGAGTACATGTGTTTCTCAAAATTAAACCTTATTGATTCGGAGCTATATTGAGTAATGAAAGTATTCAAAAATGAGTAAATTTTCATTATTTTTGAATACCCATTTTTAACAGTGTATATATATATATATATATATATATATATATATATATATATATATATATATATATATATATATATATATATATATATATATATATATATATATATATATATATATATATATATATTAGGGTCGTCCTTATTTATATGGGAAAACTTTTTTTTGGAATTCAACAAGTGACGCCCCCTAGTTTTGTGACACTATAATAAAAAGTAATCGGTGCAAAATTTGAACTCGATCGGTCAATAATAACACTTGCCCCTAGGACGTTGAACTTTAACACCACTTTTGATAATTTTCCCACAAATCTTCGAGTTTTTACTTCAGATCCCGTACATCGTTTCTCCTATGTTTGAAAAATATTTTTACAGCGAGGTAGCACTAAAATTAATCTTTTTAATTACTTCATATCGTCTAAAGATTTTACATTAAATAAGAATGAAATATTGCTTTAGAAACTTTACCTTGATCGTACGCTTTTCTCAATGTATCTCAATCGTGTGCATTTTTTTAGTCTTGGAGTGTCTGTAAAATACTAAATTGCTTTTTTGACTCATATTTGGTAAATTGATTGTGAAATTCTTCGCTTAATATTGTGCTCCTCTTTCAGTTGTATCATTCACAACTTTCAGCATTTTAACGATATCTCTTCCCTTTAAATAGCTTCCTTCATTTTGCCATGAATCAGGATCAAATAGGAAAACATCTTTTGGTGTTTGTAACTTATTAAACAGTTTTACTGACTTGTAATTGATTTTATAAAGAGGAAGATCTTTACTAAGAAAGTATTCCAAATCATCTACTGTTATTTGAAATTTTTTATACAGTCATCAGACACGTCTTCCTATTCAGCAAGCTTTTTTTTTTGAAGTAGTCTTTTCCTATCTTCAAAGTTAATTCCTTCATCCGATACGGACAAAGCTACTAGTTCATCCCCTAAGTACAATAAGTGATTTATGAATTTTTCAATCACTGCTTCTGCTGCATGTCTGTCATCATTTTGAACGCTACAGGTTTTTTAGACACTGAACAATAATATGTCATCAAATTCTTTTAGAATTTAAGTGATATGTATAATTTTTGAATTTTGAAGCGCTTAAATAATGGAATATCGATTCTAAAACTAAGAAAGGCAAGAACTTCTTTAAAGACATTCTGCAGTACGATTTCAAGTGCATGATGATAGCAGTACAAATGAAATATATCACCGTTTAGCTTTTGCTCTAAAAAATTACATGCACAATTTGTACGACCGGTATTGTAAACCGCTGTATAAAACACTAGCTTGAACAGTTAGCAATAAAGAGCAATCATCTAAGATATCATATACAATTGAAGAAATACCTCAGAAATTCTGAGTAGCTGTTCAACATTGGAACCTGAAACTATCATGGTAAGCCTATCGGCGTTTTTTTCCAGTTACATCTGGATGTAGCTTTGTATCCCAGGGAATAACTAAAAAATCTAAATTTAAATTCATGAAATCTGGTTTTACCTCTCGAAGATTTTCTCTTGCTCTCTTAAGGGATGTACGATTGATCATAAGGTTATTTGGATTTAAATTTACTGCATCTACATAGGCTGTTAATAAATGAGCAGCATCTTTGTCTGTAATATGGCATTTGTCTAACATTGATGAAATGCGAGCAGATCTCAATAGTTGTCAAGCTTTTTTGCGTTGTGGTAGACCAGATATAGAAAAAGGGTTCAACAGGTTAGGATAGATACCCATTTCGGTTTCTAAATCTTATGAATTGCAAGAGGAATTTGATGATAATAAAGGACTATGTACTGAAATAGAAGACAGTTTAAAGTATAGATTTTTACATTATTTCGATCTAGAATTTCTTTAAATTTATATTTTAGATATGCAAAATAGAGTTTATTTTTATGGTAGGGTAATCGAAGATTTTTCAAAATTTAAATTATTAAAATGCATAAACATTTAAGTATATAACTAAAGAACAGCGAATTAAAATATAATTGTCATTACTTATATTTATAGCATGGAAACCTAGTGACCCTATTCGCCACACCTATTACATACACAGAAAATTTTCTAAATCAACACCCCCAAAGCCTGGAGGAGGCAATTTGTTGTTGTCAAAAATCATTCATTAATGGCCTTTAGAATCCCTTGCGTCCGTCTTGGTGGAAAGAAATGTTCACCTGCCGCTTCACTGTAAAAACGATTTAGAAATGTTCCTGGAAAATAATGGGCAGCTGATGTGCCCAATTTCTTCCAGTAACATATCTTATAAAAGCCAGGAACGTTTTCCGCTACAATTCAGTAACCTTTCTGAAATTATCCTAGGTGCTTTCTAAAATATTCAGAACTTTTCCCGTTTAAAGTCAGTCGTATCTCTGGAATCTTGGAATAATCTTAGGTGGGTACACTGTAACAGTTTGGCACCTTACTGCGTTTCGAGAAAAGCTCCAAATGAAGTATTGCAACCTTGGCCAAAGCTAAGACTGAACTGCAAGTAAGTATCAATAATGCTACTTGCCTGCAATTCTTGCAAAGCTGCTTGGTCCATAGACTGATTGGCACCCTTAGGATGCCTTATCCGTCTAGACGGGCCGCAAACGAACTGAATTGGATACACTTTATAAACACGCTCAGTTAATCTTTAAACTGGGAGCTAAAAATAATTTTTACAACAGTGAGAAATCTGCATTCGTACAACTTGTAGCAATTCAGGAAACTTTTTGACAACGATACTTGATTTTTCCAGGAAGTGCATTAAAACCATAGAAATCCCGAAATGTTACACGGAAATACTCAGCAACGTTTCGGAAATTTTTTACAGTGTTGGTTTGAAACGAGCGCGAATAGCATTATGCCTGTCCCAAGGCCATTGGTGTACGTACCCTATGTAATTTGTAAAATTTTACAGAATGAAAGTGAGAGAATGGTTGGTCTGGAAGTAGCAACATCTATTGAGGTTCAAAATTACTTTAAATATAAAACCTAGGAAAATTTTTACATAAAAATGAGAAAATCCGCAATTTTTTCTTTAAAACTCAAAAAAGGGGGCCCTAGGAGCACGTGTTAATATTCATAAAATTTTGCATGGATCATTTATTTGTATAATGGAACAAATTGAGGGGGCGTCTTGTAAAATATCTACAACTTCAAAAATAAGGACCACCCTAATATATATATATATATATATATATATATATATATATATATATATATATATATATATATATATATATATATATATATATATATATATATATATATATATATATATATATATATATATATATATTTGCTGAGTTGCCCGTCTTTGCCCAGTCAAACTTGAAAATAAAAATTGTGTCAAGTGACGTGTATTCAACAATCAGGCTTAGTTAAATAAATAAAAACAACATCATGCAAAATTTCCCTTCCTAACAATAACGACATATATTAAAATACTTTTAAAAAATTAATCCAGAAAGATGGATTTAAAAAGCGTAACTATGGAAACACAAAATAAAGTAAGTTTAAGGAATTAAAATGCGAAATAAAATAATTAACAATTTGAATGGACATGAGATTTTTTGAACTTGATTGAAAAAGGCTTGTAACTTTTTTCCTTTCGAGATAGAAGCTCACTTTTTCGACCATAGGTCGAGATAGATCTAGGGTAAAAAATGTTGCTTTTCCAATGGTGTCAAAAAGAAAACTGTGGGGACAATTCCTTCACTTTTTATAGATTTACTAGAGAACCCGACAGACGTTGTTCTGTTCAAACTTTGTAAATTGAAAAGTTAAAAAAATTCAATAAAGTACTAAGTGTTTGAACCGTTTTGTTGAAAAAAATAAGTAAAAGGAAAATGCTTTATGCTGCTTGGTGTCAGAATGCGTATATTTATTACAACTTGATTTATCTAATGCCCATTGAGCAGTAGTTTTATTAACTATTTTTTCTTCAGTACTTGGTGGTTCGTTCCTTCAGCCATACTCGAAGGATAAAAAGCGTCCTCAGATGTTAAGTGTAAAAAACTACTCATCTAGAAGAAACGGGAAATCCGACTGCAACATCCCCATATGAAAAAGAATAAAACAATCGAAAGGATATCGTTTAAAAAAATGATAAAGGTAAAAACAGTTATCTGAATAAGTGAAAATCACTCATCCCTCCCCCCCCCCCCCCCGCCTCCTGAAGTAAATTAAACACATTCTTCCACTAAAATGACTAAACACTCTTTAAAAATGAAAAACAATTCTTTTCAATTTAAAATATTTCGCCAAAGAAACAAAAAAAAAAAAAAAAAAAAACATTAACATTAACTTTAAAATGTAAACAAATGATCACACAACTCTATTGTTTATATCCAAAGTCGCCAAGCCACCACGCTACTGCAATCCAGCCGATCAGTGAGCGAAGTTAGGAACGCTAATCGGTTGGAATTATCTTTTAAACAAAAACTTTTAAAACTTCATATATTGCCTATTTTGTTCTTTCCACCAAAGATAAAGATCTTCCACTGCACTGATCTTTTGTGTACAGAACTACCCTGTTGTAATTTATCCGGACGAAAATAAAATTTGTTTCGTCTTTAAATTCCATCCTCTTTTCCTTTAATAATGTACTGATAATTAGTTTGATAATCCTTAAAGTATTCTTGACATTGGTGCCAAAACTCAGATGGATTTGAGCCGAGAAACAAATGTTGCTAGGTACGGTACTTTCTGATCATTTAGTTATAAAAACCTAAAGCACCGATGCGGTTACATGGTTCAACTACGACGGCAGAACGCACGTTTTGCGTGAACCTTCCAGTACTTTACTTCAAAATATATCAAGGGACCTAAAATCGTTGCTTTCAAGAAATGTGTGCGCGAAAAAAAAAAAGGCTTCACTCTCTCTATCTCTCTCTCTCTACGTTTTATCTATTCTTAAATTACACATCACAGTAGAAATTTCATTACAAAAAGCAGAGCTGGCTTTCTTATTGTCCTTGGCAACGGTTTAAATATTTATTTCAGTTCTCGCTCAACAATAGGTTGAAATAAATATTAATCATTTGGGAGATATAACCATCTAATGTTTTAATTAATTAATTAATTAACAAAAACGTTTCCGATTCGATCCATCGCGCTTCTATATAAAACATGCTCTCCACAACTTAATTACATACGAAACATTTGATCAAAATCGGTCCTGCCGTGTAAAAGCCTTATGGTGACAAACGTCTGTACAGAAGATTTATACAGCTTCGAGACACAGAGCTATATCATCCATGAATATGAAGTCTTCATTTGGAAACCAATTTTTTAATCATGGAACCTTTGATCAAGCATGTTTCTATGCTGATACTAGGTCACAATGCCTACTGCGATGCATAAACATCCATTACTCTAAGCGGAAATTTCGCTTCAATCCATAAATTGGGTAGGATTTTTAACGGTTTGTGCTATGCAGTTTGGGGAAAATACTTGACTGGTACTCCTCCTGACATACTGACTGCTTTCTTTTCATACTTCTTTCTGATATTCTCGTTGCTTTATCAGAAAGCTACGCTTAAAAGTAAAAAAAAAAAATCTTTAACGCATATAATTTGTGTTAAAGTTGTATTATTGTTTTTATATATGTATTTATTATTGTTTGGCAACGCTAAGTACATTTTAAAGTTTTACAATGGCGATCATCTAATAAGTTGGAATAAAGTTCCGCTAATAATATCTTCGTCTCTTCCTATTTACAATTCATAGTTTACTCTGCTAAGTAGATACATAGCCTTAATATGGTATTTAAAGTCATCAGGTTATGTAAAATTTATCAATTTGTTGAGAAACATTCTCCTAAAGAAAGTTTTAGCCACATTTATAAACAGTTCCGAGTCTTTAGTGAGTACGCAATAAAGTTGATTTCAGAAAAAGGAAGGAGCAACTTTGAACTCAACTGGGTGATTAAAAGAAAATTAATGTTTCTCACCTTGCTCCGATTACTTATAAATTTTCCATGCACAATATTTTCCCCAAGCGAGTATCTTTTGCCTTAGCAAATGTGATATCAGCCCTTTTTTCTAGGGCAACGAGCAGCTAGTTCAACTGAAATGAGCTTTCTACGAATAGAAGAATCAACATAAATTTGCTACATACGCCTGTAGAAAGATTTTCAGTTCATGATCAGTTGTTTTTCTGTTGGCTTAAGCAATTTGAATAAATTTCATTTCTGTCCTTGCAGTAATTTTACTTTTCCTACTGCGTGTCTCTATTCTAGAATTCTTATTTTCACGTTTTAAATCCACTGATGTTTGCAGAAATTTAGTTTTTTTAGCGATATCTTGTTGTCAATAGTGATTTTCTTGGATGATGCACTTTGTCGCAGCCAGTTTTGTGAAAAAATATCGCTTGCTTCACTCACGATCACACAATAATCTTTTAACAAAAGAAAACAAAGCTACCGATTATAAACTAATTACAGCTGCGAAGCAAATTGCTTTACGGATGGAATGATACTGATAATAACCCAATGAACGAAAATAAAATACTAGCAGAGCATGCAGATATTTGAAGAACTGTGTTTAAACTTGATTGTTAATCAAACACAATCTTAATACAATGCAAAACATTTCACTACTTTGGAGCAAATGTTTTTCTTTCTTAAAAATACAAACATTTAACAAAACAATGTCCGGAAAATTACTCGAAAGGAGTGAAATATTGATTGAAACAACAAAACAAATTACCGTTTACGAAAATCTTCACGAAAAACTGAAAAAATTACAATTATTATAATAATTTGCACACCTATGTACATACATCAGGCTGTTTTTGAACTCTTGAATCCAATTTTAAGAGGTATTAGTAGGGGAACATGGGGAAAAGTGAAATGGGGAAATATTGACTCTGCTATTAGCTCCACCTATCCGGTATTATTTTAACCATGTACTACCATTTGTAATCTATTCCAGTCAGGTAAAAAATACCGCCTAAGATTAAGGCATTTGATAATATAAACAACTTTAAAAAAATGATATTTATGTTGTAATATTTTGTTGCAAGTCAAAAATTATTTTTATTACTATAAAATTATAAAGTTCTTGTTATTAACATTTTCAATATTAATTGAGACTTTCTAATATTCAATGCAGCAAAAATTTAGTTAATGTTAGTTATTTGTTAATTTAAATAAATTGTACAATAGTATAGAACATACGGGGCAAAGTGAAATAGTTTGTTTCGTTTAGTCACTCAGCCATTTAATATAAATCACTTACGTTTTCATTTGTTAATTAATGCATATGATTCATTTATTTAGTTACTCACTTATTTAGTGATTCAATCATTTATTTTCTTTTTCGTTTATTTATTTACTCGCGCATTTATTTTTCTTCGTGCACTACTTGATTTATTGATTTAATTATTCGTTTTTTGTTTCATAATCTTTTTATTTGTTCATTCAAACTTTTATTTACTGATTCTTTTGATCAAAAATATTTTTTTAATCAAATAGAAACTTTTTAACTAGAAAAATATTTAATTTTTTACTTTGCCCCATGGGAAAAAAAGTGAAAAATTTCCATCTTTTTTTTAAAAAAAACTCAAATTTTCTGCCAAAAATAAAAATAGTTTCAACGCAAGTTTTACTGTAAAATACAATGTTCTTTCTTTACATGTACTGTAATTTTCAAAACAAATTTCTGATTTGTTCATTTTGAAAAAACTCAGCCATCTTAACCATTTCACTTTGCATCACATTCCACTACTCTACATGAAAAACAAAATGAAGGGTCTCAAACGTCTTCAAAAGGAGATAGGTGGCATTAAAGTTTAGAGTCCAAAATTTCCAATGATTATAAAATACTGAAAAATAAATCGATTCGTTTGCAGTTTTCGCTAAAATTATTCTTTTTATCAGTATTTTTTTTTTTTTTTGAAAATAAATTTTAAAGATGTAGTTCAAAAATTGCCGATAGGGGGGGGGAGGACGCTTTAGGCTTTAGAGTAACGAACAACTGTTTTTTTACCCTCATTTTTGAATATCATTAAACATTTTCTAATGCTTGTACTAAAACTTAAACATTGAGCTCAAAACCTGAATTATTGGAAGTGGTTGAGTCTCGCAAACTGGACTGTGTTCAAAAGTTGAAATACAATCAGTCACAAAAAAAAGTATTCACTCAGAAGGAAAAGAGGTGTCTTAAAGGAATTTAACATGCATGTGACCTATGAATTGACGCGTAACCGCTCCCTTCATTCTTACCGGTTTTTTTTAAATTTTTTACTTTTGTAAAGCCAATACACGGTCGGTTAGCTTACTATACAAAACACCATCCGATGTGTAAAGATACCCCCTCCCAATATTTTTTAAAATTTTAAAGGCTGAGATAGGGAAATTATGCATGATTATTTCCTTATAGTTTTTTATACCGAAGGTATACTCTATTTAAAGGAATTCATTTAGAATGGTTTTTCTTTTTATTTTATTTGCTTAAAAATTTAGTGTTTTTTAAAAATATTTTTACCAGTATCTTTACTGGACATTAAAACTGCATATTTCTAGCAGTATTGTATATATATTTTATATGATTCATCCATGTACTATGGTGTAACTTTCAAAATATTGCCGGTTATTAGTATTTTGTTTCGTGGATCTTTAGTGTGAATAGAAATTACAGTTTTGAGAAATAAATTAATCAACTTTAAAACATTAATATGGAAAGAGAAAAAAGAGCGTTTAAAAAGACTTTCAAAACCTGATTGAAATTCTTGATAGCGAAAACTTGGAATTTGTCAGAAGAGACAATCATCCTTCTTCCCCTTCCCCAGAAAAATTATGCTGTAAACTAACTATAAAGTGAATTGAAAAATTCACTTTATAGTTAGAGTATCACTCATATAGTATATCACTCGTATAGTAGAGAGTCACTTTATAGTTAGAAAAAGAAAGAAATTTTCTTTTCTTTCTTTTTCCAAACTGAAGGACCCAATCCAACCACTTGATCAGTGGGGCATATATCACATTCCTTGTCAATGTAATATTGGTTACGTGGGACAGACAAGGCGTTCACTTAAAATTCGTTTGAAAAAACACGAAAACCACGTTAAAAAACAGGAACTGAACAAATCTTCAATTGCTAAACATTGTTGGGACACAGGGAACAATTTTCTCTTTTCGGAAACCAAGATCATTTGCAGACCTACAACAGTAGGTGAATTAGATTTTCTAGAATCCTTTTACATTCATAAAAACTTAAATAATCTTTGCAATGAGTCTTTTGCTGTTCCGCATTTTTCTCCAATCTTATTCAATCTTACACGTTAGAATACGTCATATTTTGCCTCAGCACTTGCTGATAGCTGATTGGTCAATGTTTTCCCGGTTACGCAATTTAAACTTTCCCACTGACCTTGACTCATCCATTTGTACATTTCGCACTGAGGAAGGAGGCTATTGCCTCTGAAACATGTCTGCGTTTTTATAAAGTTTTTATCTTTTCTGTGCTTTTAAACGTTGTTTCATTTTTATTCAATTTAACTATAAAGTATTAAATTGTATATATATACTTTTAAAAATAAAAATATATTTAAGAAATCCTTTTTTAAGGTAGGCGAACATCATAAATATTTTTTTCTTCAATATTCAATGCACTTTTTTAAAACTTTATACAATTATTATATGAGATAAATAACACATTTTGACACTTATTTGTTGAAAAAAATTTTTTGAGAGTTTTTTTTTTAATAAAAAGTCATATTTTTAGTAAAAAACTACCATTTCCTTAACACTTCTAGTGCATTCACTTTTTCATAATTTTAAAAACTTTTTGTGTCTCTCTTAGGTGTTCTATGTTAGATACCAGAATGGGATATGACCCTCCAATTTGGAAATTATTAACTAAAAACAGGTTTTATGGGTAAATGTTTGAAAATTTTTCGCGAGAAACGTGTTTTTTACCACCTAAGTTTAACTGATCATTATTTTAAAACCTCATATTGCATGTACATTAACTTTTCGAGGTTTACATCACAGTAATATGTTCAATTACCATGTTTGCAAAGTTTCAAATCTTTAGAGCTAATACTTTTTTTCGCTAGAGCTGTTGGCGTAAATAAAAACTTGAAAACGTGGTTATTAGAAAATCAAGAAAGAAAAAGTAAATTTCAGTTATAAACAATGCATTTGAGTGAAGTAAATTCTTCTAGATTTCTCAATCATTCACCGACTTAAAAAACAATTGCGAACTTAGAAAGTAGAACAATGGGGCTCTCTAAATTCTTCAAAATCTCAAAGTCGCTTTTTTTTTCGAAAATTAGGGTATTCGCCTTCCTTAACTAAATGGGGAGGAAGGGCTATATCTCCAAAAAAAAAAAAAACTTTACTATTTCCTAAAAAAATAAAGAAAAAAAATAAAAGCAGAATACAATTTGCAGATGTTATGATAGAGGTTTTTTTTAGAGGTATAGAACTTTAAGTTGGCAACACTATTTGATATGTGCCCCATTTTGATAGCTGTCACTTGTTTTGTGTTAAACAAGTGGCTTGGTTTGCCATTTCATCATGAATAGATTCACACCAGAACAACGCCTACAAATTGTGCGCATTTTCTACGAAAAACATGGTTCGGTTCGAAAAAATCATCGCGCTCTTTGTCCATTTTACGGTCGGAACAATCTTCCATCAGAGCAATTAATTCGAGCAATCATGGATCGTTTGCACGACTGTGTGAAGTCATGGGTCTACAGCTATAAGCCACAGATGATTGACGCCTTGGAAAAGAACATTCGGCACGATATCACTGGCATACGGCCTCCTTTGCTGCAAAAAGTGATAGAAAATTTGACTTCCCGATTGGACTTTCTCCGAGCTAGCCGAGGTGGCAAAGAGCAAAGAATCATCTTTCGAATAAAGTCAAATTCATGGCAATAAACACCTTTTAACTGTTTTATTTGAAACTAAAGATTTTTTAAAACTCCATTAAGTTATGAACAATTAAGTTAATCAATTTGAGCAACTTAATTGTGAATTAAAAGGAAGAATTACGCTCCTGAAGTCTTAGGAAATGTTAGGAAGGTAATTAAAAAGTTGAATAAATACCTTTGTGCAGAAAAAGTAAAAGTAAGAAATAACAATGTAATTAAACAGAAATTGCAAATTATTCCACACCAATGGTTCCGAGTTTCAAGAAATCCCTTTTTCATTGCAAATAGAGTGAGTTTATGGATGAAAAGGCATGCGACAAAAGTCTCTTGTCTATTCATCTTGTAGTTTCTTGAAGCCATTTCAAAGGCACTACATTTCAAATTGCAGGAAAAAACAAACAAAATACTGCATTACACCAGACTTTATAACAAAGCAATTAATTGTAAAAATTCTAATCAAAATAAAACTCTCACAGCATATAATTCAATATCTTTATAAACAGAACAGGTATGAAAATTAAAGTGATTTATGCATAACATTTCTATAAATTATTTCCTATCAAATAACTAATTCTTAAACAACTACGAATTGCGCAATGCGTCTATATATTCAATTATTGACATTAATAGCAAATACATATTAAAATCAACAATTCAGAATATCTAGTCTCTTTTTCTACATAATTACTCATATTTATAAGACAGTAACAAAAAGTAATTTTACTCTTCTTTGCTCATACAGCAAAACCTTGGCGAGCGTTTCTGCCGCCAGATGCATTTCAAAGCCTGCCAAGCTAAGGGTACACAAAAACGAATATAAAAGCAAAATTTTACGTAGTAGACTGCGTTTACAGTGGTATATTTAAGTGTTAATGACTAAATGAATGCATAAATATCGTACAACATCTAAATAAGTAGGTTGTATAAATATACTAAGCAGAAAATAAGTGTAAACAGTATTGATGCTTCACTACCGGAACACAAAAATTAAAATTAAAAAAAAAAAGAAAATTCATTTGAATTCTGAAATTTTGAATTCAAATTATGTTTTTCGCAATCACGAACAGCGACAGGATCGTACTCATTGGAGTTATTGTTTCCAGAAACGGCTCCTGTCCCCCAAACCTGCCCCTCCTCCTGGGCGGTTACGTGTGCATAGTTGAGTGAGTGTGTAGGCTTGTGTGTATGTGTAGACCTGTGTATGCACGCAGGTGTGTGTGTGTGAGTGTATGTGCGTGAAGTCTTGTGTGCGTATGTGTGTGAGTGTGTGAGCGTGCGTGTGTGTAGGACATGGACGCCTCCGATCAGGAGAAGCGGATAGCTCGGGACCGGAGCAACCTGCAGAGGCCGGTGGGCGGTGGTGCTGCAGAGGGCCCTGGTCCAAGCTGAAAAAGGAACCGGACGCCAAAGACGGTCAAGTGAGGACAATAAGCAATCGTGATTGCTCAATAAAGAAAGGGATTTTTCCAGAAAAAATTGCACATACATAGAGATTAAACATCCATATATTGATAATTAATAGCAAAAATGTTGTTCATTCCTGTATTTTAACGGATTCTACGTAGTTTTGATCGCTTCTCGGACGCTCCATGTCAATTCTACGGGAAGAAAATCTTTATTGCCTGCGGGGGTAAACTGGAGATTTCGACCAATAAGCGGAGGGTCGCGTATTGCACGACTCTGAAGCGTAGCACACATGATTAAACGTACCACCCATTTACATTAGCATTTTGAACGAGCAGAAAATACATCTGGGGAGTGTCCCCTTTCAATTGAGCAAAAGCAGGCCAAGTCTAGTCAAACAGATCCACAGCCATACAATCCTTTTCTCGAAGCTACTCACGGAACTTTTGACCGCCCTGCTAACTTCGTTGTGGATATGACTAGAGGCGTGAATTTACAGCGACTCAAAGTTAATGCGATAGAGAGCTATATTACAAAAATTTCCTTCCATTTATACTATTCGTTGGCCAATTAAAGTTTTTGAATTTGAACTGACAAAGTTATCAAGAAAACACCAAAAACATTTTATACTAAATTTCAATATGACATTAAATTCAGAAAAAAAAAAGGTAAATAAAATAAAATGACAGACAGTCTCGAAACGCAGTTTTTTTTTTTAACAACCAGGGGCCTCTGACCCCTGCTCGCTAACGCTCACCAACCCCCCAAAGATTGCTTCGCAATCTTATTTGAAACGCAAAGATTTAAATCGTCAATAAAAAAGAAGAAGATTAAAAGCGCATTATGAGCTAGCTCCCTTCGGATCAAAAAGCACCCCTTCCCGGATTTTCAAAATAACTTGTACCAACTTGCAGAGCCGTAAGGACTAAGGGGATCCTGAGCATTGCATAGCTGCAGTTTTGTACGTTTGAATAGTCGCTTTCCTATTCGTGGTCTCAGGTAATATATTTTGCTCTTTAGCTCGATGCTTAAATTGAGTTGAGCCTAAGATTTTCCGTTAAAATCGAAATTCTTAAAGTTTGAGAATAAGAAAGAAGAAACATGTGGCGAATCGAAAAGAGGTAACTATGGCAACGCCAAATAAAACATGGAATAATTTTAATCGAGATGAAATTATTCGAACTTTATTTTTAACGGCTTGTATCTTTTTTCTCTTTCTAGATAGAAGCTCAGTTTTTCGACCATTGGTCGAGTTATATCTGAAGTAAAAAAATATGCTATTTCCAGTGGTGTCAAAAAGAAAAATGTGGGACAATTCCTTCGCTTTTTATTGATGGATTTAATGAAGAAAGCAGTGCCTAAATTTTAGCTAAGCCTAAAAAAGTTCGAGTTGAAAACGCAAATACCTCCCACCGTATTTAAGTTGGAGCAATGAAACTAATTGCGTAAAACGCGGAAAAATCTACCCTTTCCAACGATATATAATATTAATGTATGCAAGTCATTTTTCACCCTTTTAATGGGCAATAATAGGCAATTTACGTGAAATTTGAGCTTAAAACATTAATTACAACAAAACTAATTCGAATTTTAAGAAAATGAAACCCCAGGTGCACACCCCCGGGGCTCGAAGTAGTTTTGTACAAAATTTCAAGGCTGTAGGTGCTATGGGGCGTTCTGGACGCACGTCCGCCACAGACTTCCCTCCAGAATTTCTTTGAAACCTTACTTTTATTTACTATAAAGAGATAATGTTTGAAGTAAATACGCAATTACAGAAAATATTTAAAAATCCCGATTGTCATTTGCTTAAATGTAATTGAATTAAATTAAATTTAAAAAGCAACGATAGAAGCGAAGTTTTAGCTATATATATATATGTATATATATATATTGATAAAATTATAATGCAACTGCTTTTTGATTAAAAAAAAAACCAAAACGAATCTATAAAAACTTAAATATTGTTAGAGTTGGTTAAATCCGTGTGATTTCTACATTTTTACAATTTTTACCTGAAGATCTTCGACTTAAATAGTCTGGTAAAAAATCATATGAAAGGATAGCTAAAACAAATGTAATATGTAAGATGAAAGAGTATACTTTATTTTGCATTCTTTTTTCTCTTATGTTAATAAAAAATGGCATCGTGATCCTGAGGAATTTTTAATGAAATGCCAAAACAAAGGTTTTTGTTCTCACAAACCTTCTCCCGCCTAGAACGCATTTTACACATGTATGGTGACAATTTGAAGAAGATATTTTTTTTTCCTTTTGCTAAATATGGAGCAATCTTTTGTACCACGAAACACAGTTTCTTTGTTTTCTTTCACGAAGATATTTTCATTACTGCTTTAATTTGTTTCAAAAATATTTCAGGTTTAATGATCTTTTGCACTGAAATATTTACGCAAGCCTGGATGCTTCTTATGACACAGTTATTACGGTAGACTTCTCTATCTATCTTAGTTTAATGAAAAATATCCTGTTATACGTTATTTGTGTACACTTATTTTACGCACTGTGCACAAAAAAAGCAGAAAAATTAACTAAACCCTTAAGTTTAAAGATTTTTTATTCATTTATATATCTATATCTATCTATCTATCTATCTATCTATACATACACACACACACACACACATTATATATATATATATATATATATATATATATATATATATATATATATATGTGTGTGTGTGTGTGTGTGTGATGTGTTATTTTCTAAGACACTTTATTAAGAACTCGAACTCTTGTGAACTATGTTTTTATTATTCCTACGCGCGGAGTGAGATTGTGCGCGACGCGACCAATTTTGGCGGGTTGAAGATGAAGGAATGATGGGAAGTGTGGTGGAAGACGTGTTGTTCTCGATGTTTTAATGTTTATTGTTCTATGTTCCTGTATTCGTCTTGTGCTGTCAATTATTAAATGTTTATTAGTATACGATGTCGTCATTATGCTTTGTTGTGTGAAGAATACCCCTAGATCAGCCGAGATCCTTATATATATATATATATATATATATATATAGGGGCGGACTGGCCAGGTCGGCTAGTCGGGGATCCTAATACATTCAAATTCACACTGAACATTTTTAAAGTGTTATAATAAAATAAAATAAAAGCATGCAAGTTGTTTTCTCTATGTGAAAAAAGCGTTTGGAAACAGGTTTATTCTTTTTCCATCCTAAGCAGAGACCAAAGAAAGTAGCCGAAGTCCACACGTGCGAATGCTTAGCTCTCTTATCAACTTTCTCTCTAGTTTTTAGAGTTCTGGGGACCATGGCTCTCACATTGAAGAAACGGAGGGGGCCAGAGAAATTTGAGTCCGATGCGGCCTGAAAAAGGCCCCGGGACGAAAAATAGGGTTAAAAACTTGTATTTGTACATCTATTAACGCTAGAAAGACGGAGGAGCCTGTGTGGCCCCTCGCATAGTTTGTTGTTTAATAACTCGGATAATATCAATCGGAACTTAATGGAATTTTTTGAATTTTTATTATATGACGCTATTTGAGTGCTTGTTTAATCATTTAAACATTCGCCTCATAGTACTGTTATTTCAGTACTTGCACGACATTACTGGTGGAAATACATAACTGAACAATATTAACTGTTGCCATTTTATTCATGCTTTGTATTAAACGTATGTAACGTGACATGCTATGTATTTATTCTTCCCAGGGGAGAGGGGAAACATGTGAGATAGTCGGTGCACTACCAGGCGGGTGGTTTTAGAGACTATTGTTGTTTTTCTTATAGTTAATGTTGTACTATGTTGTCCTTCTTTTATTTAGGCCTGAGTTGAACACTCGTCTGTTGGTATCGCTTTTATTTTCAAAACAGCCTATGCATCGCCTGGCGACGCAATAAGTAATACAGCTGTTTACTTATTAGAATCGTACTATTAAAAACCTTTAATTAATACAGTTTTTTTAAATATTTTTTTTTATTTAGAAGCTAAACAACTTCACATACAAAAGGACTGCGTGCCCAGCGCCTTGCCCCTGGACACACAGGAAAAAATTGCAACAGAAGGGAAGGAAATAACACACAGTGACAGGATAATCGAACCCATGACCTCCGGCTTAGAAGGGGAAGCTTCTACCCCATAGCCAAGGAGGCCCCATTAATAGTTAGTAACATTTCGTTAACTGTAAGGGCTCGGTTCCACATTTAGAAACGGGTTAGTATACGAATGGTTAGTGAAGTTGAGGAGTGACAAAGAGAGTGACAAAGAAACATAAGCATAAAGGGTTGTTAGAGTCAAACATACATTTAAATACATTCAAAATAGTGGTGCGACATCGATGGCAAAACATCGATGTTAGAAATTAAAACATCGATGGTATTGATACATCGACCAAAAAAACATCGATGTCTCCAAACATCGATGTTTTAAAACAACGATCTTTTTATTAATATATAACATACATTTTTGAGTACACTACACAAATTTAAGCAATACAAAAGAATACGTACCCGACGAATATATTAAAAAATACTGAATCTCAAACCATGATTATAATTTGATAAGAATAAATTCACAACATCTTGGTATATTATAGTAGAACAAAAACTGATAATATAAGACAAGCGCTGATTAATACAAACTAGTTATAGTAATAGGGAAATATTTTCAAACTAAATGAAACTAAAAGTAAATTTACATCAAAAAAGAATCTAAGAAAAAATGTATCAGAGCACTTACCGTGGGTTGAATGATGCGAAAAAGTTGTGTTAATTATATTAAAAATATAAAATGAATTCTAATCAGGCCCGGCTCTTGGGGTTGGCGACCTATGCCACTGCCTAGGGTGGCAGAGTTTAGGGGCAGCCAATTTCATAATGGCAAAATGTAAAGAGGCAAAAAAATAAGGGGGGAAATGATAAACTCAAATTAGTTCCTTTTTTTTTCTGTAGCTCAAAATCAGCTGTACGAGAGAGTATGCTCGATGATTTAAGATAAAAAATACATATAGGCCAGGGGCGGCTCCTGTCAACATCGCCTGGGGCGGCAAATCGACTAGAGCCGGCCGTGATTCTAACAAGTATTTTTAAGAGCAAGAAATACTGTTCAGCTCCGACAAAATGAGCAATGGCCTTGAACAAGTCCATTTCTTTCAAGGAAGAGCAATCGGTATGAAGAGGCATTGTTAGGCGTGGTTGGGCAACCATTGCAACCCTTTTATTGGCGAGAAAATCCTGTACCGCTTGCTAATAGTTAGGTATAGTAATATTGTTCGCCAAATGGGCAATACACTGCCAACTAAATCCACAAATTTACAAGCCGTTTTTTCTCACCCCTATTTCAAGTAATGGAATCGATGAAGCGGTCGGGCAGCGGAGCTCAACTTGCCAGAGATGGACAGTATGTGTTGTACTGTTAGTTAATAATTAAACACAAATGGTCAGTAATAGAGGGACGACTTGTTGGGGGAAGTCGATAAGTAACCCCGAATATTGGTGCTAACAATTTGGAGGAAAAAAAGTTTGTTTACTTTGTCCCCCCGAAACGCATTTCTCTTTTTGCAGACTATCCCACCAGTCAGAGAAACATCTCTTTCCGATGGAACAGAAGTTGTCATCACTATCAAATACTTTAAAGCAACTTTTACCAGCTTTGAATTTTTAAAGCTATAATTTTCACCGTAGTAACATATAGGATTTTCCTTTAGTTTAGGAACTGGAGCTTTGAAATAGACTGCAAGTTTTGGCACCAGACTACCAGTGTCAGGTTCTTCCAATAGCTTTGACCTCTTCCGCACTCTCTAGTTCACCTTCTACTATCTTGAACTGATCTTCCCAAAAACCATCCTCTACACACCAAAATTATTTTTACAAAGTTCGTGCAAAAAATGATTTTTTTTTTTTTTTGGACAACTCCATAAGTAAACTTAATTACCTAGCGGGAAAATTGGAGCAAATTTTATGATAATTTTCAATTAAAATGCAAAAACATCAACATCGAAAAAACATCGAAACCAAAACATCGATGGTCCAAAAACATCGAAAGTAAAACATCGATGTTGAAAACATCGGTGCTTTAGCAAAAACATCGATGTTTCCAAAACATCGACATCGATGTCGCACCCCTAATTCAAAACATTGTATTGTGTTAGATATTTTTTTACAATATTGCCTTTTACAATACTAGAATTATTTGTCCTAAAAGAAAAAAAAAAACAGTTCTTTATTTAAAATTGTAAAAGAAAATACTATTTCGCATATGATGTATCATAAAATGTTTGCCGGCTAAAATAAAGTAACATTTTGATATTTTTTTAATTTTACGATCTATACTACTAATTCAAGTAAGGACAGATTAAACGATCATTAATTAAAAATTTAAAGCCCAAACTCCTCCGCAAACAAATCACTATTTTTTCTTTCCTTGGTAACAAAGAAACGCAAAGTAGCAAAAGACAATCGGAAAGGTTAAGAGTAAGATGTTTATTTCTTTATACTTTAAAATGTAATTTAAATCTTTTAATCGAAGTTTTGCTTTTAAGTGAGTTTATTTTTCTGCATTAGAGCTTTAATCTTAAAATGTTTTACGGTATTTAATTAAGCTAAAGTAATCCTATCAAATAATTTCATCTCTTTAAACGTATTTAAATTACGCTTTTTTAATCAGTTAATAAAACTGCTGTTGGAAAAGGTTTTTATAAATTACCTTGCAATGTAAAGGGTGTCCCAAAATTAACGCAAGATTTGAATTTGCCACCATTTTTCCATAAATTGTTGGCAGCCATGAAAAAAGAACAATTTGACAGTTGAGAGTTTAGGGTTCGTAAAAATGGGGTGTTATTGTACCATACAGCTAGAGAGAGTGAAACATTTCAATTACTGCATCAGGCATTTCCTAGTCGCGTACTCTCTCATTTCGGTGATCAGAATTGGCACCCTAGATCGTGCGATTTAACATTTTTAAATTTCTTCTTATGGGGTTATTTGAATTCAGAGGTCTATGTAAACAAGCTCACAACCACCCGTGTATTACCGTGTTACGATCCCGAGCGCCAATAACAGTAACTGCTTGACCAGCCTCAACTTTCATTATTTTTGAAACAATTGTTCGATAATGAAAGCGCGTTATTGTATCGTATAACGCTCCATTTTTGATTACCCTAAACTCTCAGCTGTCAAATTGTTCTTTTACTTTCTTCTATATCTAATATATAGAAGAAAGTATTGGATTCGTGCAAATTTTCGAATTTCGAATTTTGACGGATTCGAACGTTTTGAGGTGTGCTGAGTTCATTTCTACTATTTTTGGAAAATGATGTCTGTCTGTGTGTGTGTATGTGTGTGTGTGTCACGTCTGTGTGTGACCAGTTTTTTGTGGTCGCTCTACAGCAAAAACTACCGCATGAAATCGAACGAAATTTGGTACACATATGTGCCCTTATGTGAACTTGTGCCCATTGGTTTTTGGCGCGAATTCCTCCAAGGAGGGTGGAGTAATGGGACGTTTTTTGAGTTACGCGTGATTGCTATTCCTCAGGAAGTAACTGGCGGAATCAAACAAAATTTGGTTCATATGTTGCCAGTAACAGGAACAGGTGCTGATTCAATTTTGGTGTCAATAACTCAAACGGAGGTTGAGCTATAGAACGTTTTTTTTCGTCAATTGTGACTGCTGTATCTCAAGAAATAATGAACGAAATGAAAGAAAAATTTATCTGCAAGTAGCCCTTAGTGGGTATAAAAGCTGATTTTATTTTGGTGTTAACAGCTAAAAAGGGGGGGGGGGTAGCGCAATCGCCCGTTCTTTTTTTCCATTGTGAGTGCCCTATCTCAAGAAGTAATGCTACGTTCTGGTTGAAATTTGGAATATATGTGAATTCATATGTAAACAGGCTTTGGTTCAATTTTGACACCAATCGCTCCAAGATGTTTTTTTTTTTTTTTTTTGCGAATAAAAATAGCTTTATTAATGCAACAATAAGAAAGATAAATCGTAATAGATTTTCGTCTGCGTATTTCTCGTGATTTTAATTGTATGGAAATGATCGGAAATATTATCTCAATGATTTAAAATTTTTAACTGTTGCCATCTTATGTTTGTTAACAAATAAAATATTTGTAATTGATTCAAGCAAAGCTTTTAAAATAACTTTCAATTTTCGCTCTTTGCTTTGCTTTTGCAATAATTCAGACATTGGGATGGTCGTCAAGTTTTTGCATGTGTAATTTGTTTTTTTTTGGGGGGGGGGGATATTGCTTACTCGTCAAGCATGGGGAGGGATCAGAAAAGAAAGAAAAATATAGAAGAAAGTTTCGTGATGGCCACAACATACTAGTTTCAGGGTTGCCAACCATTTTTTGCAAAAATGGCGGCAAATTCAAATCTTGCGTTAATTTTGGGACACCCTTTATTTAGCCCACGCAGTGAAAAATAATCTTTCGTTTCTACTTACAAAATTAGTATTCAATGAAAAAAAAATGTTAGATATTTCACCATCTTAAAATTATAAACAGGGTGATTCAGAATTACTCATTAATAATAGACGTACAGGTGAGGCAAACGACACCAAGCGTGAATCGTAAATAGACCTATGGTCACGAACGTAAAGCTGACGCGATACAGCACAATGCAAAAAAACTGACGGATTCGAAACAAGTCACTAATTTATTTAGCAAATGCGATTTTATTCATCTTTTTTACTTTCTTCTATTTCTAATATATAGAAGAAAGTATTGGATTCCTGCAAATTTTCGAATTTCGAATTTTGACGGATTCGAACGTTTTGAGGTGTGCTGAGTCCATTTCGACTATTTTTGGAAAATGTCTGTCTGTTTGTGTGTATGTGTGTGTATGTGTATGTGTGTGTGTGTGTGTGTATGTGTGTCACGTCTGTGTGTGACCAGTTCTTTGTGGCCGCTCTACAGCAAAAACTACCGCATGAAATTGAACGAAATTTGGTACACATATGTGCCCCTATGTGAACTTGTGCCCATTGGTTTTTGGCGTGAATTCCTCCAAGGGGGGTGGAGCAATGGGACGTTTTTTGAGTTACGCGTGCTTACTATTCCTCAGGAAGTAACTGGCGGAATCAAACAAAATTAGGTCCATATGTTGCCCTTAACAGGAGCAGGTGCTGATTCAATTTTGGTGTCAATAGCTCAAACGGGGGTTGAGTTATAGAACGTTTTTTTGTCGTCAATTGTGACTGCTGTATCTCAAGAAATAACGCACGGAATCAAACAAAAATTTTTTGACAAGTAGTCCTTAGTGGATATAAGAGCTGATTTTATTTTGGTGTCAACAGCTAAAAAGGGGGTAGCGCAATCGCCCGTTCTTTTTTTCCATTGTGAGTGCCCTATCTCAAGAAGTAATGCAACGTTCTGGTTGAAATTTGGAATATATGTGAATACATACGTCAACAGGCTTTGGTTCAATTTTGACGCCAATCGCTCCAAGAGGTGTTGATTGTATTTTTGAATAAAAATAGCTTTATTAATGCAACAATAAGAAAGATAAATCGTAATAGATTGTCGTCTGCGTATTTCTCGTGATTTTAATTGTATGGAAATGATCGGAAATATTATCTCAATGATTTAAGATTTTTAACTGTTGCCATCTTATGTTTGTTAATAAATAAAATATTTGTAATTAATTCAAGTAAGGCTTTTAAAGTAACTTTAAATTTTCGCTCTTTGTTTTGTTTTTACAATAATTCAGACATTGGGATGGTCGTCAAGTTTTTGCATGTGTAATTTTGTTTTTGTTAGGAATATTGCTTCCTCGTCAAGCATGGGGAGGGATCAGAAAAAGGAAAAATACAGAAGAAAGTTTCGTGATGGCCACAACATACTAGTTTCTTTTAAGTCAAGGTTTAAACTGCTTAAAGTTGATGCCTACAGCACCTCTAATACACCTGTTGCAGAGACAGCGCAGTGATTTTTGAACCCTCGTCAGAAGAATTCGTCATCGCGACGAGCAGTGGATCGTTAATGCAACGCATATATTATAGCTGCTAAACACAAATTTCAAAAAATGCTTTAAACTTTTCTTAAGGGGTTTGCCTGCTCTAAAATGACCATTTTTGCAAAAAAGAAAAAAAAAATGTTTTGTTTTATTTTATTATAAACTGACTTCAAAAAAGGAGGTTATGATTTCGTCTTGCGGCTTTTTACTTTCTTCTATATGTAATATATAGAAGAAAGTATTGGATTCGTGCAAATTTTCGAATTTCGAATTTTGACGGATTTGAACGTTTTGAGGTGTGCTGAGTCCATTTCGACTATTTTTGGAAAATGTCTCTGTGTGTGTGTGTGTGTGTGTGTGTGTGTGTGTGTGTGTGTGTGTATGTGTGTATGTGTGTCACGTCTGTGTGTGTTACCAGTTTTTTGTGGCCGCTCTACAGCAAAAACTACTGCATGAAATCGAACGAAATTCGGTACACATATGTGCCCCTATGTGAACTTGTGCCCATTGGTTTTTGGCGCGAATTCCTCCAAGGGGGGTGTAGCAATGGGACGTTTTTTGAGTTACGCGTGCTTGCTATTCCTCAGGAAGTAACTGGCGGAATCAAACAAAATTTGGTCCATATGTTTCCATTAACAGGAACAGATGCTGATTCAATTTTGGTGTCAATAGCTCAAACGGGGGTTGAGCTATAGAACGTTTTTTGTCGTCAATTGTGACTGTTGTATCTCAAGAAATAATGAACGGAATGAAAGAAAAATTTATCGGTAAGTAGTCCTTAGTGGGTATAAGAGCTGATTTTATTTTAGTGGCAACAGCTAAAAAGGGGGTAGCGCAGTCGCCCGTTCTTTTTTTCCATTGTGAGTGCTCTATCTCAAGAAGTAATGCTACGTTCTGGTTGAAATTTGGAATATATGTGAATCCATATGTAAACAGGCTTTGGTTCAATTTTGACGCCAATCGCTCCAAGAGGTGTTGATTGTATTTTTGAATAAAAATAGCTTTATTAATGCAACAATAAGAAAGGTAAATCGTAATAGATTGTCGTCTGCGTATTTCTCGTGATTTTAATTGTATGGAAATGATCGGAAATATTATTTCAATGATTTAAAATTTTTAACTATTGCCATCTTATGTTTGTTAACAAATAAAATATTTGTAATTAATTCAAGCAAGGCTTTTAAAATAACTTTCAATTTTTGCTCTTTGCTTTGCTTTTGCAATAATTCAGACATTGGGATGGTCGTCAAGTTTTTTCATGTGTTATTTTGTTTTTGTTGGGAATATTGCTTCCTCGTCAAGCATGGGGAGGGATCAGAAAAAAAAAGAAAAATATCGAAGAAAGTTTCGTGATGGCCACAACATACTAGTTATGTATGTTTCCGTATTACTCCAAAAATACTGGACCGATTTGAAAAAGTCTTTTTTTGTTTGGAAGGGTATACTTTCCAGACGGTCCATGTTAATTTTGTCTGGATCTAATCAGGGATCTCGGAGAAATCTAAGAAACTTTAAATTTCATACGTTGTGGCAACGTAGACCAGCTTTTGTCAGCTGCGCGATATGTCACAGGTCACGTGGTTTTTGAAGTGAACGGTGCATTTTTTCGACGGAGGAATCTTGTCTTGAACAATGTTTAATCCTCACGCATCGGGATGTTTGATCAGGTTGCTTGATCATCGCCTGTCAATTTTAATTATACTCTTACTAATGTATTTATTACTCATGTAGCAAACCAGTAAATTAAATGTATTTTGCTACGAAAATGGCTGAATTAATTAATTTCATATAAAAATATTTTTGCTAATAGATAAATTCATTTAGTCATTAAAGTTTTTTTTTTTTAATATTTCAGTTTTGAAATATATTGAGAGTTCAATTCAAGGGGAATTGAAGACAGAAATCCCCGCCCTCTCCGACGATTAAATTTAAATTCCTTAATAAATGTATCGTAACTGGTGTCCGATTTCTAAAGTTTGACATGTATTCTAGATTTAATATTTCATTACGCCGTCAGTTTAATTTACAGTTAGGCAATACTAATTAACAGACTTCGTTGGAATTTTTTTATGTATTATGCTCCCCGATTACTAGAAGACCCCTGGACCGATTAGGAAAATTATTTTTCTGTTTGAAGCGGGGTATACTTCTCCCGCTCGTCTAATGGTCTTCAAGGCCGGGTACGAGGGATCTTGGAGAAATCGAGGGAACTCTTCAAATTTCGTGCTTGCGCTTTGTTGTTTAGGAGTTCTTTAGCGTCTAACTTAGTAAAACGATTTTTATGGTTGTTCTTTTTTTTTTATGTATAGGAGTGATCTAACTTAGGTCCCAAACCTTTGCTTCAACATATTTGTTCTTTAGAAAAAAGTTATAACCTTGAACAATAAATTTATTTTAATTTCAATATTAAATGATTAAATATAAAATCCATTGTTGAAGAAAGTGCCCATAAAACAAAGATACTTTCTTTACTCAGTGCTAAAGAAAGTACCATAAAACATTAATATTAATCAATAGTGCCCCCTTAAGGGCGGGGGTGGGGTGTTTTTCCTTTTTGGGGGGATCTTGCTTTTGGGGAGTACCCCCCCCCCAACCCCACCTAAATATTTCGCCTGTATTAATCAGTAGTAGTCGTATCGAAAATTTTGAATAAAGACTCCAGAAGCAAACGGGAAATTCAATTAGTATAATTGCTCTAGTAGTACACTGCTCAACATTGAAAGTGCAACACCAAGAAGGAGTGTTCAGAAATTTATGCAAATTTTAGAGTAGACGTACATCACTGAGTTATGTAAATGATGTGAAATGCGCAACTCTCCGACGAACGTGAAGTAAGATATAAGGAAAGGAACTTGCAGAACGGGCAATATTCGTGTCGTTATTTCTGACTGGAGAATTATCGAAAAAATCTTGTTTTTGTCTTGGAGGATACGTGTAACACGAGAGAATGTCAGGCCGCCGTCAACGAAGGCACTTCCTGCAGATAGACGATTTTACGAGGGGTATGGTGATCGGACTGAGAAGGGGAGGTTGGTCCGTACGTCATATCGCAGCTGATACCCACATGGATGCGAGCATGGTGCATCGGCTGTGCCGAAGATGGTTGAAACAGTGAAATGTGGCAAGATTGAGGGGTGCACGGGCAGCCTGGTGACGTCAGAGCGCGTGGATCGACGCAACAACCGACAAGCTGTAGCAGACCCACAAGTCATTTGTTCTTCGATTCTGCAGCAGGTGCAAGATACCCTGAATGTTCCCGTGTCAACCAGAACCATTTCCCGTCGTTTGGTCGCACGTGGTCTGCAATCACGGTGTCCACTAAGAAGACTGCCACTGACTCCACAACATAAACAGCAACGTTTAGTATGGTGCCGGAAGAGAGCGACGTGGATGACAGAATGGCGAAATGTCTTGTTCTCAGATGTTCTCTGTGGCGTTGACATGGAGACAGATCTAATCCGGCAGTAACTGTGGAACGTCCCACCGCACGACAACGTGGCATAATGGTTTGGGGCGCAATTGCGTACAATTCCATATCACCTCTAGTTCGTATTCAGGGCACTATGACGGCCCAACGATACTTTGATAATGTGCTGCGGCCGGTGGCAATCCATTACCTTCAAGGGCTACCTAATGCAACTTTTCAGCAGGATAATGCCCGACTACACAGTTCCCGCACTGCCAACTTGCTCTCCAAGACACACAGATGCTTCCCTGGCCACCATACTCTCCTGACCTGTCACCAATCGAACATGTGTGGGATGGGATTGGACGCCGTTTGCAGACTCTGTCCCTGCCTCGTTCAGAAGACAAACTGTGGCAAATGGTTGAGAGGGAATGGAGAGCTATCCCTCTGGACACCATCCGCACCCTTATTGACTCTATGCCTAGACGTGTTTCTTCGTGTATCGCTGTCCGCGGTGGTCCTACATCCTACTGAGCCGACGCCGTTCTCGCTCTGTATTCTGCCTATCATTTTGAAATTAAGATCATTTATTATTCCTTGCTGTCTCTGTCTTTTTTCCAGATTTCATCACTTTTTGACCACTCCTTGGTGTTAAATTTTTAGTGTCAAGCAGTGTATTTTAATCTTCATATATACAACATCACAGTAGATATTCTGTTTCTATTGTGATGTTGATCTATAACGGGGCCAAGTAAAAAGAAATGTGACTTTTTTCACGAGTTACGTGACGCGTATTACTGTGAAATATAAAATGGTTAAGAAAACCATTGATATTTAAATGGTTCAAACTAAATTAGCTCACAAATATTCAGTTCGTACAGAAATAATTGACACAACTCCTCTCACGCTGCAAATATACACCACCCCACAGGGAAACACCGTGAACTAAACACCAGGGGGCGTGAGCTATACGGTGAGCACAGATGGCGCTGCCAGCTGGCGAACGGAAGAGATCCTAAATACGGAGAGATTGGGCAACTTCGGAGCGGCGGCCATCTTATGTCCAAAGATGCTCACTACCCGTAGACCGTAATGCATCTTCTGCCCCAAATATCACTGTACATTGTATCGAAAAAATTATGAACTAGTTATGATATTTTGAAATGCAATGTGCAGATAACAAATATCTGTTTGTTTTCTATCTTTATGAACAAGTTTTTGAGAAAAAAAAATTTTCTTTGTAAGCACTATGACGATACAACGCGATTGGCGCCGGATTGCCAGACTTGGCGCTCGCTCTGTTTAATGAAAACACGAGGAGAAATAAAAATCAGTCTGTTCTTTAAATAATTCATGTCCTATATTCCATGCGAAAGCTAAAAATCCACACAGCGCAGCATTTCGAGCTGACAACACTTGGACTAAACATTGCGGAGATCTCTCCGTATATAGGATCTCTAGTGAACGGTTATAAAGAGCGGTCATACTCCCCGCCGCCTTCATTGCGAGCGTGGACAGCGAAGGTGGAAAGTGATTACCACGGTCAGCGATGGACTGCTTGGTTCTTATGAAAAGAGGGGGTACGGGGTTCTGATATTCATTATCGTATGGTCTCAGTGTGTGGAAATACAGCACCATCAAAGCGCACAGTGGTTGGCCAAATTCACTAGTGGAGAGGAGACTGCAGACAAAGGTGTGAGCACTGGACGACCTGCAACATCACGTACAGCAGCAAATGTGGACGCCGTGTCGACCTTGATTACGGCGAACAGGCGCATAACATTTGATCAGCTGCATGACGAAACACGGCTTGCGCGAGGAACATTGCAAACGATTGTGCACAACGATTTGGGGAATGGTAAAAGTGTGCGCCCAGTGGGTGCCACATGCACTGACACCTCAACAGAAGCAACAACGCGTCGCCATATGCAGAGAACTGCTTGCACTATACGATGAAAACCCGGATGACTTCTTTGCACGACTGGTTACGGGTGACGAGTCGTGGTTTTTGCATGAGACGTCCGACAAGAAACGCCATTCCATTGAATGGAAACATCCATCAAGCCCACGTCCCAAGAAGCCTAGGCCGTCGTTGGCGACAAAGAAACAGCTGGCAACAGTCTTCTGGGACGTTCAGAGTATTCTCCTGGTGGACTGGCTGCCGCCTGGACGCACTATCAATAGCGATAGGGCGATAGGTATTGTGAGATTGCTAGGACGCTGCGAAGACGCATTCAACAGCGCCGTCCAGGAAAATGGAAAGGCCATGTGTTGCTGCAGCATGACAATGCACGCCCCCACACCAGCCGCTAGACACGCGACACCCTCGCAACATTGGGCTTCGCCGTGTTGCCGCACCCTCCCTACTCACCCGATCTGGCCACCTCGGACTATGCTTTGCTTGACAAGTTGAAGGATGCCGTCCGGGGTCAGCAACTGCAATTAGGTGAGGACTTGCAGGCTGTTGTCCGTAGGTTGTACACCAACATGCCCACAGAATGGTTCGAAGAAGAAGTACATAGCCTTGGGTGGGGAATATATCTAACGATTGTAATTAACAATATTTGTAAATAAATTATTTTCCATCTTGTGACCGCATTTGTGTCAATCATTTCTGTACGACCCTAGTAAATCCTGGAGAGGAACAACGATCAGTTTTTAGTGCCAATCGTATAAAATATTATGCGCATTAAGATTTTTTCTTTTTTTAACCGACTTCACAAAAGACGTTCTCAATTCGTCGGAATCTTTTTATGTATATGTCCTCTGTAAACTCAAATACGCATAGACCAATTTGGAAATTCTTTTTTTTTCTCGTTTTAAAAGGTATCAAGAAAATTCTTCAAATTCTATGCGCAAAGGTAAAGCGATTTTTGTTGTTTTTTAGTAACTCGTGAATTTGTTTTGGAATGCATACTTTGGTAAAGTCAAACTGATAATGAAGACATTTTCTTTGTAAATTAATTACGCATTTGAAAAAGCCTTTCTTCACAGTCTTCGGAAGTCTCCGAGACGCTGTGCTTTATTTCTTTCTCTGCTTTGCTTATCTGAGCTGTTTTCAGACTCCTGTGCTCGACGCTTTCTCACTCGAGATGTACGTAAGGAGTGTACCACATACTCAATACGTACTTATTTCACATTTGCACCACTAAAAAGCAAAAAAATAAATTATTTTCAAATGAAAAAAGAACTGACATCAAAAAATAAAGAACTAAGAAGTAAAAAAATACTTGCTCATACTTACATTAAATTTTCTACCCAAACGTAAAAATCAAATTTATTTTGCAATTCCTGTACAAAAATCAACTAAACTAAACATCTAATTACAAAATAAACAGATTTTAATCACTATACGATGCATTATTTTAAATACCTAACTAATAATATACGATCTCTTAATTTTTAAAAACCATTTGAAGTCGGGGCCTCCTATAAACTAATAAACACTAATTCAACACAACGCGAAAGTTTTTAAAACTAAACTTGCTCAGTTACGTTAGGTAGTAGTTTATAGGAGGCTCCAACTTCAAATGGTTATTAAAAAATAAGAGATCGTATAGAATTAGTTTGGTGTTAAAATATTTCATCGTATAAAAGTAATTAAAATCAATGTTTATTTTGTAATTGGGTGTTTAGTTTAGTTGATTTTTGTACTGGAATTGTAAAATAAATTTGATTTTTACGTTTGGGTAGGAAATCGCATGTAAGTATGACCAAACATTTTTTTATTTTTTAATTCCTCTTTGTTTTTTTTATTTGAAATTATATTTTTAAATAATATATTTTTAGCATTCTAAAAATGTTTATATTTTGTTTCTGAGAAATTTAGAAACAATGTTCTAACCGATTATTTACACCGGAAGTGAAAAAACAAGAACCGGAAGTTGAACTTAAAAACCCCAAATACCACAAAAGCCTGGAACAAAGAAAAGCTTAGAAAAAAATAAATAAATAAGTGAATATATTGCGGGTATAGTCACAGAATGTATAAGATACTAGCATTGAGAATTTTTGCCTCAAAAGTTGTCTAAAGCACTGATATTAAAATAAGAGAATTCTTTAAATGCGTTTTCTGAAATTCTAATTTTGTCGATATTTTCATTTTAAGGCAACTCTCATAAGTTGAAAAGTTTAATACCTGAAAACTTTTCTTTTTTCAAATAATGTTTCTCACACTGCTAGTTATGTTTTGAACTATAATCCAAGTTCCATGTCACTATTTAAAAACTATACGGGTATTTAACCGTGAAATATTGAAGGATTGTCGGAGGAAAATCATTGAACATTAATAAAATTGACATATTTTTCTTAATTTTGAGACTGCTATGAAACCTTTATTTTCGAATACAGGCAAGTAATATATAAGTTACATTAAAGAAACTTTTTAAGTACATTGAGCTGAAATGAGTTTAGAGGATTTCACATAAACCGCAACATTACATTATTTTTTGCTCAGTTTTCCGACTCTTAAAAATGTTTTTTCATGACAATCGGTTGAACGGGGCAGAAGTTGCTACTCTGCAGTGCCACCTGGTGGCGAGTGACTTCAATGAGCATATTATGCACCTTCTCCGTGGAAAAATACATATATATAGCAAATTTCATAATATTCGGTCAAGGTATCAAGTGAAGCCGTGACTATACTCAAATTTTGTACTCACGCAGTTTGCAAGATCAATCAATCGCTAAAAATATCAAATAGAAAAAGTTTTAAATCCCCCCGTTGCATGAAAAGCCATAAAACAATAAAGAAAGAATTTATTTGTTCAAACTCAAGAAAAATGGCAACAGCTAACTTCTTATCAATGAGATCTTTCACGCGAATTAATTTCTGCAGCCGATAACTTTATTCGTATTTATCCAATGGATTGTGATTTAAATTGGAATAAAAAAGGAACTATCGATCGGATTTTTTTCAAACTGGTCAATAAACATTCCCAGTACCAAAAATAACAAACGATGAAAGTTTCAGCCAAATCTGCCGGGTAGTTTTTGAGTTCATGGATGACATACACACACATTCATATATATATATATATATATATATATATATATATATATATATATATATATATATATATATATATATATATATATATATATATATATATATATATATATATATATTGTTTATTTTCGAATTTTTAACCGTTCTAAAGCAAAAAAAAAAAAAAAGTTAAGTCAATGTTTGAATTTTTTGAAAAAAAAAAAAAAAAATCCAAGCGTAGGCAGATACCTTAAAAACTAAGTATTTCGTAAAAAGTTTTTGCATTACAAATTTGTGATATGTTTCGCATCAGTGGGCTTCTGGCATCATAACGTGGAAATATAGTAGAAAGGTGCGGCAAAGTGCATCATTTGTGACGTCATAAATACTACGCCTTGTTTGAAAAATCGGACATTTAAAAAAAATAATTAAAAAAAAACTGTTGACAAAATGAAAGTATTTTCTGGGTCAATGTTATTTTTTTTTGCTCATTCTATCCATTTCAATGACTAAAAGTAGTTATTCTGACTGAAGGAAACCACCCCATTGTATGGAGAAGAAAAAAGTGAGGAATTTAAAATTATAAGAGTTTAGTTAGATCAGTTAATAAGGACGGTGAAGGTGCGCCTGTGTGAGGGTGCACATCAGCATCAGGACTTGCTAGGTTGGAACTTACTGATGAAATAATGAATAATGTTGTTAATTTAAATATTTTTTAAAGACAATTTTGAACTCTTAGCCCGAAATTCGGTTATCGGAAACAACTTTCTTTCAAGGTAACGATAAGAAGTACATGGTCTGATGCCCCAAAAATTGTCCTCAAGCTTAGAAAATACCTCCTCAATCGCCAGATTTAGACTTAATGTAACATATTTAGAGTTGTTTGGATGCTGGAATACGAAAATACGGCTTTGAAACGAAAAGTGAACTAAAAACAGTAAGGTTCGAAGTGTGGTTGAACACTTACTCAGAAATTGCACGAAAAAAAAAAAAAAATAATAATAATAATAATTTGAATTTTGACATCTTGAATTCAAATTATGTTTTTCGCAATCCCGAGTGTGTGTGTGTGTATGTAGGCGTATGTGTTTATGTCTGTGTGCAGGCATGAGTGTGTGGGAAGTTGTGTGTAGGTGTGTGCGTGTGTATGTGTAGGTGTGTGTATGTGTTTGCGTGTGTGTGTGTATGTTTTGTGTGTGTATGTGTTTGTGTGTGTATGTGTTTGTGTGTGTGTGTATATGTTTGTGTGTAGGCGAGGCGCAATGTGTGTATGTGTTTGCGTGTGTGTGTGCACGTGAGTGTCTGTATGCGTGTAAGTGTAGGATATTGACGCAACCTGGAGGCGGTTTTCGCTATAGGAGCAGCATCATGAGGATCCGGTCGACGGTGATGCTGCAGAGAGTGCTGGCGGGAAAATAAAATGATAGGACCTCAAAACAGTCAAGTAAGAACAAGCAATCGTGATTGCTCGAAAAAAAAAGACCAGTGACATCTGTTCCCAGACGTTTAAAAGCTATTGTGAATGTTAAATGACGTTCTACGAACTAATAACTAGATAAAATTTAGATTATTAACTAATTGTAGATATTTTTTAAGAGCGTTCGAAGACTTTTGTGAGATAAAGTTCCCGGCACTTTTTGATCATTAATTTCTCAAAAATCAAGTTTCACAATTTTGTTAAAATTTTTCATGTCATTTTGTTAGAAATAGATTCTAAATCTTATAATTGAATACCTATTCCGAAATATTAACTTTAACTGATGAATAGAGGCCCATTTTATCGAAAATTGTAAGTGAACCAACATTTTAGGGAGCCACTGTATAGTGATTATTTTTCAAACTGCAACCAGCCTGGATGTGCATTACATGCAATGCATTTTTATTAGTTGTCTTCTACACCACTCACTAAAATAGGGGTTTGTTACGATTCGGCGCGACCGTTTCGGCGCGGCTGTTTCGGCGCAGCCGTTTCGGCGGCAGATTTTTGCATTCTGAACTTTATGAATTTCTGAAGTTTTAGTTCAAAGAAGAAAAAAGATTTCTGGAAGAAGAATGTGAATTTAGCGCTCTAGAAGCTAGTTAAAATTTATTTTAAAATTTACAGCGGGGGAAAAGAGGGGGCATATGTGATCCACGTATGTTTTCCTGCGATAACATAAAAGAAAATATCTTGAAAAATTAGCAAATAATGCCAGTACCAATCCTACCTCTTTGTCGATTTTTTTTTTTTTTAAATTAATGCTGAGCCGTTTCGTGTTTCTGTGGTGATTATTTCTTTGTTGTAGCAGCTATTGGAAATAATTTCATAAGTCTTCTTCACGTGAAAACACGTTTCAAACTAACCAAAAAGCTCGACTTAACTACTACAAACCCATGTACGGACATCAAGGTAAATTTAGGGCAATGTTTGATTTTTTTTATTGACAAAAAAAATCATTTATTTTTTAAAGTTAGTTCTAAACACTATTATTTTTCTGTAATCAATTTATAAATTTTTTGTAAATTACTTTTTTTTTTAAAAAGTTTTATTATTATTTTTTATTATTGCCTTTTTTTCTGTTACGAAATATTCAGTCGACAGTTTAGTGCTATAGACCAGTTACAGGAACTAAAAAGACACAAAATATTTTATTTTTATTTTAAAAAAAGTTTAAAACATTTTTTGTTCATTATATTAGTCTTTATGAAACTTAAAAGCAATAAATAATAATAATCTTTACATAATAAAGTTTTTTCTTGCATATCCTGTATTTAAAGCACACTACACAACTTAACTTTGTAGAGAGCAGGGTTACGTGTGAGTTTCTCAACACGTTAACTTTTTCGAATAAAAAATATAAAAAATTCATCTTATTATTAGTTGACATTTTTTTATTTTTTTATAGAAAAGATATTTAAGTAAGTGCACAAATTAATGATCAGCATCGAAAAAAAAAATCAATTTAAATTGAATGAGTTTTTTATTTACATTTCATAGAAAAATGTCAATGCTGTTTCCTAACTTATCTACTTCGAAAAATTATGAAGATGTTTTTAAACTTACATGTTATCAACTAATAATAAAAAAAAATAATCAGAAAACATTTTGCAAAACTTAAAAAAACAAAAGATATCTTGAATTTTGAAGCAATGTTTGGCAGATTTACATGCTGACAATTTCGATTTTTGAACAGGTCGTATTGAAATGGACCGCGCCGAAACGGTCGCGCCGAAACGGCCGCGCCGAAATGGGTGTTGCGATTTGCCGTAAGAGGGCGTGTTCCTCACCTATTTAAGCAAGTTGTCTTGTATCTTTTGGCTTATGTTAAGTGATGTTGTGTTACATCAGTTGAAGGGAGCCGCCAGCCCTCATAATACTGGCAAGAACGAGCACTGCCTCGTTATCTTCATTCTCTTTTAAGTTTTAAATAAAAGTCAGTTTTAAATTAGTGTTGATTTTTGGAACCACCGATAAAGCTACACAAGTCAAATTTTATATGGTGCATTACGGCCACGAATGGAGCTGCTATGAATTTGAGTAAAAGAGAATGTACAGTGAATTAAAGCTTCTACAGAAACTAAGGTAGGCTCATAAACTTCATTATTCAGTTTATCTCAAGTTTCAATTGTACGAAAATAAGTTTAAAAAAATGACTTCAATCCAAGAATTGGAAAGCGATAAGTTTCAAAAACTTACAGCAAAGATAACTGTTTTGCGAAGGTTGACTACTCAATTAGTCAATCAAATTGAGAAAAAGTTAAAACATGTAAGTGAAATTGATGAAGCAGAATTACGCGACGATTATGAACTTTTAATTGCAAGGTCTAACGGATTGACAGCGCTTGATAGCGAAATGTTAGAATTTATTGAACTCGAACAAATAGAAAAAGAAGTAACTTTAAATGATGAATACGAAGCTAAATGCCTAAAGTTTTCTAAAAGAATATTGCGTTATTTAGAAGATAAAAATAAAGGCAGTCGAAATTTAAGTTCTTCAAGCAACCAAAGTACAAATGCTAGAATTAATGAAAACTCTAGACAAGGTTCAGTTAAATTACCTAAGCTAGTTATAGAAAAGTTCTCAGGAGATCCAAAGCATTGGCAAAGTTTTTGGAACAGCTTTGAAAGCACAATAGACAAAAATGAAACAATTTCAGAAGTCGAAAAATTCGCGTATTTAAAAGCCCTTTTAATCGGTCAGGCAGCTAATGTTGTGTCTGGATTCGATCTTTCAAGCGAAAACTATGATAATTGTAAAGAAATGCTAAAAAATAGATTTGGCAAAAGAGATATCATAATTAACTCTTTTATGAACAAAATAATTAACTTAGAAGAGGTTAAGAGCTCTTCCAATGTTCAAGCGCTACGGAGAATTCATGACGAAATTGAAATCGCTTTTAGAAATTTAGAGGCAATGAATGTAGAATCTAAGTCCTTCGGACTCTTATTAATGCCTATTTTGCAAAAAAAGCTACCTCATGATTTAATACTGCAATTTAATAAGCAGAGAGAGGACGGTGATATTGAAATTTCTGAATTAATTTCATTTTTAAAGAAAGAAGTGGAATGTCGGGAAATTACTTTAGCAGCATGTAATGAAAATAAAGCTTCGACAATTTCTAAAGGTTATAGTAATCAAAAGAATGTTAGTAAAAGGTACGATAGAGATATTGCTACAGCCAGTGCATTGAATACTTCCGTAAATCAAGTATGCATCTTCTGCCAAAATGCGCATAGTTCCTACAAGTGTAACATTCGTGCAACGGAAAAAATAAAACAGCTTAAAACGAATAACAGATGTTTTAAATGTTTTAAGAAATTTCATTTGCGTAGGGTTTGTAATGATAAAAGTGTTTGTTTCAAATGTAATGGGAAAAATCATCATGAATCGATTTGTTTCAGAAACAGTGACGAACGTTCTAACTCAAGTAAATCTTTAGAGCAACTTAAAACTTCGGAAAATACTTTAGACGCTTCTAATTCAAATAATGAATCTGTAGTTCCTAACGTAAATGCAAACGCTTTTGTTTCTCAGAACTCTAGTAATGCTTTGAGCGCGAAAAATGTATTGCTACAAACGTGTACTGTAGTAATTTGTACAGAATCAGACTCGAAAACTACGCGTGCAATTTTGGACCAAGGTAGTGAACGTTCTTTCATAAAAGACACTTTGGTTAAATCTTTGAATTTAAAACCCATACCCACTGAGAAACTATCAGTTTTCGCATTCGGAGCGGAAAAACCCATTGTTAAAAATTATCCTGTGGTAGTAATTGAACTTTGCGACAGGGAGTTGAAAAACAAAATAAGATTAGAATGTTTGGTAACCGACACAATTTCCTCATGTCCTGTGAAGGGTCCAAGTTTACGCTCACTCGAAAAAATGCAGTGCTTGGGACTAAAGCCGGCCGATATTGTAGATAATGTCTCCGATTTACGACATTTGGGGGTATTAATTGGGGCTGACAAATTTTGGGATGTAGTGTTGACAGCGAGAAAACGCATAAATAGAGATCTTCAGGTCGTTAACTCTATATTTGGGTGGTTTTTAGTGGGTTTAGACAGAAATACGTTTAAACAAGCCAACTTTTCGAAGCATTCAAATGTATCGGTAGGAAATGCTATTGTTTTAAATGATTTAAGAATATTTTGGGAATTGGATTCTATGGGTATAATTGAAGAATCTAGTAAATATTCCAAAAAAGATGAAGATTTAATTCATCGCTTCGAAACAGAATTGCGATTTGTAGACGGGAGATACGAATGTAAATTACTTTGGAAAACCACAACTGACGGTCTCGAAAATAATTTTGAGGTAACTAAAAGACGCTTTGAAACTTTAAAACAAAAACTGGATAAAACTCCAGAAATATTAGCGAAGTATAAGGAAATAATAGAACAGCAGTTAAACGAAAATATAGTTGAGAAATGCGCTAATGAAATCAAAGATAAAGATTATTATATGCCCCACAGAGCAGTCATTCGTAATAGCGAAACGACGAATGTTCGTATCGTATTTGATGCATCTTCTAAATCTGAAAATTGTAAATCCTTAAATGATTGTTTAGAAATTGGTCCTAACTTGAATCCGTCCGTTCTTGATATTATTCTTAGGTTTCGGGAGCATGAAATAGCATTTAGTGGAGACCTAGAAAAGGCGTTTTTGATGATTGGGATAGCTAAACAAGATCGGGATTTTTTGAGATTTCTCTGGTTTGGGGAATCAAACGAACAGTTCAAAATTTTGCGTATGTGCCGCACGCCGTTCGGTACCAGTATTAGCCCATTTATACTAGCCGCTACTATTAAATATCATATTAAAAAATATAAAATTAAAAATCCTGATGTATTTGAAATGCTTAATTCATCAATTTATGTAGATGATTTGTTTTATGGTGCTAAAACGGTAGAAGATGCGTACAAATTGTCTGTAGATGCAGTAAATATTTTCCGTGACGCGGGAATGAATTTGAGAAAATTGAAATCTAATTCAAATGAACTTAATGCTTTGTGGCTCAGGGATAATATTAAACAGGACGAAAATTTGAGTAAAAAATCAAAATTTTTAGGCATGAATTGGAATCCCATTAATGATTCTATTAATTTAGAGCTAACTGCTGTAATTGAATCTGTGAAAAGCAAACTAGACGACACAAAAAGGACAGTTTTAAGAACTGTAGCTAAAATATTCGATCCAGTGGGATTTCTTCAACCTTTTACTGTGCGGATGAAGATATTGTTACAAGATATTTGGCTGTTAGGTCTAAACTGGGATGAAAGTCTTCCTAGTGCTTTAAAAGGAAGGTGGAATAATTGGTGCTCAGAACTTGAGTTCTTACAAAATCTGACTTTCCCAAGGAAATTCTTCAGTGAGGCTGATTACACGGAACTGAGCATTCACATTTTTTGCGACGCCTCTTCTAGAGCGTTTGGAGCGGTTGCTTATTTTAGATACTCTAATAGTTACGGGGAGATTAAAACTTCCTTCATAATGGCCAAGGGTAGAGTTGCACCTTTGGAAACTTTATCTTTGCCAAGATGTGAGCTAATGGGAGCTCTTATAGGTGCTCGATTAGCGAAATATTTGAAAGGCATTTTTCCGAACTTAACCGAAAAACTGTATTGTTGGAGCGATTCAACAATAGTACTACACTGGCTAAGAAGATCTCCAAATGAGTGGAAGCCCTTTATTAGCAATCGCGTAGCAGAAATTCAGGCAATTTGCAGTCCAAATCAGTTTTTCTACTGCGATTCAAGAAATAATTCAGCAGATATGTTAACAAGAGGAGAACAAGCTGAAACAATGGCTTCTGATCCACTGTGGCGAAATGGACCTAGTTGGCTTACCGAATCCGAAGAGTTATGGCCAAAGAAAATAGCAAAGTTCAACGAGGGAGAAATGTCCATTGAAAGCAGAAAATCGCGAAACGTCCTACAAATTTCCGCTAATAGTGAACCCAAGCAATCTGATAGTTCACTATTTGATTTAGATGAATTCGGCACTTTGAAGAAAGTGTATCGTATTACCGCATGGATAATGAGATTCATCAATAACTGCAAACCAAAATCTGAGAAGTTGTGTGGACCAATTGCAGCAGAAGAAATTATGACTGCCGAAATATTTTGGAGTAAAACCACGCAAATGGAACACTTCAAAAAGGAAATTGAAACCCTATCCGATGGAAAGAATATCGACAAAAATTCCAGCCTATATTTGTTGCATCCTGAAATTGATGAGAATGGTCTTCTGCGTTTAAAGGGGCGAATACAGTTTGCAGATTGTCAAGAATCAGCAAAGCACCCATTGATATTGCCATCAAAGTGCAGATACGTGGAACTTTTAATAATGGATGCACACGAAAGAGTATTTCATTCTGGAGTAGATGCCACACTAACACATCTCCGTGAAAAGTTCTGGATCATTAAAGCACGACAAAGAGTTAAAACGGTTCTTCACAAGTGTTTGATTTGTAAAAGATTCAACGCGCGTCCAGGGGCTCAGGTTGTAGCTCCACTCCCTGCAGATAGAATAATTGAGTCACCACCCTTTGCAGTAACTGGACTCGATTACGCAGGACCCTTTTATTGCAGAGAAAATAATGAAAAACATTATTTGCTTTTATTTACGTGTGCAGTTACGCGCGCAATCCACTTAGAACTGGTACCTTCCATGAACACTGAATCATTTTTACTGGCCTTCCGGCGTTTTATATCTCGACGAGGACTGTGTAATACAATTTATTCTGACAATACAAAGTCATTTAAACGAGCAGATATTGAGTTGAAAAAAGTATTTAAATGCATTGGTCATCCTTCTGTTCAAGATTTATTTTCACATTACAATATAAATTGGAAATACATTGTAGAAAGAGGTGCATGGTGGGGAGGATTCTGGGAGAGAATGGTAAGAACAATTAAAACAAGCTTAAGAAAAATTGTTGGGCGCTCATCGCTCTCTCTCAATGAACTTGAAACGGTGTTTATTGAGATTGAAGCAATAATTAATTCTCGACCCATTACTTACGTATATGATGATCCCTCAGAACCCTCTCCCCTCACTCCTGCACATTTTTTAGTAGGTAAGCGATTGTTATCCCTCCCTCCAACGAGAATTTCAAAGGATGATTTATTAGGATCTAGAAAATCCACAGTTAAAAAATTTAAACATCAGCAAAATGTGTTAAATCATTTTTGGAATCGCTGGCGAAAAAATTATCTATTAATGTTAAGATCTGCTCATGTGTGTCAGCAAAGTTCAAAAAATAAGGAATTTAAGCCTAATGATGTTGTTTTAATCGAAGATGATCGTTACCCAAGAAATATGTGGTCTTTAGGGAAAATTACTGAAATTTTTCATGGCAGGGATAACAAAGTGCGCTCTTGTTCGATCAAAACTAAGACAGGAATTATCAGAAGACCTGTTCAACTAATTTACAACTTAGAACTCACTTGAGCAAATAGACTGTTAAGTTTGTGCACAAAATTTAAAAATTTTAGTAAGCATATTAAAATTTTTTCTTTAAATGTATTTAAAACTGTATTGTGTTAATAATTGTTGTTTATATTTTGACAAATTAGTCAAGAAGAAATGTTATGTTTATCATTTATGTAGAAAGGAAACATTAGATGGTAAGTTTGTAAACTCGAAGTAGAGTTTAGGTGGGGAGTGTTGCGATTTGCCGTAAGAGGGCGTGTTCCTCACCTATTTAAGCAAGTTGTCTTGTATCTTTTGGCTTATGTTATGTTATGTTGTGCTTATGTTGATGTGATGTTGTGTTACATCAGTTGAAGGGAGCCGCCAGCCCTCATAATACTGGCAAGAACGAGCACTGCCTCGTTATCTTCATTCTCTTTTAAGTTTTAAATAAAAGTCAGTTTTAAATTAGTGTTGATTTTTGGAACCACCGATAAAGCTACACAAGTCAAATTTTATAATGGGTTTCGCGCCGAAACGGCCGTGCCAAAACGGCGGCGCCGAAACGGCCGCGCCGAATAGTCCCATTCCGCTAAAATAGTATCATACCCTGAAATTAAGGAATGGAAAACACATGTGTTAAACCTAGTTTCTAGGAAAAGGAATTTTGAAAACTTGAGAACTTGGATTCCTCCCCCTCGCAAAAAGGTTTCTGTATCAATTGTGTATGCTAAAATAAAGACTGAATAAAGGAGAAAAGAGATTGATAAAGAGTGTATTAATGATCGATATGGCTGATACTTGACTCGTTCGTGTTCATTAGAACGAGACATATGGATAGGGATTGATTGCAATACCGGACCAAAAACACAATACCGGTAGTGGGAATTGTTTTTAACGTAATACCGGAATATTGGTATTGGAAATTTCTCAAAAAAGATTCAAAAACATAATGTTTCTTTGCCATATTTTATTATTTAGTGCAAAAAGTGCTCTATTTACTCATTGTGGACAAAACGTTAAAGGAACAAATATAAAAATAAGGAATCAGTTATTGCAAGAAACATAATGCATCTATTTAATTGTGAACAAGCCTAGAGATCAATTTAGTGAATAAAATTGCAGCAGTTGAAAATATTCTTTCTGAATTCACGCAGTCCGGTGGTACTGTTAATAATGTGTGGTACACCTCCTGTAGTTACGTACTAATTTTGTTGATAATTTGGTATTTTAACTTGTTGGTTTTAAAAAAATTACTTTTGTGAGGTCGGAATTTTTTTTTTTTTTTTGTATCGTAATTTTTTTTTTATCATTATTATTTATAGAAAACTGCAACTCTTCTTCGAGTGACAATTCTTTTCAGACCACGATTTCTTCTTTGTCAGATAGGTTTCTGTTCGCTTTTAATAGCCCTTTGGTGTGAAAATTACGATAAATTTGATCCTGTTATTATTATTATTATTATCATTATTATTTATTTTTATTTTTTTTATTTTATTTATTTTATTTATTTATTTATTTTTTTTGTTTTCCGTTTTTGTTTTATTTTCGAAATTCTTTACAATTATGTAAATATCTGAAAATATGGTCCCACTGATTACGCCTAGTGATTGCAATACCGGTGTACCGAATACCGGTATTTCGAGCTATTTTGCAATCTCGTAATACCGGTATTTGCTTTGGGTAAAATACCGTTCGGTATTGGAATCCTTAATTAGCCTTATCTAATGCAAATGTTCAAGACATTATGAATAGTATCTCGCTTCCTATAAGTTGTAAAGCGAGACAAAACAACACGCTAATACCGGTTACACCAAATTACTGAGTGTTATACCTGTACTAACAGGGAAAAAATTTTCTCAAAATTCCCTGCAGCTGAGACAAACATTTATTTTTTTTTAATATCATAAACAATTGCAGCAATTGATGGTTCAAATAAATAGTTTATAGCACAAACTCATTCGTAATTACACTTAAGATTAATTTCAACAAGAGGGCAGGTCAAAGAAATGTAGAAATTAAAAACATAGTTTATATAAACTCACGCAATGCTATTCACCATTAAGTAATGAAAATATTTTGTAATCTTCCCTCTACTTTTACTCATTGATGTTCGATAAATTCACGCTTTTGAAGCCTAAATTTTACTTCAATAGATTTATTTTGGTATTGTCTCATCCAAAAAGAAATTTATTTTTAAAATAAAAATATAAATCTAATTAGTTAAATAGAAGACTCCTTAATTAATAACTATTGATTACTTTTAGCTAATACCGAAAATTTCAGTATTTTCCCCCATTAAATACCGGCATTACGAAATTGCAAATTAGCTCCAAATACCGGTATTCGGCATACCAGTATTGCAATTCCCACATACGGAACGTAATATTAAAATTGTAGTTTTGGAAAATATTTCACCTCAAAACCAAGCAAGTAAAAATCAGTTCAAAAAGCACTTAACATATTGGCAACCAAAGGCACATCGAAAACAAAATTTATTATAAAAAAAAGAGTACTTATGCTGTGAACAAACTGTAGTAAGACGAATTATGTTGGTAGGTCCATATTTTCAAAGTTTTCCTTGGGGGGGGGGGGGTTAAGGGTATGAATTCAATGCATTTTAGGATATAAGAATTAAAATTCAAATAGAAAAGCATACTTTTATTATGTTTGGAAAATTCACAGAGTACACCCCTGCCCCCCCCCCCCCAAATGATGGGCCTGTATGTGGTAAAATTGAAATTGAGAAATGGGGGGGGGGGATGTGCGTAACATCGTGCTACGGTTTCTCTTGTCTCAGGAAATCACTTCGCATTATTTAATTTACAATATTTATTGTTCATATAGACATCTGTTCCCGAAATACTATGTAATGAACCGTTAAACTTAATTAAGTTAACATTACTTAAATTTATTAAATTTAAGTACATACAAATCTAAAAACATATTTCGAATGTTCAATTAAGAGTGATGAAATATTCTCAAGTAAGCAATTTTTAAAGCGTATATTTTCATTCCAAAATTTAACTGTTTATTCATTGTCTTGAAATATATTTTATATAGCCGCTAACAATTAAAGGAAATTAACGTATTCTCAAAGCAATTAAAAACTTTTCTCAGAGATGTGATTTAGTTAATTAAAACTTTACCGACTATTCTTCATTCAAAGTCAAAGCCTGAAAAGGAACGCTTTACAAAGTTATCAATTTTAGAAATTCAAATATAACAAAACGTTTTGTTAATCAAGATATAGTAAACAAAATAAACGCAATTTTTCACATATCCTCCCCCCACACGTGCCGAAATTTATGCGGAGAGTTGCGTATTAAATGGAGGCGTAAATTGAATTTGAAGTGAATAGACTGATAAATGACTCCACGTTTTGTAACGGAACAACATGGCACTTTAATTAACTTTTCGATGGTGCAGGTAGTACGCGAATAACTTTATTAAAATTTCAATTATTCGAGTTTGAACATGCATATCAAATGCGACAATAAAGGACCGGGTCTATCAGAAGTGAAAAGCGGCTCAAATTTCTAATTTATAAACTCATTAACAAGTTATATTTTGTCTACATTGCAATTCTGCAGTAGTATGAAAATATTAATAAATTATTGAGATTGGAATATTTTATGCAGTAAATTCCGAATTATCTGTGATCGGATTATACGCGGTTCGGAAAATTCGCCGGTATTTTTAAACTTATGATTAATATTGTTCGCTTTTAGATTTCACATATACACTCATTTTTGTGAAAATTGCAACAGCATAAAGGAATCGATGGAAAGAAATAAAATTTATTGCACATATTACTCATGGTGCTACAAACAAAAGATCAAAATTACACATCAATGAAATAAAAAAAATATATTAATTTGAATTTTTGGCATCTTGAATTCAAATTATGTTTTTCACAATCACGAGCGTGTGTGTGCACGTGTGTGTTTGTGTAGGCGCATGTGTGTGTGTGCGTGTATGTGAGTGTATGTATGCATGTGTGTGAGTACGCACGTGTGTGTGTAGGCGTTCGTGTATGTGTGTATGTAGGCATGTGTGTTTGTGTATGCGTGCAGGCATGAGTGTGTGTGTGTGTGTGTGTAGGAGTGTGTTTATGTGTAGGTGTGTGTATGTATGCGTGTTGTGTAGGATATGGACGCAACCTGGACACTGTTTTCCCAACAGGTGCAGCATCGTGAGGAGCCGGTCGACGGTGATGCTGCAGAGGGTGCTGGCGGGAAAATAAAATCAGCGTAACATCAAAACAGTCAAGTGAGAACAATAAGCAATCGTGATTGCTCAATAACAGGCGTAAAATAATATGGAATGTAGCAACCCCGCGCAGCTAAGCGAGCCTGTACACGTTTTAGCATCGAATCATAGTGGTACTGAATGTCAAATTGGGAATCGTATGCCATATGGCTTCAATCTGAAGTCAAAGTTCATTCGTACCAACTGTTGGACGAGGCGCGTGGGCGAGTCTCCGATCAACGCAATCCAAGACATGTTCTGTGGGCGTCATATCCGGAGAACGGGCAGGCTAAGGAAGTAGCGTAACCTGTCGTTCACCGAAGAACACTTGTACGTTACGTGCGACATGTGGACGTGCATTGTCATGCTGAAACACTGCACCAGGAATGCTCTGAAGAAAGAGTAGTACCTTCGACGTCACAGCGTCCGTGAAGTAGCGCTCGCTATTGAGGTTACCCGTAATTCGGACTAGATGGGACTGCCCTTGATATTCAATAGCGCTCCAGACCATGACGTCTGGTGTTATGCCGGTATAACGTCGGATTACAGAGTCTGGGAGGTGACGTTTCCATGTGTAACATCTGACGCGTGCACGTCCATCGTTATAGTGCAGAATTGGATTCTCCCGAGAAGACGACTTGTTGCTAGTTGGAGGTTGCTCGTGGGTCCCATGATGCCAGAAGTAACGATGGTTGAGGGTGAAGGGAATTCAAGCTGGCGCAGCAGACGTCGACGAACCGTGGATGCAGTAAGTGTGACACCTGTAGCCATACTCCAACGGTGTGCTAGCGTACGAGAGAACGCTATAAGATCCATCACAGCTATGCGGATGAGGTGTCGATAATCCCGTGGCGTCGCACAGTGGTTCAAGGGCGGAAAAAACAGCCATTTTTAAGTTTTAAGATAAAAAATATTTCTTGCCGTAATTACTTAGCCCTTGAGTTGTAGTAACTTACTCCATAAGAGTTTTTTGAAAAAAAAAAATCGTTTTTTACAAAAATAAGCCCAGATTGTTGAACAATTATGTTTTTACTTTTTTCGGACGTACACCTTATACTTCAGTTTTAATTCATTCCTTCATTAAGGAGGACTAAAATTTAATAAAAGTCATTTCTGATTGGTTTTTCACACTTATAGGATGCATATTACATCGTAATTAAAAATTAAAAATTCATCAAAATTGAAAACTACCTGAAACAAAAAAACATTATTTTCTTAAAAATATAATGAAAAGTATTGTGGAATATACTTTTATCGGCGGCTTCCGGTGGGCTAAAATTTACATATATAAGTAGTTTAATCCTTCCTGTAAAAAAACAACAACATTTTAGCTGCGACCACCTGCGACTGCAGTCGTGGCAGATGTTTTTTGTTTGATCTTCGCTATTTACGAATATCTATATAATAAGTTAGAAAATAACTTGTAGCGATGTGACGGGGGTAAATTGCTTTTTTATCAAAGAAATTGGTCATCTAATTTGACATGCTCCAGACTAACGTATGTCACAGTTTCACTACTTTTCATGAGAGCCTAAAAACGTTTGTTTACTGTTTCCGAAAGTTGGGGCTTTTGAAACATTCATCAATAAATATAGATGATTTTTTAAAACAGATTTACGTTGTTATGGCTTAATGCGGAGCATTATTCTACAAGCAATGCAGTAGTAACCTGAAAATAACAATTTTCGGACCCGTTTGGCTTTAAAAAAGGTACATATGAGAAAGAAATTTTTAAAACTCATACAGAATTCTATATAAAAAGTTAAATAACCATTCTGTTCACAAAACAATGAAATAAGAAATTCATTAAATGTTTGAAATTTCTGATTTCCTTTCCGAAATCATTCTAGTATAAAGCTGTTCTCAGTTTTGCAACATTGCCAGAAAATATTGTTCGAGGGTATCAATTACAATAAACATGCAATGCATGCGTGTGGCATACAACAGATTTAATTTATATTTTTCACTAAAACAGAAATGAATTTGAACTGCACAGAAACCCCGATTTCACGTTTCTCAAAGGCCTGAATCAAACATAAAATACATAAAATTGGGAAAACGTCAATTCAAAGCCAAAAACATAAAATATGGGAAAACGTAAAATACGGGAAATGTATAAAAAGCAAAAATCAGATAAGGAAACAAAAATAGTAATAAAAGTTGCTACGATGACTCTTATAAAATGTAAAAATACGATATTTTACGAAAAGAACATTATTGTACACACCACTTTAGATTATTCTAACACATTAAGTAACGAATTCGGGCGTTTAGGCTGAAAATAGTCAGTAATATTGAGACATTGAATCCAAAGTAAATACAGCATCTTCCAGGATTGGAACGCTTTGCAAATTTTTTTTCTGGTCTTTATGATGAAGAAAACAGTTTTTCACTATTATTAAGCTCTTAAATGCAGTATTGAAAGAAGAAACGAGTTGTGTTTCCTCTTCTTCTTGTTCATCTTCATTGGCGGCCGAAAAGTCCATAAGGTCAGCTACGGATGGAGTAGACGCGTTTCTGTTTTCATGGATTAACTTTCAACAGAGTGGATTATGTTTAAAAATGCACAAAGGGAAACACTTTTCTTAATTTTAAAACATTTTTTCTCTTTTTTTTTAAACTGCCAGGGAAAAACGTAAAATGCGGGAAATTCATAAATAACAAACTTTCCATCTGGGTTAAATTAATATTATTAGTGTATGGAAAAACTGGGACCTGATGATAAAAATCGTAAAATGTGGGGAAAAAGTAGATTCAAAGGACGTAAAATCGGGGTTTCACAGTGAATACGATCAGCAAGCATGGAGATAAATATTACCATGCAACAATTTTAACAATTTTCCAAAGCAATTTTTGAGAATTTTCAAAGTTATTGAATTTTTTCCGCTTTTTCGTCGTTTCGAACCACTGTGCGTCGTTCGGTTGTGCGGGCTGGGGCAAGCCATTCGACTAATTTCATCGTCCTCTGCACATTTTTTGCAAATACGCAGCAGAGTTCAGGCATTACGCCCTGTGCGGACACTAGTTCCGCTATACGTAAGTCCACCCTCAAGCATGCCGATCATGTGACCCCATTCGAACTCTGTTACTCGTTCACATGACGCTTTGCATTTTGGACAAAGCATACTGAGTACTAGAGAAACATCTACCACCGGCAGATAATCATAAAATGATTTCGAAAAGCCTTTACTTCCCTTTTAAGTTATAATTCAAATGTATGCGTTTCTGTTACTAATATTTTTTAGCTATTGTGTACACAAATTATAGTTTTTTACGGTTTGAGGACAAAATGTCGCTGGCCCAAAATGGCGCCTGTCCAAAACGTCGCTGGAGATAAATATCGCCAGTTCAGAAGGTCACCTGTTCAAAATTTGCTCATTCAATTGGTACAAAAATTGTAAATGTACAAAAATGCTGTTTTTTTTAAATCAAATTTGCGAATGAATGAAGGTAACTTACCTTCAATGAATGTCTCCGTTAAAAATAGGACTGGACTAAATGAGTTTCTTGATAATTTCTATAAAAAAAGTCCCCCGTTTTAATTCGTAGCTTTCGGCTGCTTTTCATCAAATAAATAAATGCACGTTTCCTTTTTTACGTTATCTTATTCCTTGTGACTCGCTATTAACCAGATGTAAATCGTTCTGACAGCGTTGAGTTCTGACGTGCGCTGAATTCTTTTGAAACTTTCTTCAAGGATAATGTGTGTGTGTGTGACCGATTTTTGCAGACACTCTACCTCAAAACCTGTTGTAAGAATTCGAACGAAATTTGGTACTCGCAAGTACATTACAAGATTTAGGACCGAGTGTTTTTTTTTTTTTGAGCAATCACGATTGCTTATTGTTCTCATTTGACTGTTTTTGATGTTACGCTGATTTTATTTTCCCGCCAGCACCCTCTGCAGCACCACCCGTCGACCGGCTTCTCACGATGCTGCTCATCTTGCGAAAACCGTCTCCAGGTTGCGTCCATATCCTACACACACACGCATACATACACACACCTACACATACACACACTCCTACGCACAGACACATACACACACACACACACATGCCTGCACACTGACACAAACACACATGCCTACATACACACACACGAACGCCTACACGCACAGCACTGCATACACAACACGCATTTACATGCATACATACACTCACACACACACGCACCCACACACATGCGCCTACACAAACACACACGCTCGTGATTGCGAAAAATATAATTTGAATTCAAGATGCCAAAAATTCAAATTAATATTTTTTTTTTTTTTTTTTTTTTGCGTCAATTCGTTTAAGATAGTGGATCAACTGAACATTTTCGTTGATATGCGTGACTGACATTTCTCAAGAAATGATGAAAGGAATCAAATAAAATGTTAGGAAGCAGCACTCCCTGCTGCTGATACCAGGGCCAAGGGCTTGAGCATTTAAATGTTATCCCCCCCTTTTTTTTCATTATTTGTGACAGATATATCTCAAGAAATAATACAAGGATTCAGACTAAATTTGGCCTGCAGGCATATCTTAATGGGCGAGTTGCCTATGTATTTTTCGTTTTAACCACCTCAAAAGAGTGGCACACTAAACAGTGAATACTTCCTTTCGTTTTATGTGACTGTGCTATATATCTCAAGACGTAATGCAGTGATTTATACAAAAATTTGGTATACAAGTGAAACTAAACGAAAACATGCATTATTTCCGTTCTAAGTTGATTTTCGTAATCGATGGCGAGAGGGAGTGCAACTAAAACTAGTATGTTGTGGCCATCACGAAACTTTCTTCTATATCTTTCGTATAATCACGATCCCTTTCCATGCTTGACGAGGTAGCAATATTCTTAACAAAAACAAAATTACACACGCCAAAACTTAACGACCATCCCAATTCTAGATTTATTTCAAAAGAAAAGCAAATAATGAAAATTGAAAATTATTTTAAAAGCCTTGCTTAAAATAGTTACAAACATTTATTTGTTAGTAAACACAAGATGGCAACAGTTAAAAAGTTTAAATCATCGCGATTTTCTTGTCATTTTCCAACAATTAAAATCACGCAAATCACGCAGACGACAGTTTATAACGATTTATCTTTCTTATTGTTGCAATTATAAAGCTATTTTTATTCACACACAAAAAAACAGCCCTTATGGAGCGATTGGCGCCAAAATTGAACCAACGCCTGTTTACGTATGGATTGACATTTATTCCAAATTTCATCCAAAACGTACATCACTTCTTGAGATATGGCACTCACAATGGAAAAGAAAGAACGTTCGATTGCGCCAACCTCCTTTTCAGCTATTGACGCCAAAATAAAATCAGCTCTTACACCCTCTAAGGGTTACTTGTAAATAATGTTTTGTTTGATTCCGTTCATTATTTCTTACAGCAGTCATAATTGACGACAAAAAACGTTCTATAGCTCAACCCCCGATTGAACTATTGACACCAAAATTGAATCAGCACCTGTACGTGTTAGGGGAAACATATGGACCAAATTTTGTTTGATTCCTCCAGTTACTTCTTGGGAAAAAGCAGGCAAGCATAACTCAAAAAACGTCCCATTGCTCCACCCCCCTTGGAGGAATTCGCGTCAAAAACGAATAGGCAAGAGTTCACATAGGGGCACATATGTGTACCAAATTTCGTTTGATTTCATGCGGTAGTTTTTGCTGTAGAGAGGCCACAAAAAACTGGTCACACACATACGTGACGCACGGACACACACACACACACACAGACATTTTCCAAAAATAGTCGAAATGGACTCAGTACACTTTAAAACGTTCGATTCCGTCAAAATTCGAAATTTGAAAATTTGCACGAATCCAATACTTTCTTCTATACATTAGATATAGAAGAAAGTAAAAACAATGAAAAATAAACTAAATTTAAATATATTACTCAAGAGAGAGAGAGGTTGAGCAAACTATCAAGAAAGTCTAAATTAGCCCAGTATTCCTCTCCTGTTAATAGCAATTTAACTACCGGGGATGTTATATAAAAATTTAGTTAGCATTATTATACAATTTTCACAATAAAAAAAAAAAAAACGTGTTTTTTTTTTTTTTTGATTGTGTTTACCAAAGGTCACAGCTGCACTTTCTAGAATATGAGGCTTTGGCGTGGATCTCAAACCATTATCTATGGGAATAAACTTTGCAACTATATGTGTTAGTTCTCGCAATACTACAGAAAAGTTTGAAATATATTGTTTTTCAGAAAAAGGAAGAAAAAACAAATATGTTTTTTTGTTTCCTCACCAGACGAATTTTACGGGAGGAAATTTCATTGAGAGCGCGGAACAGTGCAGTAAAAACGAGATGAATTATAAAATGTTTTTTATGTTTTCCAATTTTGCAAGTTGGTGTTATCAACACTTTATTTGTAGGACATAACTCTGACATCAGTTTGTATTGGAAGTTACATAACATGACGACGAGTATGAATGTTTTCGTCATTTTTATTTTATCGTTGAAGCACTGAGTCCGTAAAACTCATAAAAATCTAAATACGTTTATCTAAAAGTTGACATTTTCGGTAGTGTTGCAAGTAGTTTTCTTACCTTTTGAGAGATGAATTTCCTGATTTTCTTCTGTTTTAATATTTTTACGATATTCTGTTTTAACTGTAAGTTCTAGTTCCACATTTGTTAACTATTTTTTTGAACAATAAATAAGCTAATTTATTTCACTCCGAAACATAACCTGACACATATTTCATGCTGCTTCGGTTTTTACTGTCTTTGGGACTGATCATATGGTCCCTTTTAACTTACTTAAATAACAAATACGCAAGAAATCACAAACCCTTGATTTTTGTGTCAAAACTCACCTGAAATGCGCATCTATTTTTTTGTATAAAAAATTCAAAATTATGTCATGAACTGCCACGGTTTTGAAGACCCAGCAATTCGTCTATTATACCTTTTGGCCGAGGAACGATCGAAGAATATACAGTATTGGCCAGAATGGATGACTCACCACAAAAAAATGTGATGTTTATGAATGCACAAGAATAATAGTACTTAGTTAAGTACTTATTTTATGGGAATTATTAATTTTAGTTACATAAAGCACAGTACACATAAATAATTGAGAAATGGTTCAATATTTTGTGTGGAAACCTTTTTTTTTCGATACAGCTTGGATACGATCAGACACAGAAATAAATAATTTCTCGCAATAGTCAGGTGTAATTTCTGCAATCCACTTTTACGATTTAGTAGGGTACTCTAAAGTCCGAAAATGAAATGGGGTTACGCTTAGTAACTTTGCGCTTTAAAATTACCCAACAGTTTTCGATTGGGTTTAGATCCGGGGAATTTCCTGGCCATGGCCCAAGGATCTGAAACCCTATCTTCGCAATCTATGTCTTAACAGATTTAGTTTGGTGGCAAGATGCTTCATTATGTTGGAAGTGTGTGCACTGGTTGATATTCATAAACGTCGGTAGCTTCTCTTTTAGCACAGCGAGATAAACAGTTCCATTAATTGATTAATAGGTAACTTCGTCGTCGGTCATAGGTAACTAAACGTCGGCAACTTCTGTTTTAGCACATCGAGATAAACAGTTCCATTAATATATTTGCCTTCAGGCATGAATTACAATCCACATCTTCCCTTGGCATCATGAGTTTTGCAGCATTCTTCACGGTGGGAATACTGTAGCGTAGACAGTGTCTTTCATTTGGAGGTCGTATGTTTCCACAAATTGCATAAAACTGCGATACAAAATGCATAAAACATTACTCCGCAGTCCACCTGATACTTTTTACAAAATGGTGAGTCGGTCAGCAATGTTTTCGGGAGACAATTTAGGCTTCTTAGCAGGACTTTAACTTTGAATAGCCTCCTGCGAATTTTCCTTTGGTTACGGACATTATCATCTTCAGGTAAACCAGTTTGGATTGCTTTTGCTTATTTTCTGGGTGAGTTCTTCGCGGCCAATACTATGGAATCGTCCATGTTCTTGCTTGTGGTCTTCTGACGATCTTTTGACTTTGAATATCCATAATACCCGGTTGTTTTGAAATTACTTATAGACCTGGAAACTGTCTTTTGTGCCAATTATAATCGGGCAGCAACTTCCCGAGTACTATAACCTCCGCTCAGAATCTTTATTTGCGCATGCATTTCGCATGAAATTCTTTTACCAGGCATTTTGATATTATTTCACCCTTCTGCAGAAATTTGGCTTCAACACAAGGCGAACACAACTAATAAACTAACGAAATGCCAAGTAAGAACACCACCACTTTGTAGTCAGCCAAAATAAACATCTTGCGCCAATACGTCACTATGACTGGGGAAAAATCATCCATTCAAATCATCAGAAGTGAATCATCCATTCTAGCCGGTCAATAATAACACGTGCACCTAGGGCGAAGAACTTCTACATTTTTGGTACTTTTCCCACAAATCTTCGAGTTTTTACATCAGACCCAGTACACCGTTTCTCCTGGATTTGCAATATATTTTTACAGTGAGGTAGCACTGAAATTAATCTTTTTAATTACTTCATATCATCTAAAGATTTTACGTTGAATAAGAATGAAATAGTGCTTTTGAAACTTTAACTTAATCGTACGCTTTTCTCAATGAATGTCGATCGTGTGCATTTTTCCCCGATAGTCTTGGACTGTCTGCGAAATACATTGTTTTTGCGACTCATATTTGGTAAATTGGTTGTGAAATTCTTGGATTAATTGTGCTCCTCTTTCAGCTGTACCATTCAAATTTTCAGCATTTTAACGATCTCTCATCTCTTTAAACAGATTCCTTCATTTTGCCATGAATCAGGATCAAAGAGGAAAAAATCTTTTAGTATTTGTAACTTATCAAACAGTTTTATTGACTCGCAATTGATTCAATAAAGAGGAAGATCTATACTAAAAAAGTGTTCCAAATCATCTACTATTATCTGAAATTTGTTAAAGTCATCAGACACGTCTTCCTTATCACAAGCATATTTTGCACTAGTCTTTTCCTATCTTCAAAGTTGATTCCTTCATTCAATACGAACAAAGCTACTATTTTATCCATAAATACCATAAGTGATTAATGAATTTTCCAATCGCTGCTTCTGCTGCATGTTTGTCATCATTTTGTTCGCTGCTAGTTTTTCAGACGGATTATATTATTCAAAGGAGCCGCGATTGGGCTGCTGCGAAAAATCATATCTTCATGCAGCATTTAATTGTAAAACAGCTTTGTAAAATAGCATTTAAGGGCTTTCGTTTCATGTAAGGTCAATTTAAATTGTTTCCTAAATATAAAATTTTTCAAACAAAAATTCCTTTCGCCACCCATCTGGCTCAGGGATAAGCTCCAGGTTGCCAAAAACATATCCCTGTAGGAGGGACTTCCCAAGGAAATGTTCTTACAAGTTATGAGAATTCTCTGTAATCTTTCTCAATTCCGCTTTTTACGAATAATAATATGTCATCAACTTCGTCTTTTAGAATTTAAGTTGTACGTGTACTTGATTGAAATGTTATAAGTTCTGAATGATGGCGATCTTTCCACAAAATTTTGAAGCGCTTAAATAATTGAATATTGGGTCTAGAATTAAGAAAAGCAAGAATTTCTTAAAGACACACTCTGCAGTACGATTTCAAGTGCATGATGAGGACAATCCAACTGTAATATATTACCGTTCAGTTTTTGCTCTAAAAAATTGCTTGCACAGTTTATACGGTCGGTATTGCAAACCGTCGTATCAAACACAACAGCTTGAACAGTTAGCAATAAAGAGCAATCATCTAAGATATCATATCTCACTCAGGAATTCCGAGTAGCTCTTCAACATTAAAACCTAAAGCCATCACGGTAAGCCTATCGGCGTTGTTTGTCTAACTACATCTGGATGTAACTTTGTATCCCAGTGAATAACTACAAAATCTAAATTTAAATTCATGAAATTTGATTTTACCTCTCGAAGATTTTCTCGAGAGATAAAATCAAATTTCATTTCTCCTTCCTTTCTTAAAGGATTTACGATTGATCACAAGTTCATTTGGATTTTTATTTACTGCATCTACATCGGATGTTAATAAATGAACAGCATCTTTATCCCTAATATGGCAGTTGTCTAATAGTGATGAAAGGCGAAATAAAATCAATAGTTGTCAAGCTTTTTTGTATTGTGGTAGATCAACAGATTAGGATAGATACCCATTTCGGTTTCTATATCTTGTGACTCGCAAGAATTTGATGATAGTAAAGTATTACGTACTGAAATAGAAGCAAATTAGTTTAAAGTATAGATTTTTACATTATTCCGTTCTGGATTTTTTAAAATTTGTATTTTAGCTATGAAAAATATAGTATATTTTTATGTTGGGAGTAATCGAGGATTTTTCAAAACTTATATTTTTAAAATTAAGAATTGCATAAGCATTTAGGTATGCTTATAACTAAAAAAACGCGAATAAATATATACTTGCCATTACTTATATTTATAGCATTGAAACCTACGAGCTTATTTGCCACACCTATTACATACACAGGAAATTTTGTAAATCAACAACCCAAAGCCTGGAGGAGGCAATTTGTTGTTGTCAAAGATCATTCATTAATGGCCTACAGAATCCCTTGTGTCCATCTTATTGGAAAGAATTGTTCCCCTGCCGCTTGGTTTGAAACGAGGGCAGAATAACGGTATGCCTGACCAAAGACCATTGGTGTACATGTACCCTCTGTAGCATGTAACATTTTACATAATGCAAGTGAGAGAATGGTCGGTCTGGAAGTGGAAGCATCTATTGAGGTTCAAAATTACTTTAAATATAAAACGTTAGAATATTTTTTTGCATAAAAATGAGAAAATTCGCAATTTTTTCTTTGAAACTCAAAAAAGGAGACCTTAGGGGAACGTGTTAATATTCATGGATTGAAAAATTTTTTTGCAAGGATCACTTATTTGTATAATAGAACAAATTGAGGGGGCGTCGCGTAAAATATCTGCAACTTCAAAAATAAGGAGACAGACAGACAGACAGATAGATATAATTTGTTGTTGTTTTTTTTTAAACTACGATAGCAAATTGTTTCGAAAATTTATTTATGATAAAAATTAATTTTGAGGAATAAAGCTAAACCTTTGACTATTACTTTAAAATTGACTATCCGTATATCGATATATTTTTCATTTCCATTTCAAAAATACTTTGCTACAGTTAATTTTCTCAACTGCATTGAATTTTTTTCATGATTATTATAGACCTCTGCAAACAGCGATTTAATTATTCATTTTTTAAATTCAAAAATCTGTAAAAACAAGTTTTTCACTTTTTCTTTTTTCTCTAGACACTGTTAAATTACTTGTTCCAAAAAAAGAAGAAACAATCAAATTTCAATGATGGAGTTTTAATGAAAATCTTCAAAATCATTTTTTGAGCTGAACATTAGCACTCACTTTTTATTTTTACTTTTCCTTTTTTCCATGTTATTAATATTTGCATTCAGTCATCAGCTTTTATAAATTATTTTTTTATTTCATGTCTCATTTTGAAATTGTTAATGAAAATAAATTTATCGATATAAGCATTTTGCACTTTTTAAGTAGATATGATACAGATATGAGAAAATTAAAAAATATTGACAGGTACGATAATCTGGTTTAGTTTTTAAACGACAAAAATAGTACATTTTCGTGACTAAATGTAGCGCAATTTTTTTCAACGAAATACCCAGTGATGTTCCCATCAAATTTTCTGAACGCATACTCCCAGTAAACCATTGCGCACAATATGTGAATGCGGCCATATACATAATGTCATAATATGAAACTGATTGAAGCTTGAGGTTATACGCTATGTGTCTAAAAAATGTTTGAGGGTTTACGGCTTATACGGAGTATACTGTATAGAAGCATCCCTGGAAATAATCAAACTAATTTACTTATCCTCATATAAATAATAGCCGATGATAGAGTAACCCACGTGTTTCAACAATGAAACTCGCGCCACGGCATGATAATTTGATAATATGATTTGGTAATGTTTGACATGCAGGGAATTGCTTTATTGTGACAAGGCTGAACTCGATCCGGTGGCTTCACTGTTTCACTGATGAAACTCCTTTCAGGAGAATGAAGAAACGTAAAAATGGTCAACGATGACCGCTATCTACAGGAGTTAAGGGTTAATCCACTGGAGATAGGGTTAAAACTTAAAACAACCAAAATATCACCAAACAGGCATGAACGTAACTAGAGGGGGGCAGACGGGACTCGTGCCCCGGGCGCCAGATCTTAGGGGCGCTAAACTGACCAAGTAAATGCTCAATTTTATTTTTGTCAAAAAAAGGACATTGTTAAAAGTCAAAAAAAAAAAAAAACTCAGTGCGCTCAGTGTGAAAGGATGCCTGTGGCGGGCCTGCGCCCAGGAGACCTCAGAGCACCTACAGCCTTGAAATTTGGAGCAAAATTACTTTGAGCCCCGAGGATTTGCACCTAGGATTGTTTATTTTAAATTTCGAATTAGTTTTTTTTTTTTTTTGTAATTAATTTTTTAGCTAAAATTTCATGTAAATTGCCTTTTCAAGGGATGAAAGATTTCTCACTTCTCTTAATATTTCATGTTCCTCCAAAAAGATTTTTTTCTGCATCAAATAAAGCTTGAAACAATTTCATCAGTAAATTAGAACAGCAGGTAAAAGGGTTTCGATTTTAGTGAAAAGTCCTAGGCTCAGTCCGGAGCTAAAGAGCAATATATTACGAGAGACCACGAACTTAAAAGTGACACGTACAAGCGTGTTGCTCAAACGTACAAAACTGCCGTTTTGCAATGCTCAGAAGCCCCTTTAGCACCTATAACTGTGCTAGTTGGTACAAGTTAGTTTGGAACGTGGGAAAATGCTCTTCAAAACGCTTTTATTTAAAAAAATTCTCTTCATTATGCATATTTCTATCAAATTATTCTTATATTTTCGGGTAGGAGTGGTATTGCGTTCTAAGAATGAGCTCTTCACTTAAATTCTATTTTCTGTGGGAGAGAGAGGGGAATTTTCACTTTGTTCGAAACGGAACTCGTAACGTGTTTTTCAATATGATTCTTTCTGACAGACGATTTAAATCTTCGCGAATCATATAAAATTGCGAAGCAATCTTCGAGGGTTGGTAAACGTCAGCGAGCAGGCTGAAGAGCCACCTGGTAAAAAAAATGCAACAAGTTGTTATTTACTCTCTTGTGGAAATACAAAATATTTGATACGGAGGGGGGGCAGCAATGAGGGTCATTATACCCTTTATCAACCAGATATAGCCTAAAACGTATTGTGGGGGCTTTTATTTATACATTTAATATTAAAAAAAATATTTTTTGGCAATTTAAATTACATCTTTATATTACTTCTATGAGTGGTCACAAATTTGCCTTAAATATGCATTTACAAAATTCCTTTTCTAGGTTAAGAATTACTATGCATATCAGTTATTTGTTTAAAATGCAAGAAAATTCGCTTTCATAAATAGTGTCATCCAAAACCCATCGAAATGGAACCCGCCATTCAGTTCCATAATCGTTTTTTCTGAAAAAAACAAAGCAAGCATTATTCTAACACAAAGTAATTCTTTATATATTTAAGCTTATAAAAAAAATATCAAATATATCTCTCAAATCAGTGTAAACTCTTCTTTGTTATGATATTTTAAAAATTTATTTATCGCAAGTAGAACTTCGTAAAGTTATTAAAAATTCCCTAGAAAAACTTTCTTTGCTTATCAATGTAACTATGCAAATCCACCGAAAGAATTGAAAATAGAAAAAGAACGATGATTTGTTCTCAGAACATAATTCACGTTATATAAATACCTTTTGGTTACTTTTTATCTAACCACCAATTTTCTAGAAAATATATCAAATATTTTAGAAAGATATACACTAGAAAACATCATTTAATTTATGGAAAACATAAATATTTCAGGTAAATAAATAAATCTTGCCTTCGTTCATGCCTCATTTACTTCCTTTTTACTTACCAAATATTTCTCTTCAATGTTCCTTTTTCCTTCTTTTTTTATCGATTGTGCTATGGACTTTTAGAGTTTCAAAGCTTTTGCGGTTGATTTTTTCTGGCATCTTTTTTTTTCCTTCTGAAGTTACATGCTGTTTTACTGATATCACACTGTTACATGCTTATAACACGTAAAATTATTTAAGTTGACCACAGTATTAGACATATGTTTTAGGGTTCTAGATTCTAGAAAAAAAAATCCTTCGAATCAATAGTTGCAATCTTTTTTAATTTGTCCGTTGCTTTTCCACCAGGTCTATTTAGTGACAGTTTCAAAAGGAAAGTTTAAAAAAAGGGGGGGGGGGCGAATTTCATTAAAAATTGGACATTTTTTCCCGCACGTGAGAGTTTTATATTTCATTTTAAGAATATTTAGAAAATGCTATAAATACATGCTAAGAAATTACACATATACTGTGATCAAATATGCAAAAGACTATTTGTTTGTCACACATTTTGAATGCTATTTTTGATTATTTTTGAGTTGTCATGCGCACAGAAAAAAGGAATGCCTTTCCATGGAATGCCCTATAAAAAATATCGCGTCAATATCGGTAGAAGTTAATATTAAAAAAAAAAAAAATGCGGAACTGAAATATATTTGTCAAATTAAACCTATTATAAATACTCGAGGTAAAAATTTCGTCAAATGCTGATCTAAACTAAGATCGCAACTAAATACAAGGCAATAAAAAAAGTCAGTAGACTTATCAAAACGTTTTGGTTACTAAAGTATTTACAATAAAACGATGCAGTTTTCACATAAATTCTCCGAAACGTAATGGATTCGTCAGCAAATTTGGTTGTGTGATTAAGTTAATCTTTCCCAAACTTTTTCTTTAATTGTTTAAAGTTTTGACTCTAAAAATGTAATTTGAAGTAAGTACTCGCATTCAAACACTTACTGCAAGATAATTCGCTAACTTGCCCCATCTCGGCATATCAAACTACTTTCACTAGCTTGGGAATGGCTTGATAAAACAATGCAAATAATGTAGGAGACTCATTTGTTACAACGAACTCATTATCAATAAGACTCGGGAATTCCTTCCAAAACTAAGTTGGGGAAGAAGGTAACTGCAGATGTGCAAATTTACTTACGCTGCAAAAACATAATTTTTTTTTCTGTCACAAAACAATGAAGCTTTAGATCTTTCTGAAAACATACAGTAGCGCAGCAACTACATGATCTATTATGATCATATATCCATCGATTTATCTCACTGTCTATAGAAATATCTGTCCGTTCTTTCACTTGCAACAAAGATTCAGCTAGGAGTTTAACTGTGACTGATTTGCAAAATTATTTGCAAAGAAAACAATTTTACTAGAGCAAAAAAAATAAACAAATAAATAAACAAAAAAAAAAAGATTTTTTGGCATCTTGAATTTACATTATGTTTTTCGCAATCACGAGCGTGTGTGATTGTGTAGGCGCATGTGTGTGAGTGCGTGTGTGTGTGTATGTATGCATGTGTGTGAGTGTTGTGTATGCAGTGCGGTGCGTGTAGGCGTTCGTGTGTGTGTGTGCAGGCATTCGTGTGTGTGTAGGCGTGTGTGTTTGCGTCTGTGTGCAGGCATGAGTGTGTGTATGTGTAGGTGTGTGTGTGTGTAGGTGCGTGTGTGTGTAGGTGCGTGTGTGTGTAGGTGTGTGTGTGTAGGTGCGTGTGTGTGTAGGTGCGTTTGTGTGTGTGTAGGTGTGTGCGTGTGTAGGTGTGTGTGTGTGTAGGTTGTGTGTGTAGGTGTGTGTGTGTGTAGGTGTGTGTGTGTGTAGGTGTGTGTATGTATGCGTGTCTGTGTAGGATATGGACGCAACCTGGAGACGGTTTTCGCAAGAGGAGCAGCATCGTGAGGCCGGTCGACGCGACGATGATGCTGGCAGAGGGTGCTGGCGGGAAAATAAAATCAGCGTATCGCCAAAAGTCGTGATTGCTCAATAAAAACAAAAACCATTGAATACAAAGTCTAATATAGTCTCATTTTCCATGCTTTAAAGTTAGTCATACGTAAAACCGAATTCGCATATGACTTTTTTAAAAGTTGCTAATGAAAAGTATTGCAAATATAAAAAATATCTTTCCATCAGAACTTTAGCAGCACAAAAAGTTAAGGAAAACGAATAATGATTTTAAATTCTTTAGTTCAACCTTTAATGTAATTAGCATTGATGACTTAAAAGATGCAAATTGAAAGCAAAACTATTTTCAAAAACTTTTATAACAAGCTCGTTTTAGATATTTTTTTTCTGCATGCTCTCGTATAAGAGAAATTATAAGATTATTTATCTCTGAAATAAACTGATTGCTAATTTTAAACGTGAAATAAAATCAGTTTGCATGGGAGTAAGTTTCTAGCAAATTAATAATGACACATTTATCAGAAAAAACGTTATTTCCCTCTCAAGAATTGTGGATATTGAAATGAAACCCAATACCTTAGAAATAACTCATGGTAAAGCTCAATAAAAAATATTATTAGCGCAGCCCAACTGTTTCTGTACATAAAAGGTATAGAACTTTTAAAAACAAACTTTGCTAGAATTTATGAATAGGCAGCTAAAATTCATTCTACAACATATCTGCAGGTTCTTGAGAAACCAAATAGAGAATACCATCACTCAAAGATCTGAATCTTCCATGCATTTATCACTGTTTTCCAGACAAATGATGGGCAGAATTCCCTCTGAAACTGTTGAGGCTTCCAACTGCTTTCAGAGTTGTCACGCTGTCAGAGTGCGTTAAGAAGAGGATCTATTATCCCATATTATTCTCAACGGAACCGTTGTGCGTCGGGGTCGAATCATGCTATTTGGACTATGGCAAAAGTAAGGTGGCTAGCTCTCGGTTCTATGCGTTTTGATATTTTTAAATTCGAATTTCGTGTTATAAGTTTTCGAACGCTTCTCACATTTATGGTGCGTTTTCCGTAACTGAACTGTATGCGTAACTGAGTTGCAGGGCATATGCATTAGACATACTCTGATAATAGGATAATGTGGGGCAAAGTGAAAAATGGCGAAATATTTACCCTGCCATTAGTACCACCTATCCGGTAATACTTTTACTGTATAGTAATACATGTAGTCTATTCAAGGAAGAAAAAAAAAACAATGACAAGTAAAGCAAAGAAATAAAACAAGCAGTTTTCAAAAATTTAAACTCAAATTGTAATATTTTGTTGTACGTAAAAAATACTTTCGTTATTACCAAATGATAAAATTCTTGTTATTAATATTTTAAGCATCAACCTTCTAATATTGGACCTTCCATGGACCTTCTAATATTCAGCGATTATCGAAAATCTCCACTGTTCTCTTTTTAACAATTCATGGGCGTCGACTATCATTTTTCCACGCCACTTGAAACGGCTGTCTGCATCAAATACTGTTTACCGAGACACGACAAGCAAACGAACTGTCCCTCTCTTTGGTTTAACAACTTCAAACTAGCAGGTTTTTTGCTTAAAATTGTAAGAAAATCAACAAGGAGAAATATTGTTAATTATCTTCTAATAAACTGAGAGAAAAAAAAAAAGAAATAAAGACACTCATTCAAAAGAAATTAGTTTACTTCCATTCGATGATGCATTTTTCGTCCAACATCATAAACGTTGAGATTTGAAAGCTAACTTTTAGGTCTCATTTAACAGTTTTTCCAAACTATCCACTTAAGCGACAGGTCCTTTTAAATTATGAATGCCACTTCTTGTAGTAGTTGCAGATTGTATTTGTTTCGACAGATTTGACGACGAATACTAACGTAGTTTAATTAATGAGACATGAAAGTTCATATGCTGCTTATAATCCGTCATAGCAGCTTAAATTTTATATTAGTACCCCGGAATCCTGGTTATAAAGGAATAAAAGATTGTCTCAAACCAAGAAAAGAAATCGCACTACAGTGGTTCTTTATTCGACTAACACATTCGTCATGGAAACCATTCGATTCCTTCAGATTCTAGAAAACGTGTTAGCAAAATTCAGAACAAATGAGAAAATCGTCAGGACTCTGTCACTTGTATGGTCATCATTCAGATACTTTTCTACCCTACCTTCCTGGTACTTCTAGAGAGGAGACACGACTTGTTTTGCACGTCTACTCCAAAACATATAGTTCTTCTGCGATGATGCCATATTTACTGTGACTTGTGCTCATCTCTACATAGTATAAAATGAAGTCTCTAAAATGCGTCTGTGTGTTTGAACTTACAAAACTCGAGAACTACCCGGCCGATTTTGTTGAAATTTTCAGTTTGTTCCTTTAAGTCCTGAAAAGGTTTACAGACCAGTTCGAAAACAATTCGATGAATAGTTCTTTTTTTATTCCAATTTAGGCCCAATTCTCACATAAATTCCCGAATATGGGAGTGAAAAATTACTCGCAAATAATAATATTATATATCGTTGGAAAGGTAGGAATTTTCCGCGTTCTACGCAATTCGTTCAAACGCTCTAACTTAAATGCGGCGGAAGTTTTTTGCGTTTTTAGCTCGAATTTTTTTAGGCTTAGCTGAAATTTAGGCACTACTTTCTTCATTAAATCCATCAATAAAAAGTGAAGGAATTGTCCCACAGTTTTCTTTTTGGCAGCATTGGGAAGAGCTACTTTTTTTACTCCAGATCTAACTCGACCTAAGGTCGAAAATTTAACCCTCTATCTCCATTAGGAAAAAGTTACAAGCGAATTAAATGAAGTTCAAAAAACCCCATTTCCATTCAAATTGTTAACCATTTTCTTTCGCATTTTAATTCTTAAACGGATTTTATTCTGTGTTTCCATGGATACGCTTTTTAAATCCATCTTTCTCGATTTAATTTCGGAAAAGTATTTTAATATCTGTTGTCATTGTTTGGGAGGGAAATTTTGCATGATTTTTTTTTCTTTTATTTAAGCCTCATTGTTGAATATACGTCACTTGACACAATTTTTATTTCGAAGGCAGACCGGGCAAAGCCGGGCAACGCAGCCAGTTCTACAATAAACGAGAATTGTGGACCAATTTTACGTGCTTTGTTGTGGGAGGATTTGTTACCCTTGCACACTTGTCTATGTAAAAATATAGAAAATCTACTAAACACTGAATTGTGATAAAAATGCGACTTGTTTTTTCTGAAATAATCGACTCAAATGTGAACTTTATAAAATTCTATATATACATGTGTCTGTGCTAAAGAAATTCAAAAAAAAAAAGCAAAAAAAAAAAAAAATAAATAAATAAATAAATTACATTAATTTAAATTTTTGGCATTTTGAATTCAAATTATGTTTTTCGCAATCACGAGCGTGTGTATGCGCGTGTGTGTTTGTGTAGGCGCATGTGTGTGGATGCATGTGTGTGTAAGTGTATGTATGCATGTGTGTGAGTGAGTGTTGTGTGCGTGTAGGCGTTCGTGTGTGTGTATATGTAGACATTTGTGTTTGTGTCTGTGTGCAGGCGTGAGTGTGTGTATGTTTGTGTAGGAGTGTGTGAAGTCGTGTGTTTGCATGCGTGCGTGCGTCCGTGCGTGTAGGACATGGACGCCTCCGACCAGGAGAAGCGGATAGCTCAGGACCGGGGGACAGCCGCGCCTGGAGGACGGCGCGCAGTGGTGCTGCAGAGGCACCCTGTTCCAAGCTGAAAAAGGAACCGGAACATCGAGGACGGTCAAGTGAGAACAATAAGCAATTGTGATTGCTCAAAAAAAATCCACAAGTAGCTTCAAAACCCAAAGAGAGAGAAAAAGTTTTTTTTTAAATTTTTTTATGTATTTAAAAATGTGACTTTATACTTATCAAATTTTTCTTTGTTGAGGCGAGTCTAAAAACTCATTTGCAAGCTAACGTTTTACATGTATTCTAAATCCCTTCGTGTTCTAAACTTCATTTTTATTTCAAAATTATTTTAAGTGCGAAATTTCAAACCTGTACAAAACTTAATTATCTTTCAGCTTTGGAATCAATTATTTTTGTTTTTCCGAAAGGGAATTCTCGGAAACTTTTATGAAAAGCGTTATTGTTTGATAAAAACTAATTTCGTAAACAACATGAGAAATATATATTTTGTTTGATAATGTGCGTATTTCATTAAATGGTATACGGTAAGCCACAAATTAATTTTGAGCATATAATAACGTCTACTTTTGCTAAAATGCATGAGTTTTGACAAGCAATTTTAATTTGGTAGAATTATCTTCATATATATATATATATATATATATATATATATATATATATATATATATATATATATATATATATATATATATATAAATATATATATATATATATATATACACTGAAATAATTAAAATTAATTAAATTGAGAGAAGAACAAGGATTTCTAATTTAAGTGATCCTTTCTAGACTATTAGTATGCAAATAAAATATTTAGAACTTCTATTTGACGGCATTATCTATTTTTAGAACAAGAATCATGAATAACACACACAGTTGTATCACTAAAAGTAATCTTTTATTAAATTTCATTCAAAATGGGAATACTTTTTAACTCTTGAGGCTTTGTTCAGATTCAGTACGAATATTTAATGTTCTCGAAACCACCGCTTCAATTTAAAAAAAATACACTTTGAAAGATCTTATTCATAATTACGATCTCTGAAAAAAATTTAATATTTGATTGTAGTATCCGAAACTTATGCCACACGAGACGTAAAATAATACAGTTTAGCGAGAAAAGTGCATTATAAAACTTTATGTTCAAAGCCGCAACTAATTTGAAAAGAAAAATGAAGTCAAAAATCGTTGTCATGAATACTTACGGTCGTATTCACCTAGCAATTTGACCCTTGGTCAGACCTGTAATCACCAGGTCATTGCCGTAGGTCTGACATCTGAACAGCAGAATTAGTAAATAGAGGGAGCTAGTCCAATCATTGGCTAAACAAAACCTTGGGTAAAGAGCTCAAAACACATAGCTCAAAAACGACGAATGGTTGACACGTTTTGCGTGAAACTAGAGAAGGAAATCATATTTCTTCCAATGCTTTTCCTTAAAATCTATCATGTGACTTGAGGTCTTTCCTTCACGAATGAAAGTCTTCACTCCTTACCTCTTCCCAATGGGTTGAAGATGCCTTCGACCGGAGCGGCGCACAATGGGGGCAAAAACGCCAAAAAGCGCTTATAAATGGGTTTTTTTTTTCCTACATTAAAACAATTGAAGATTAATAAATTTGCACACTTCTACCTCTTAGGCAATCAGAACTGAAATTTCAGAGCCCTTTGTCCATTACAAAGATGAAGGGAGCCTTCAGAAAGTTGAAGAACTACGAGTGCGGGAATTTACAAAAATTGCTTTTAAGCAATAATTTTTATTTCTTATTAAAGGCGAGTATCTTTAATTTCTCTCGTATCTGACAATAGTAATAGACGGAAAAAAATGAGTAATCGAATTCTCAAACCGAAATTCGGTTTTGATCAGAACTAAAAACTTGGGAATTCAAGTTTTTTTTTTTTTAAAGTTCTACAAAAAAAATGTCCTCTTATGCCTTCTTAGAAATTAATATTAATTAGTCATAAATAGTCTGTAGAAAGACCCTGAAAAGGAAGTAGCTGCGTAAACAGGACAGGAAATGTAGCCAGCAGAAGATGCAGGCTACAGTTTTACAGAAAATATAGTCTACGTGTCATTCTGATGTTTTGTATTTGTTTTGAATTAACGCATTTCTTTTTTATTTTTTTGCTACTAGAACTTTGCCGAAAATACAGTCTAAAATTGATGCCATGAAGATTCAAGAGAACACACAGTTCGTTTTGCCCTATACCAGCCGTATTATTACTGAAAATCTTTTCTACTGGAAATCAAGAATAATAACGATATGTCTTATTAGTACTTGCGGCGCCCGCACAGCTTTGCCCGTCGTAAAAAATTAAAAGGTCATTTGGTTAGCTTGTATATTTACAAATAATAGATGATGAATTTCTCGCCAATTTGCTACGTTCATTTGCTCGCCTATGTACCACGTTATGATAATTTGCTCGGTAAAGAGTTCTTAAAATTGGAATTGAAAAAAGAACAAAATCGTATTTTCGAAAAATCACTTTGAGGTGCATACCACCATGCTACAAACTAAATTTGTGCCAAATTTCATGAAAATCGGCCGAACGGTCTTGGCGCTATGCGCGTCACAGAGATCCAGACAGAGAGACTTTCAGCTTTATTATTAGTAGAAATTGCATTATTTTCGTTTGATGCAGAATTTCGGGATATGTCATTGTAATAGATAAGACTTCTCTTCACGTTTTTTCTCTATACCATCTACCATTGAAAATATCCCCAACTACGACACGGCGTATATTTAAAATTCATGATAGAGCATTGCAAAATTTAAAGTTCAAATATGTTTCCTGCGTTTTATATATTAGTCTCATCGTAGTTTAATTACGCGATACAATACATTACAAGACATTGAATAAAAGTAAAATTAGCTGCAGCCAGCGTCATGCAAATTTGGCGAAAATGGGGGACCGTGTAAATGAAAAATCAATGATTTCAGCGGGAATGATAGCTTTACTAGCAAAATTAAGTTGTCTATCAAGGGAAAACGTTGAAGGTCTTTAATCTTCGTCTCAAGAGAATGATCCTTTTATTGCTAGCTACCATAAATTGCAATACTTTTGGTGTCTTTTGCATTTTAAGCGGAGAATGCATGTAATTGAGCAATGAATATTACCAACTGATTTTACTTTGCCTTGCCTTGGCGCTTCTCATTCTATTTATTATCTTTGCGAATTATGTACAGTGAATCTTGTAAAATATTGCTTTACGTGATTCTTTTTTCTTAACGATCAATATGCTGCTCAAATCGCCTTTTCTTGCTTTATTTATTTATTAGCAGTACCCGCACTACGATGCCCATGCTAAAAATTCAATAGAAGTCCGTTGAATAAAAAAAAAATGACGCTTCCTCCCTCTCTGATGTGAAATGTTCATTTTTCTATGTATAAAATGCGTACACACCTTTTCAAAAAAAAAAACTATTAAAGTTTCTTTGGAATTTAAAACTTTTCGTCAATCATTAAATTAAATTTACAGTTGTTTTAAAACTCTACATGGCGAGTTAGCGGTTTTTACTGCAATTTAAAATATTTCGCCAAAGAAACAAAAAAAAGACATCAAATAATAACTTTCAAATGTGAAAATAGTTCCGCAACTCTATTGTTTATCGCCAAACTCGCCCAGCAACCACGCTATCATAATCCATCCGTCTAAAGAAAAAAAAAAGTACATCCAGTGGAACATTCAAAAATCATCGTCAGAAAAAAAGAAGAAAATGTCGAACATTTCACTCGGATAAAAACAAATTAAAAGTTTCTTTTCTTTCAAAACAATTCACAAAATCAATGAATTACATTTACGGTTGCTTTAAAACAACAGTTCTAGACTGAACTAAGCAGCGCTTAACGCGCCAAGAGACCACGCTACCGGAACCCAGGCCTTTTGCAAATGAAGCGGATGTTTTATCTTTGGAAATAATAAATGTTTCGCCAAACAAACAAAAAAAGTATAAAATCACATTAACAGTAGCTTTCAAATCTTTATATATTAAGTGCTACCTTTCCCGGCTTTGCCCGGTCTTTCTTGAGAATAAAAATTGTGTCAAGTGACATATATTCAACAATCAGGCTTAAATAAAAGAAAAAAAATTACCGTGCAAACTTACCCTTCCAAACAATGACGACAGATAATAAAATACTTTTAAGAAATTAAAACGCGATTTTATAATCGTAACCATGGAAACACGAAATAAAATAATATTAAGAAACTAAATGCAAAATAAGGAAAGAAAAAATGGATTCAAAAAGCGTAACCGTGGAAACGCGAAAATAATATGGTTGACAACCTCAATCAAAATGAAATTGTTCGAATTTGATTTAAAAACGCTTGTAACTTTTTTTCCTTTGAAGATAGAAGATAAGTTTTTCGACCATAGGCTGAGAGAGATTGGAGTAAAAAGTGAAGCTTTTTTGCAACTTATTGATAGATTTAAAGAAGAAAGTAGTGCATAAATTTGAGCTAAGCCTAAAAAAGTTCAAGTTAAAAAAGCAAATGACTCCCGCCGTAATTAGTTAGAGCAATGAAACAAATTGTTTAGAAAGCGCAAAATTCTACCCTTTTCAACAAGTAATTTTTCACTCCCATATTCGGGACTTTATGTGAAATTTGAGCCTAAATTGGAATAAAAAAAAGAATTATTTATCGGATTTTTTTCGAATTAAAGCCTATGTTAGTAAGAAAGTACCTTTCATATAGTGAAGGAATGTTTCAAATAGGTGCAGTGGTTCCGGAGATTACCTCGAACATATTAACGCACAAAAATATGCCCTCTCTCTTTATAATGTTTGTTTTTGATGACGATAAATCTTTGGCACGTGTTAATGATTCTTTGTTTCTCATACAAGTATCTTTGTAAGATAAATAAATACCTTTGTGCTGAACAGTAAAGTAAGACAAAACAACGTTAGAAGAAGCACAAATTTGCAAATAACAGCAGACACGTGTTTCGGCGTTACAGGGAACGCCTTTTCCAATGCAAAAAATAACTGTCGGATGTCTTTTCATCCATAAGCTCATTATTTTTTGCATTGAAAAAGGCGTTCGCTGTAACGCCGAAACACGTGTCTGCTGCTATTTACAAATTTGTGCTTCTTCTAACGTTGTTTTGTCTTACTTTAAGTATCTTTGCATCTTGTTCATTACATATTTTTTTCATTCTATTATAGCTATTTTTTTGTAGCCACTGAATTCTTCGCTTACAACTGATTCTTATGTGTGCTTTTTTTTTTTTTTTTTTTCGTTTCTTTTACGGTGGGTACGAACAAGCGCTATTTTATGCAATTCATATAAGATTAAATTTTTTTTATATTTATCCTTTATTTTTAACCAATTTCATTGAATGATGTAATAATCTCTAACAACTTGATGTTGTTTCACACCACTGGGTTTTGTTCTCGTCCGTTAAGCATAACAGACGTTTCTAGAGTTTTTCAAAATATTTTGTGACAAATCTAAAAAATGTGAATGGATTTCTTTATGATTACGCATTGGTAACTCAAGTAAACTAGATGCTAGTAAAGTATGACATAGACCGAATGCAAAATAAAACGAAACTTCTTTTTACCAAAATTCTTGTATACGACAAAAATAAACAGCAATAATGACACACTTGTAAGTATATTCAGTAAATTACCGCCCATTAGCCAGGGCTAAAGCAGAAATACGTGAAATACACCGCCAGCTCAGTCATTTCCAGCCGAGGACTGCAGTTTCGTGCTTATTAGCACTCATCAGCCCGGCATAGGAAAGTGACTGAGCTGGAGGAAAGTGACTGAATTGCCAAGGTTTGTTTCGCACTCTTGGTTTCCTTAAGAGGTTTTCCATCTCCAGCTCAGTCACTTTCCTGTGCCGGGCTGATGAGTGCTAATAAGCACGAAACTGCAGTCCTCGGCTGGAAATGACTGAGCTGGCGGTGTATTTCAGTTACACTTGTAAGTGTTTAGAAAACTTTACCTTAACTTTTGAAAACCTAATTTTTGCTTTAGGAGAAGGAGCTAATGGATTTTTAAAACTCTTTCTTTAGGATTTAAAGTATTTATTAATTGAAGACAAATAAATAGTAAAGAAAGTATTGTTTTGCGAAAACTGTAAATTGCATGTTTCAAAGTCTGTCTGCTGCCTTATTTCTTATTAATGGACATTACTAAGAAATAATTAAATATTAAATAATTAAATATTATTTCCCCGTTTTCTCAAAACATTTTACCGGCCTTTATGTTTTTGCTCAGTCTGTACGTGAATAAGTGAGTAATTGAATTAATGAAAAAATGAATGCAAGATTAACATATTTTTTGATTTAACTCTGGTTAGTCCTTACAACATAAGTTTTAGTTATTTAAATTCTGGTGCAATTTAAAACGCAAGAATATTTCGCAAAAAGCTGCTTTTAAGCCAGTAAATCTAAATATAGCAACCGGCTTAAGAATTCAACTTTCATGCAATAAAAACTCAATCTTTACTATACAAAGTATGAATATTAATAGAAATTAATAATACTTCATCTAATGAAAATTTAATCTTTTCTTTCCTGAATGTATTCTCGCATTCAGAGTAAATTAGTTTTATCTTTTACCAAGAAAAGCCTTATAACGACAGAAATGCAATTTATTTAATTAGACTGCTTTGTTGTTCGTTTAGTTGTGGGAGAAGTCATATTTAGTTAAATTAACTGCAGAATTTCGGCAAAAATTTAAAAAAAGAAAAGAAAATCCAAGTGTGTACGTGCACCTTATTGTTCCTTTTTCTGTGGAAACGGCTGTAACACGTAAAATTAAAACTGCATACCGACTATGGTATTGAAACAGCAATAATCTCGATATTTTTTCCATGTAACACTGAAAATTTATTTCAATTTTTTCTAAAATACTTTTTCGACGTCAAGGTGTGTGATTTTACATTAATTTATGTAAAATTACCTACTTTAAATTAACATTAATTATGTTTCTTATGATGATAAAATTTGTATGTAATCTAAATGTAAAATAAAATGAATATCTAAATGTGAAAAATAAAGTGATTTTCCAATCCTATCAACGTGTGCCAATTACTGGATTACAAGGTGTCATACACTGGGGTATCACATGCCAATTACTGGTGATTTTAGTCACTTTTATACACATATTTTTGGAAAAATATCAATTCAAAACTTTTTCCTTTTAGTGAACCAAATAGATGCACAGATGTACATTCTTTGATACAAAAATATTTGCAAGAGAATATTTTTTCTAAGTAATGAAAACAGAGGTAAGTTTAAGGAAAAACTCTTAAAGTGCCAATTACTTAGGTCGTTACCCTGTCATGAAAAAAAGGAGTGCTGAAAATTATATGGACTAGAGAAGGATAGTTTTTCCAAACATAGTAAGCTTCCCAGAAATCGAGGTCATAAATCGAAGAACATTTACAAATAATCTTTGCAGATGGAAAATGAAAACAGTGGCCAGAAGACCAACAATGCTGAGCGATGGAAGAACAAGCAAGTTCTTTATGTTTAACATAATTTTCGTGATCTTTCAGGCTTTGCTTGAGAGCACGTTTAGTCTGTCCTACGTAACCAAGTCCACTCTTGCAGGCAGATGCTATAAATACCCCAGTTGCTATGGCAATCAATATGGTTTTTCAAGTTTGTAAACGTTATCTTATTTACGGGAGAAAAAGCTATATCGACACCAAACTTCTTCAAAATCTTTGCAACTTGATGACTAACTTTTGGATAATAAGGCAAAACAATAGTAGTGTAAGCCTCTTAGGTTTACAATAAAATACAAAGCGAAAATTTCATAAAAAAGGAATTAATATTTCAATCTCTGTTCAGTAGTTTTTCCCCTTTCCCATGAGGGTGGGGGATACGAAAAATAAATAAATAAATAAGTCGGAGTCGGAGGTTTCGAAGTCCAGGAGTCGGAGTTGGAGTCGGCCATTTTCCTTCCGACTCCACAGCCCAGGTCTGATATGGGACCCAATAATCTCCATGAAAGAGAGATCTTTATCGTTTTGATATCAGAATAACTTTTTTTGTCATATTTCATTTCGAGTCTCATATATATTCAATATTCTAACCAATCAAAATATTTTTTGCAGTATTACGCATAACACATATTTGAAAGTTAAACATATTTACATTGGTAAACATATTTGCATGGTTATTTCTGTATCATTTTTTTCTTTTCTTTAAATTTTTATCTTTCAGAAAAAATGGATTATCCATTTTCCTTTTGTAAATCGGGTCACCCACGTGATAGAAAACAGAAATTAGAAAGAAAACATTTTTTTGAAAATTTAAAGTTTAAATTACCTTAATTTTTTTTAGAATGATGATCGATGAATCTGGGGATACATTTGAGAACGTTGCTGCAATTCACTACATAAATTACTTTTCTGCAATGATTTTTGGAATTTATGTTTACATGAATTCCTTGTTTAAGACCCGGATTTGGAGACTTTATAGCGCCTTAAATCAAAAATAATTACCGATAATCTCCATGAAAGAGAGATCTTTATCGTTTTGATATCAGAATAACTTTTTTTGTCATATTTCATTTCGAGTCTCATATATATTCAATATTCTAACCAATCAAAATATTTTTTGCAGTATTACGCATAACACATATTTGAAAGTTAAACATATATACATTGGTAAACATATTTGCATGGTTATTTCTGTATCATTTTTTTCTTTTCTTTAAATTTTTATCTTTCAGAAAAAATGGATTATCCATTTTCCTTTTGTAAATCGGGTCACCCACGTGATAGAAAACAGAAATTAGAAAGAAAACATTTTTTTGAAAATTTAAAGTTTAAATTACCTTAATTTTTTCATAATTAAATTTCTTGCTCTCTCATTTGTTGATTTTTTTTTCGAAATTAAATTATGTGTTGATTTTTATAACTTTTACGATGAAAATTCTGGCTTTTCATTCCGAAGTTTATATGACTTATTGCTTGCTAAACATAGAGAAAACTTTTTTTTTTTTTTTGGATCATTTTGAAAATATTTTTGTTCTGAGAAAAGGTGCATCACAATTTTGTCATACAATGAAGTTCTCTGTGCAACTTTTAAAATATATCAAAAATTAAATTATCTTTACATTCACATCAATTCTTATACCAATAATATTTAGTTTTGTTTTAGTAATCAACTTGCTTTATGCATATGAAACATTAATATTTCCCCCACTTTTGAAAGATTTTTGTTGAATAAGGGAATAAAAGTGCTTTTTGTTTTCTGAGAATTTTTGCAATCATTATGCAAAATTACAACGTTATTCTCACAATAGATTAACCTAAACATTTATCAAAAAAAAAACCTTCTACATTTAAACTGAAAAATATCCGGGTAATCAACTAAAATATCTTTCAAGTAGTTGTTATACTAATCACTTAGTTTCACGGATAATATGATTGCTTCACAAAAATAAATAAATGAATAAATAATTACAAATTTTTAAAAATGAAATAAAATAAAAGCATTGAATTTAAAACGAATCTCAGAAATAGGATGAAATTAAAGACATTCTAACTTTCAAGGTAGTGTCTTCAAAGTGCTTTCAGAGTAAAATTAACTCAATATTTTCAAATCATTTAATAAAATATATTAAAACGCACCTATTCACAACGCTTGACTACGCGAAACAGACATAAGCATAGCTTGTCATGGAGGCATAGCGCCCTCTAGCGGAAGTGGATGTTTGTCGCCAAACTGCTGTCATTTAGATTCATATCCTTCCTTTTACTCCCTGGTTGACACATTTTGCGCAAAACTAACGGAAGAAACCTGATTTCTTCCAATGATTTGCTTTAAAATCTATCACGTGATTTGGTTTGCGACTTTGATCACACTTTGCTTCTTTTTCCTAATAATAAAAGTGAAAGTCTCTCTGTCCGGATCTCTCTCTGTCTGTCAGGATCTCTCTCTCTGTCCGGATCTCTCTCTCTGTCCGGATCTCTGTCTGTCAGGATCTCTGTGACGCGCATAGCGCCTAGACCGTTCGGCCGATTTTCAAGAAATTTGGCACAAAGTTAGTTTGTAGCATGGGGGTGTGTACCTCGAAGCGATTTTTCGAAAATTCGATGTGGTTCTTTTTCTATTCCAATTTTAAGAACAAAATTATCATAAGATGGACGAGTAAATTACGAAATTATCATACGGTGGAACTATAACATGGACACGAGCCAATTGGCGAGATACGAAATTATCATAACGTGGAACCGTAACATGGGTACAAGCCAATTGGTGAGAAAATTCAACACACATTATTTGTAAATATACAGGTGAACCAAAAGACCTTTAAAACGAATAAAAGTATTCACTCCATCATTAGTACTCCCTCACATAGTAATCGGATTTATTTTAAAAATTAGTTTTATTAATCTCACGTTATCGGACAAACATTACCAATGAAAACAGATATATTTTACTGGAAATTACCATGACATTATAAATATATTTCATGACGACGATGTCAGAAAGGTGAGTGCATTTTGCAAGTGACATATTTATATCTTCTTGTCGTTTACTTTGTGTTAACAGTTAGTTGCAATAAAAATTTTAAGACATTTAATTTTCGTAGCCTCCGAAACTTTACATCTGTTTCTCAGTTTCTTCCCCAGAATACCAGCTTTCTATCAAATTTCGAAAATCATATAATCGGTAATCATTATCTTTGCATTAATAGGCACTTGCAGCAAAACTTAAAAGTAATTCACGAAATTTCTTAGGATAAGCTTCTTTACAGTGGAATTTTGTGGAGGTAAATTGAAAACGTGAAACAAAAGAAGATTAACTTTACGTAAATCCGACTTCAACAGAAGTCGAAAATATTTCATTAAAAATGAATAACCAGCTTACAGGATAAGTAACCGATTTATATCTGGCCACATAATTTCCTCTAACCTGATATTCAGTATTTGCTTTCGCCAAAAATGAATAAATGACTCCATTACTTTAGAAAACCATACATATATTTATGATTGAGTAAATGCTTTTGAAAATGATGCAATTTGAGTTTAGATGAATTAAGTAACTTTAATGTTTAATGATTAAAGTTTATGTGGAAACAGTTGAATTAGAATGATCTTACTCCAGTGATGATGAGCATTATTTTTTGTGCAAGAGTTCCACTAATTTTAGAATGATGATCGATGAATCTGGGGATACATTTGAGAACGTTGCTGCAATTCACTACATAAATTACTTTTCTGCAATGATTTTTGGAATTTATGTTTACATGAATTCCTTGTTTAAGACCCGGATTTGGAGACTTTATAGCGCCTTAAATCAAAAATAATTACGCAAAACTTAGCAGCATTTCATTTTCCCCCGCACTATAACGGCATCACCCTTGTACTAAACTTCAAGACAGCCTGAGAGATTTAAAGTAGCCCGTGCTGAGTTAACATAACTCCATATTCATAATAAACTACGTCAAACTAATACTACAAAAGTTATTTTACATATTAAGATCAAAAGTTGAAAGATTATTTTGATAATCTTCTTTTATTTTCATGCCAAAATCAAAAAAAAAAAGAATACTTTAGTTTTAAGACTTTAGCGCTTCAAAAGTATTTACCTTTACAAGACAGAGAAAAGGGTTTCAAAAACTTCAAAGTAAATAGAAGACGTCTATGACTTTTAACCCGAGTTCCTTTAAGTTAAAGAATTTTAGTTCATTTGTGAGCACAACAGGAAAGATCCCGAGCTTTGCTTTTATGTTTAAAACGCTATACATTTCTTGTTAAAATTCAGGCTTTTTGCTCTTTTTTTCCATTTTAAATTGTTTAAATTTCTGTTAAAACCAGAAGACATTAAAAATATTTTTGGAAGTTTCTAAACTGGTTGATTTCCCAAAAATTACACCACTTTAATAATCATTTTATAGGTTTTTGAACTGGTTAGATTTTCAAAGTATCAAGTAACAGCAGTAGGAGAAAGAGGAAGCGACACAAAAAATTCCACACGTTACATTTAGCTGTAAAGTTAAAATAAATTAATAGTAATTATATAAGTTATGAATTCCGGTAGTTAAATTAACTCGTGTTATTGTGGAAAAATGAATGTACTCTAAACGTTCCATGAAATCTGTATCTAATCAGCTTTATAAATGATTAGTGTTTGGAAGTTGATGATTTTAAAGCTCCGTAAATGAAGAATCAGTATGATAAACTTAACAGCATTTCATTGTCCCGCAACACTATATAACGGCATCACACTTGTACTAAACTTCAAGAAAGTCTGAAAGATTTAAAGATGAGGTTTAGACCGTGCTGAGTTAACATAAAGCCAAATCCGTAATAAATAACGTCAAACTAATCCCGCACGTGTTATTTTACATTTTAAGATAAAAAGATGAAAGATTATTTTGAAAGGTCCGTTTATTTTAATGCAAAAATCTTAAAAAACAAATTCAAAAGTATTTACCTTCACAAGACAGAAAAAAAAGGGTTTAAAAAACTTCAAAGTAATGCAGACGACATGAAATACAACGCCAGATCAGTCGATTCCAGCCGAGGACTGCAGTTTCGTGCTTATTAGCACTCATCAGTCCGACGTAGGAGTGACTAAGCTGGAGGTGGAAAACCTCTGAAGGAAGCCAAGAGTACCAAAAAAACTGGTAGCTAATACAGAATTAGCGCTGAACAGACGAGTGACCGAAACAATGGTTCGGTTCAACTCGAATATTAAAGACAAGGCAGGTATATTCAGTACCTTTCTGAATAAAATACTGAGAGATTTTTCGCAAAGTAAAAGGAATTTTTATTGAATTCAGATCAGGATCAAAGAACAATGAATAAACTTTCGGCCTATGGCATTTGAGTTGGAAAATATTGCTACAATAAAGAATTACAGTAATTAGAACGGCTTGGTAACTGAGTGACATCCAGGTAACTGACTGACATTTCTGAAATTTTCTAAATATACTAATGCAAATGTTCAAAATTAAGCAGCAAAACTTATAAATAAGTTTACATAAAAGCTAAGCAATGAAAATACATTTGTTAAACCTAATACAGTGAACGCCGGTTAGTTGAATCAGTGGTTAATTGAATCAACCGCTTTAATAAATCACATTGTCAAAAACAACAGAATCCAGCTTTGATTAAAATGAAAATACCAACGTAAAAAAGCACAAATTTTGAAGAAAAAAAAATTGTGCTTTATTTACGTTGATTTTTTCACTTTAATCATATTGTAGCACAAAGTTTATATGATAATTTTTCAGAATCCAGCTTTATTGAATCAGCCGCTTTATGGAATCAAAGCTGTTTAGAACAAACGTGGTTCATATGAGCCGTGGCCACTGTATAGCTAAAATAAATATTTGCATTATTTACGACAAGTTGGTAACTGACCGATATTACAAACATGTAATACAAAATATCTATTAATTTTTTTCTCTCCTAGTTTATTAATTTCTTTAAGCTGAATTTAATGGTATAATTGAATTTTTAAAATTCAATTTATATCATTTTTAAAAAAATTGTAAAAAGCATGACTGATTGACATGAGTGTAACGTACGGGAAAAGTAGTATAGATTGAATAAAAGATTCTCCTCTGAAAGCAAAAGGAATTATTCATAAATTTAAATTGGGGTCAAGGAATAATGAATAAACTTTTAGCATATGGCATTTGATTTCAAAAATATTTCTAAAATAACAAAATTACAGTAATTAGAACACCCTGGTGAGCTAACTGACTGACATTTCTGAATTTCATGTATATCCTAATATAAAAAATTCAGAATTATGCAGTAAAACAAACAAATAAGTGTGCACAAAAACAGAACTTTCCTTGCCATTAGGGCTAAACCAAAGGTCCCTCAGCCTATGAGGACCCCCAAAATGATTGGACCATATAGAAAATTATACAAAATATAGTTTTAATATTTTGTATAATTTTTTATACTATATTATACAAAATATAGTTTTAATATGTTAATTATGATGTTTACAAGCAAGGACGATACAAAACGTATATAAAATAGAATTTCAACATCAAAATAGCAATTTTGTGCGACCTAGTATTTTGATCAAGTAGTCTACACCCTCAGTGTACCTTAGCTGTAACATATAAAATGACAGAAACTGTAGACGCTTGCAACTCCGCAGCGCTTCGTTTTTTTTTTTTTTTTGGTAGCATCCGTAAATGTGTTTGACCGAATGTCTAACAACCTTAAAATTCGTAAATAAAACTCTACGCAAAAGAAACGCAATTAAAATAAGACTAGTCGACCCGTGCGGTACTCCGCACTGTGCATCGAATCGTTTCATAAGGCATTTTGCTCTTCAAAAATGCAAAGAAAGGACATTATGAAGAAGAACCGAAAAAAGTAAACGGAAAAAGTAAAAGCACAAAAGAAGGCATGTAATTTGAAGACATCGGTAACAAAACCTCGTTAAATAGAACGTTGTGATAATTTGATCATCACTCACCTTTTGGGTGTACCTATTTTCAATGCAAGCATAAATATCATTAAAAGTGTGGCTGTGTGACTCGTGAAAAAGCAGTAATTTTGCATATGAAAAAACAGGTTGTGGCAAATACAGTCCTACCCATTAGAGCATCTGACAAAAAAAAAAGACATTAAAGAGATATTTATTGCCACGGATTCGAACTGGCGCCATTCTGATTAACAGCACGACACTCCAACAAACCTAGCAATTGCGCGTTCCTTTTCGAATGCTATTCATTGAAGGAATGCGTAAACAAAACAGCAAAAAATCTTTTTGCCGAAAAAAAAAGATCATGCGTCTATGTTTTGTCATTAGCCAGCATGATACGATTTAAAATTATTTGTTAAACATGGAATTTGATTAAAGAATGAGGAAGATCTCACTAGCGATTGAAACAAACATTCGAGAGAAGTAATAAATTCGATTGAAAATAAGTGTTTTTGTTTTTGAATATTGAACAATTTCCCCTAGCAGGCTGCTTTAACCGTTATGGCTTAAATGCCCGCTCATATTTTTCTTTTAATCGAACACTTAAAATTCAAAATCAAAACCAGTCGAACTGAGTCCGTTTTTTAAGTGTAATTTTTCGAACGTAGACAAAATGTAGATATTTTTTTTTTTTTTTTCAGTCGAAAGCAGAGGAGTAGAAAATGATTTCTTACTAATGAAGTTGATAATAATTTTAATGTTTTATATCGTATTCGAATAAATAATTAAAGGATTACTGGGTGAAAATCGTAGTTTTAATTTGGTGTAGTATTTTTTCACTTGTACAAAAGGTCGAACACTGCTATTAGAAAAAATCTACATTTCAGCATACAATGAAAATGTTTCTCTGCACAAAAAGGATTCCCTTGAGATAAATCTAATACTTTTTTATGCTTACATTATGCTTAGTGGTCTGGACGAAGTCAAAGCTTTAAAAAAAGGAAGAACATCCTTCGATTAGCAGTCAACTTATCTGAATGTTAATTGTAGCCTGCATAAAGGAGTCGAAACACCAAATAGCATTCCACTGCATTTACTTTATTACGTGTGTTATCTGTTGTAGGTTATGGGTACATGTAATGCGTAATATTAATGTAAATTTGCTATTATGTCGGACAGCACGAGCTTGTTCGAAGTTCATATTTTATAGCCGACCGCTCTGCCGAAAAAAACTTATCAATTTAACCGAACAACTAAGTTCAGTGCTTTTAAGCTAAATTAAAAAAACACACACACACACACACAGGTTAATTTTATTATTTTTTTTCTTGCCGAAAGCGACGCAAAAATTTGGAAAATTGTATTAGAATTTTGCTTTAAAAAATGCATAAGAACTACAGGCTGCATCAAGGTTTTGCAACAGCAAGGAGCATTTCGGAAAACTTGATTTTTAGACCGTAAGTCTATTTTTCGTCATTAACTGGCCTGATAAGTTTTAAAATGAGGGAAGAATTTCTTCAAGAGATAAGAAAGTTCCCGCATACTGACAGAAAAATAATCCACAGAAATAACATATAAGATAATGAAGAGAAATGTTTTTTTTTTTTTGAAAATTTTTACAATTTTTTATCGCAGGCTGCTTGAACCGTTATGGCTTAGATGGCAGCACGTGCTCATTATTTAACAGCACGGTTAAAGTACAAAATAATTTGAACTAAGTTCTTTTTAAGGCATAGCTTTTCGAATGTAGTAAAAATGTGATAAACTATTCATTTTTTTGCAAAAAGAAGAAAACAAATTTATTTTACCCTTCAAATTGAGATAGTATTAATTTTTTTATTTGTACAAAGAGTCAAAAACTCATTAGAAGAATCTATATTTCAATATACGATTTATTATTTTTCTGAACAAAAAACAATTCCATTGTAGTCCGAAATCTTAGACCTGATACTTATATGTTCGATCACATTATGCTTTAATTTTCTGAACGGAGTCAAAGCTTCAAAAAAAAAAAAAAAAAGCCTTTTAGTTTAGAATCAATTTAACTCCATTTTGCTTCAAGTTCTCGTAACAGCAAGGAGCATTTCCATCTCATTTATTCTATTCCCTCATATGTGTTATTCATTGTTATAAAGTGTTCATGTAGTACGCGATATTTCCCTAATTTTTTGATGCAGATTATCCGGACGTGGCCCGAACACTCATTCTCCTGGATACCAGTCGAACGCTCTGCCGATCAAGCTATTCAGCTCTGTCGGTCATAGTGCAAGTTAAAGTTATAAATTTAACCGAAAACCTCATTCTGGTTCTTTAAAACAGGTTTTTTCGACAGAAAAAAAAACAATTTTTAGACCGTGGGTCTATTTTTCGTCAGTAGCCTTCACGATAAGCTTTAAAATAAAGTGTAAATCAAAGAAATCGATCAAGAATTGAGGAAGATCTCGCGTAGAAACAAAAAACAGGCTACGAAATAATATATAAGGATTTTATTTTTTTCTGTTCTGTTTTTCTCTTCAATCATAGTTTTTTTTTTTTTTTTTAATTGCTAGAGGATTTGAAAATCTCTTTTTTCCCCCATAGGTATTTTAAAATGGATGTTATAATTGTAAAATTACTAAACTCTCAAAAACAAACTATTTCTATTTCCTTTACATCATCTTAGCCATTCATATGATTGAACAAGTCCTTTTTTCAAGAATTTCACCTCAGTCGTTTCCCTATTATCATCTATCACTCTTATTACAAAATATTGTAGATCACAAAAAACTCCATAGACATGTTCTTTACTAGCAATCACGTCCCATATTTCTGAATTTCTCCCCCCCCCCCCTCCCGTGAAAGTAGTGATGTAGTAAATTTGTCTTTTGGCTGTATTGACTGTACAGTGCTTTCCTCTTCTGTTTTGAATTGATGTATTTTTCGAATATTAGGAAATTATTTTAAAATTTAAGCCCAAGCATTACTAAATCATGTAAGAATTAAAAATGAACAAAATCAATAAAATATGTTATCCTTCTTAAAAAAAACTAAAAGAATTGGGTTGTTTGACATCACTAAAAAGTCTAAAAATAAAATAGTTCCGTTTTCAGAAGTATTGAAAAAAGTACATTGCAGCCATCTTAAAGTTAAAAAGAATGTCAGACAGTTACCGCATCAAGTGTGACAGTCAATTACCAAGGAATTTTCGATGTTCCGGTTGTAAATTTCCAATTCTACTTATTTAGCATTTAAATACTCCTGATATAGGAAGAGAATATGAATTTTGGAATATTTCCACCAATAATTTTCATGCTGAGAGGAAAAAGTTGATTTTTTATGGTAACTGCGACTGACATTTATAAAGTGATTTTAAGATTGCTTTTGAACGACACACTATAAAGATACTTTTTGGTACAAACTTCCAGTATAAAACTACATTATATGTATAACAAAATACACTAACATTTTTTCCTTTCAGTTAGAATTTTTTTTTAGGAAAAAGGTTGATTACTACAGACCAAATTTTCCCCAAAAATTCTGGAGACGACATAGACATCTGCTACAGCTTGTTTTCAATACGAAAAATAAATTAAAAATTAACTTGGCACACTTTAAAAATATATATTTCAAGCTTTTAAATGATATACAATACTTATAGTTTTGTTAATATTGAAATTTTGGTGCTCAGGTTGACATTTTCATGGAATTTCCTATATTATACAGAGCTCTTTTCGGTTAAAATGATTTAAAGCACTTCATTTGCACTGTTCAGCCTCTGATATTTCAATACTTGATTGTATAGTTTCACAGAGTCATTCTGATTTTGTGTAAGAAAACTCATTTCAAATAAAAAAAATATATATTAATTTGAATTTTTGGCATCTTGAATTCAAATTATGTTTTTCGCAATCACGAGCTTGTGTGTGTATGAATGCGCATGTGTGTTTGTGTAGGCGCATGTATGTGGGTGCGTGTATATGTGTATGTATGCATGTGTGTGCGTGTTGTGTATGCAGTGGTGTGTGTGTACGCGTGTGTGTGTGTGTGTGTAGACGTTCGTGTGTGTGTATGCAGGCATATGTGTTTGTGTCTGTGTGCAGGCATGAGTATGTGTATGTGTGTGTGTTTGTGTCTGTGCGCAGGCATGAGTGTGTGTATGTGTGCGCAGGCATTAGTGTGTGTAGGCGTGTGTGTGTATGCGTGTGTGTGTAGGATATGGACGCAACCTGGAGACGGTTTTCGCAAGAGGAGCAGCATCGTGAGACCGGGCGATGCGACGATGGTGCTAAGCAAAGGGTGCTGGTGGGAAAATAAAATGATAGGAATTCAAAACAGTCAAATGAGAACAATAAGCAATCGTGGTTGCTCAAAAAAAATAATACACTACAGATTTCACATTGCAACAGTTTTCTTTCAGTTACAAGTATTGCAGAAATCGAAAAAAATAGAGGTAGTGTTATACATATTTTTTTCTCGTTGACATTATCCAGTAGAAACCAGATAAAAGGGCAGAAGCAAAAGAGCTTCCAATGCACTGAATTCGTTATTAAATAAAAGGCGAGATACTTAATATGCGAGTTACAAAAATAAATTTCCCGCAGTATGTTTAAGAAACGTGAGAGCCATGATTTTAACATTTTAATGTCGGAAGCACTTGGATTTGGTGCATATGCCCCCTTCCCTCCCTTCTTATTCGTTAGAAGCTTTTAAATTTAAATAAAGCTACAAGGAACCCAACTAATAAGCTACAGCTTTTTTAGCTTTTAGGAAAATCCGAAACTAATGTTAATGTAGCCGGATTTAAAAATAAAGTGGTGTTCGGAAAAATTTGTTCGAGAAAAACGTGAGGAAAAAGTGTTTAATTTGTGCTATAAATAAATGCAGGGAACTTTAAAAGCTTCGACGTAGAGTGGTTTTTGAGATGGGCAAGTTCTAGATAAACAGGTTCGACATAATTCTTAACTGAAATTGCTGAACTTTTTTAAAATTGTCGAAAAGTATCGGAGTTTAATTAAAAGTAAAATATTTTTATTTTTTTCCCTTTAAAGTTATTAATTATTAAATATCAATTAAAAGGGAAACTTCTGCGATATAGTACCTTTCAGCTAATAAAAAGAGCAATATATAAATGAAATAGAATAAGAATGATTAAGAAACGAGGAAGTCAAAATGAAGCAAAAAAATGCATTTGTTTATCGCCGGTTGCAAATGTTCACTCGTGTGTCAGCACTTGAAATTTTGTCAACGTTATAATGCCTTTTTTCCTTCGCTCTGCATTTGTTCCTGCACACGCGGAGAAGGGAAATCTTTGCGGGCCAAAAATGCCCGCAGCCGTTTGGGAATCCTTTGTTTTACTCCTTGCAATTTTTCAGCCTTCGCTGTACTTCCTCTTCTCCACATGCGGGAAGACACGCAGTAAGCGCCCGCTCCTATGTCATGGGCTTAGTTATTATATTAGAAAAAACGAGCTGATGTGTACATCACATGACTTCCTTTTACACCAATTTAAAGTTATTTCCCCGTTATTGGCAATTTTAATGTGATTAAATAGTTAACTCTATAAATATCATCAACAATGGCGAAATTAAAACCAGATTAAAAAATTAAAAAAAAATCGCCAAATTTGTCGCCAACTTGGTGACCAAAATCTTGGAGATATATTGCCAAGTGTTTGCATAAAGTATAACACCACTTGAGTTTACATCGAAAGTAACAATGATTTCCTCCCAAAAAGGGGCAAAAGACCCCTTTGGAAAAACCCGAATGCAACCAAAAGGGGAGGTGCAAAACTAGACTCCATTAGGAGTCTATATACCAAATTTCAACTTCCAAGGACATACCGTTTTTGAGTTATGCGACACACATACGCACATTCGCACATACATACATACGTACATACGGACGTCACAAAAAAAGTCGTTGCAATTAACTCGGGGAATGTCAAAATGGATATTTCGGGTGTCTATACGTTCTTAGGTACTTATCCACGTGTGGTCGGGTTGAAGAAAAAAACTCAACGTTAATTCGGGGGAGAGCAAAATGGAAATTAATGCCGAATTTTGAGTGAAAATTTTTTTGCGAATATTTCCTTTTTTGTAAAAAGAAGTAAAAATAAATTAGTGAATAATACAGAGAATGAATGAATAAATAAATGGATTTTAAAATTAAGCTATGCGAACGAATAATTAATAAATGAATACGTAAAGTATTTTATAAATGATCGAGTAAACTCTTTTACTTTGCCCCGTCTGCGTTCGACTATTTGCACAAAACATTTAAATTAAAATACGCTTAACATGAAATAAATTAAAAACATAAGTTTCGACTTAAAATAAAAAAATTACATTATGAGTATGAATGTTGAGAACGAAAATTGTTTGTACTATCATATGCTTTGATCTTCAGAGTTATTTTTTTCCTGACTGGTATAGACAACAGATGTCACTATATAATTAAAATACCATCAGATCGGTTCTCTAAAAACAGAGAAAATGATGCATCATAATTTCACTTTACCTCACGTTCTCCTACCTACGTAGGGGTTAGAAGTATAATGTGGGATAGATAAAAGGACAATGTCGATGCTTTAACCTTAAATCATCTCGTACCACTTCGGTAAATCAAGGTAAAGTTTTGTGCATTGTAGCCAAGACTACCTTAGAATAATTGCGAATGACTTCTTGATTTTTACTTTCTTCTATATCTAATACATAGAAGAAAGTATTGGATTCGTGCAAATTTTCGAATTTCGAATTTTGACGGATTCGAACGTTTTGATGTGTGCTGAGTCCATTTCGACTATTTTTGGAAAATGTCTGTCTGTCTCTGTGTGTGTATGTGTATGTGTGTGTGTGTGTCACGTCTGTGTGTGACCAGTTTTTTGTGGCCGCGCTACAGCAAAAACTACCGCATGAAATCGAACGAAACTTGGTACACGTATGTGCCCCTATGTGAACTTGTGCCCATTGGTTTTTGGCGCGAATTCCTCCAAGGGGGGTGGAGCAATGGGACGTTTTTTTGAGTTACGCGTGATTGCTATTCCTCAGGAAGTAACTGGCGGAATCAAACAAAATTTGGTCCATATGTTGCCATTAACAAGAACAGGTGCTGATTCAATTTTGGTGGCAATAACTAAAACGGGGGTTGAGCTATAGAACGTTTTTCGTCGTCAATTGTGCCTGCTGTATCTCAAGAAATAATGAACGGAATGAAAGAAAAATTTATCGGCAAGTACCCCTTAGTGGGTATAAGAGCTGATTTTATTTTGGTGTCAACAGCTAAAAAGGGGGTAGCGCAATCGCCCGTTCTTTTTTTCCATTGTGAGTGCCCTATCTCAAGAAGTAATGCTACGTTCTGGTTGAAATTTGGAATATATGTGAATCTATATGTAAACAGGCTTTGGTTCAACTTTGGCGCCAATCGCGCCAAGAGGTGCTGATTTATTTTTATTATCATTATTTTTTAGCGAATAAAAATAGTTTTATTAATGCAACAATAAGAAAGATAAATCGTAATAGATTGTCGTCTGCGTATTTCTCGTGATTTTAATTGTATGGAAATGATCAGAAATATTATCTCAATGATTTAAAATTTTTAACTGTTGCCATCTTATATTTGTTAACAAATAAAATATTTGTAATTAATTCAAGCAAGGCTTTTAAAATAACTTTCAATTTTCGCTCTTTGCTTTGCTTTTGCAATAATTCAGACATTGGGATGGTCGTCAAGTTTTTGCATGTGTAATTTCGTTTTTGTTGGGAATATTGCTTCCTCGTTAAGCATGGGGAGGGATCAGGAAAAAAAGAAAAATATAGAAGAAAGTTTCGTGATGGCCACAACATACTAGTTCTGTTAGCAAATGAATCCTGGTTCCCATTAACCAAAGGGCATTTCATTCTTTGCGATGAGGTTTGTGGAGGCACAGTTAAGCGAGACATACACAAGCAGTTTAGATGCTTAAAACTGTAGAGACCGACAGTGAATACCGGAGGACTGGCGAATCTCGAAAGCGGACTGAAGTTATTTGCTTCACATAAACTAAAACATTCACCCTGTGCTTGTAGATTGAAATGTGCAGTTGCCTGTTTCGAAAATTTTACAGTAAGCATTTTCTTAATTAAATTTCATTCAGAATATTCTCCCATTAAACTAGTTTCTTGTTGTGCATCAAGTTAACGCTACATCTATGGTAAGGAGATCGAGATATTTTGTTTCGAACAAAGACATAAAAATAAGCATTGATTTTCCACCAAAAAATGTGCCATTTTCAAGCTTCCAATTACAACCGAAAGATACGGGCTTTACCAGACGTTGTGCCTGCCCTTCATCAGAAATTTCAACGGTCCAAAGCAATGCTTTTTTTAGTTGTATGACGTAGGGAAATGTGGGGAAAGTGAAATGTTTAACATAAATTACCCTTTTCAAAGTGAATAATTTATAAATGAGTTCTGAAAATTACAGTACATGAAGAAAGAACAATATATTTATAATATAAATTGCATTGAAACATTATTTTTCATTTTCGATAGTAAATTTGTACTGCTAAAAAAAGACGGAAAATTTTTAATTACTTTTTTCATCGGGAAAAGTTTTAAAAAAATCTATATTTTTCTAATGAAATATTTTATATTATATTATTAAAGAAATTTTTGATCAAATAAAGGAGTAAATAAAAGACAGAATAACTCTACAAAGCATTTACAATACAAATAAGCTGAATATTAGACAAATTCTGCACCGAATATTAATAGGTCTCGGTTAATATTTAAAATGAGATAATAACAAGAACTTCATGATTTAATAATAATAATAATAATTTTTGACTTACAACAAATTATTATAATACGAGTATCAATTTCTGAAAATTGCTTGTATCAATATATTTAATTTGCAGAAGCAGAGGTAATTCTTTTTTAACTGGAATAGACTTTATGTACCACTACATGGTTAAAATATTACTAAATATGTTATGGTTCCTTTTATGGACACTATGTTCGCTGGTAATGTAAATGGTAATTGATCATTCGCGCATTATAATACTAGACTTCTAATTAGAAGTCTAGACTATTCTAATTACCACATTTACGATAGACATAATACTATACATGACAGTGTGTCGCCCATGCTCACATTTCCGTAGTCCGTTTCGATCTGCTGTGTTCTGAGAGGATGTCATCGTAATCGTCGAGACGTCAGTGGCTATGACGTCTCTACGATTATGATAGTGGAGTTCAATATACCATATTCTTCCCTTTTTAATCTATAGTAGCACAGTGTATCTGGTGCTTTCCTCATGCGGGTGGAACGTCGAACTTGAACAAGTGCAGCTGTTGGTTCTCCTGGCAACTTGGTAACTTTTCTCCGCACGCACCCCACCTCTTAGCCGTAGGCCTTAGGTTCCACCGCCCGGGGGGTCCGCGTAGCGGGCCCCCCGCACGGCTGAGTGCGGCGGTCGATAGTCGTATCATACTACGGACGCGCTTGGTACTTATTGCGCCGGGGAAGGTCCCCGTGCTGGGCGCCAGCCCAGCTGGGAGTTTACCCCTTAATGTGTGGGTCCCTGGCCGGACATCAGTCTCATTTGAAGGCATGGATTGCTCTCCTTAAATATTGCTGTTGTCGTTGTCAGCTGGACCGCTTTCGGGACGTACGTCACGGGATTTTTCCCCAAAGGAAGGTTGGCGCACCCAGACGACGTCTTCAATGTCTCTCCCGTCACGCATCTGGTCGATGTGACTTAGCTAGAGTTGACTGTGTAGTGTAATTGATCGTCTTTCCAGTTCCAAATCGCCATTTTCAATCGTCTTCACGATAGTTTCTAACTGCAACCATATCTCATACATTGAATCCTCTATCTGAAAATTCATAAGTTCCCTTACGAACTCTTTAGATCTGGTTTAACCAGGTCAATCCTTGTATGAATTTCTCTATTCATCATAAGCATTGCAGGTCTTTGTAATGTCGTCATGTTGGGAGCCTTCCTACATTGCATAAGGACGGTACTCAGCTTTTGTCTAAGAGTTCCCGAGTAATTTTTCATAGTTCTCAGAGACTGTTTTACTTTAAACACATCCCTTTTCTACCTGACCGTTACTAGATGGTTTGAATGGATCTGTGGGTTTGTGTTTTATGCTACTGATTGTCAGAAATGCTTGAAATTCCTGTGACGTAAATTGTGGACCATTTTCACTTACCAAAATGATCGGCAGTCCATAGCGAGCAAAGAAATCTTGTAAAAATTCGACAGTTTTGAACGTAGTTCTAGTTCTCATGGGGTATACTTCTAGCCATTATGAGTGTGTTTCAACTATTATTAAAAACATATGGTCAAATATAGTGCCTGGGAAATCAACATGCATTCTATCCATTGGGGCGCTAGGGTAATCCCAATGATGTACTTTTACTTTCAGTTTTTTTAACCTCACAATCTACACTTTCTTTCGCAACTTTTCAAATGCCCTTGTCAATACCCTGCCAAAACACGTATGATCTTGCGATTTCTTTCATTTTTACAACACCTAAGTTTCCGTGATGCAGTTCATTTAAACTTATTTCCATATATACAGCTTCGGAATGCATAAACGTGGTACATACATTATTCAACCATCTTGCAGGTTGTACTCCATCTCCCTTCGGTTCACCTTCATTTTTCAGGATTCGTAATAATGGACTGAGTTCTTCATCCCTTTCCGTGTTTCTTTCTTTTTTTTTTTTTGCTGGTTAAATCTTTTGCTGTCACCCTCAGCGTTTCAATTTGATGTAGCTAGAAGATATAAATATCATCATGTATAGCCAATTGTTCTGAATCGTAAGTAAACGCAAAAGAAAGTCTGCACTGTCATGTTCTTTAGTTTGACGATAAATAATGTCAAGTTGAAATGATTGAGGAGTCAACGCATAATGCAATAGACCTGTAGCAGCTAATACTAGTAACCCTTTCTTTGAGGCAAAAATTGCCAATAACGGCTAATGATATGTAACTAGCGTAAACTTGGTATTTTTCACTTTTACGAAAAATGTCTTTACATCCCAGACTATAGCTAAGGTTTCCTTGTCAAGATGAGAATACTGTTGTTCCGCTGAAGAAAGAATTTTAGACGCAAAAGCAAACGGACGTTCTGAACCATCCTGCTACCAGTCCAACTAGTGACACATCAGTTGCCAATAAAGGTGGAAGTTCCGGGTCTGAAAATTATATTTATTTTTGAAAGAATTTACTTTTTTCTTTGTTAATTTTTAACCCATGAACGCGACGACCTTCAATAAAATCTTATAATCTTACTAAATGAGTTTCAACGTGTGGAGCTTCAATTCTAGCATCGTCAAAAAATATTTCAACTCCCTTTAAATCCTGAGAAACACTTTCAATATGTTTCTGCCGGATGGCCGGAGCGCCCCCATTCATCAATCTTTTACGCAGGTAGAGTCCTTATGCGTGTTTATTATCAATAATTTTTGACTTTCAGGGTGCATTTTCATTTGCAAATATGTCTGAGATAAATCAACCTTGGAAAACACCTTGTCATCACTCAGTGATGCGAAAATGTCTTCCATTCTAGGAAGCGGGTGCTGTTGCACTTTTAAGTTCTTATTTAATGTTACGGAGTAATCTGCACAAAACCTAACTTTACCATTTGATTTAAAAACCGGTACGATCGGTGTTGCCCGTTTTGAAAGATGTAGGGTCTGGTGGGGGAAAGTGGTCAATGGGGTAAAGTGGTCATAATTCAAATAAATGGCTATAGATTGGAAATTAATGTTCGAATGAATGTGAAAATTTTATTTTAGGGTAGTGCATTTAGAAACTACATTTTGAATACAAAATTTTACAACTGGTAAAATTTTATTTGGTAAAAAAAAATATTTTATGTAAATATGAAACTTTTTAAAATCTAAACACCATTTTTAACTTCCTTGGGAAATTTTGTTTGTTAGAATTATGAACAGATTGACTGCGCAAGAAGCTTCCTACATGTCTCAAGAACTCTTACTCATTAGCAGTTAGCTGAATCCATTTTGAATAATTTTTTAGAACAATTTAAGTAAGATGGGGTAAAGTGGTCATAATATTAGGCTTAAACGAATATTGTTCACTCAAGTCACTTAATCTTTGAGTATAAGGCAGATACAAATTAAGTATTAATTTTACTTAATATGTATTGTTTTTACAATATACAGGGTTAAATATACGAGTACATGCGTATGCATACGCATATATTCGTGTATGCAAGTATATCTCCGTATTCACTTAAATGCACCAATAAACACGCATTTGGCATATGCAAGTATTTTTTATCTATACAGATATACATTTGACTGTTCACGTACGTACCCGCTTATGCTCGTGTATATACGAACACTTATATACTTAAGGAGACACGTATATACGTGAACGTACTCGAGTTGACACTTACATAAAAGCATGTGATATACATGTATTCAGGTTAAGTCCAAACTCTTGGACAAATTATTAAAAGGTGTTAGACGGGAGGATAAGAAGCAAGAATCGTAAGAAACATATGGACACAAACTCAACGCTGACGCGCTACATGCACGCAAAGCCAGAAACTGATGGATGCAAAACGGGTGACAAATTTATTACACAAAGACTATTTTTACACAACATTTTAGTTTTTAAGAAAATTTTAAAGTGATTGATGAAATTTGCGGCCGGCAGCTCTTATACATGCATCGCAATCACTTTGTTGCAATTACGAGACTTTTGAAAAACTTTCATCAGTCGCTGTGCCTTTGTTGCGATGGTTGTATTAGAGCTACTGAAGGTCGTAACGTTTAATAACTGCTCTAAATATTTCTTAAAAACTAAAATGTCGGGTAAAATCATCTTTGTGTAACAAATTTGTGACCTGTTTTTCTAACATCAGTTTCTGACCTTGTGTGCATGTAGTTCGTCAGCGACCATAAGTTCCTTAGGATTTTTTGCTTCTTATCTTCCCCTTTCACACCACTTAGACTTTGCCCAAGATCTTGGATTCTTTCTGTAAGCATACATGTATATTAGCGGATATACTCGTGGGATATCTATGGATACATGTACTGGTGTATACACGTAAATGCACGTATATACGTCTAACAGGTATATAACCGTGTTTACACGTAAACATACGTATATACTCGTGCTTCCATATATATATATATATATATATATATATATATATATATATATATATATATATATATATATATATATATATATATACGTGAGTAGACACGTGCCAATCACGCACTAGATATATCCACGGATTAACTCGTGTATACCCGTATAAGTATGTATGTACACTTATATATGCGTATACACGTCGACTATACACGTATATACTCAGGTATGCACGAATGTACTCGAGATAAAAGTGCAAACACGCATATGATGCTCGTTTATATACGTATATACTTGCATATACACGTGACTCGTATATACTTGTGTAGACATGTATACACTCCTGTAGGTAATCACGTATACATGCTTATATACTCGTGTATACACATATATACTTAAGTCGGCACGTGCATGCATGTATCTGATGTATACATGTATCTATTCATATATGAACATGTTTACTTATGTCTACGCGACGCGTATAGTATACTCATGTATACCCGCATTTACTCGTACATATACTTGTAACTATAAAAATAACCGAATTATGCAAAAGTTAGGGTTTTTGTAACGGTTTTGCACCTATTTTTAACTATGACCACTTTACCCCAAGCTATGACCACTTTACCCCACCCCATGGGGTAAAGTGGTCATAAATACTAAGGGAAATGAAAGTGTTATAAAACTACTTAAATCGATATTTTTTTCCCTGAAATTCAATGTACCGTGTTCTATAATATTGCAATGTAAATTAACAACAAAAAAGTTGAAGTGTTTAGAGAATTTATTGTATTTATTATCCTGCTAAGTTGAAAACCTAGGATTTTATGACCAGTTTACCCCACCAGACCCTACTTTGTCGATTATATTTTCGCATTCCAAGTGTTCTATTTCCTCGCCAACCCTATTTTTCAGTGTAAAGGGCATGGGCCTAGCTGTGCGGAATCCAGGACTAGCGTCAGGTTTTAGCTATAATTTGCATTCGTATTTTTTAATTTCTCCTTAATCATCATTCAATAACTCTTAGTATTCGTCTAACAATTTAGAAAGACTAACATTTGTTTCAACTTTGCGATTATTTATTCAATTCCAATCAAGTTTAATTTTATACAACCATTAGAGACCAAAAATTGTATCGAAATTTTCCATATTGATATACAAGTTTAATGCAATTGTAATCTTATCACATGTAACATTAACCGTTACATAACAAATTGGAACAATTCTATCCCCTTTGTACGTTTTAAAAATCAATTCCGAAGGCTAAGTTTTCTTACTTGATATTTTTTGGAAATTCTTCAACGGCATTATTGAAACGGTTTCACCTGTATCGGCGTCAAAAAAGTCTCAATGGCCTTCTATTCGAACTTTTACTATTATAGGTTTCCGTGTTCGGGCAGTGCACCTCAGATTGAATGGTGTAAGTAGGCACAGAATCAGTACCTTACACCTCAGAAAAAGCTTCTATATCCACCTGTTTTTGCTTAACAGGTTTATTAACTTTATTTGCTCTGGCAGAAAAGCATGCTTTTCCTAAATGGCCAATTTTACCCTAAAATTTGCATTTGTAAGTTTTGAACCTACCTTCATCTTTAGAATGACTCGTCCCATTACAATGCGATGATTTTCTTTTAGTTTTATCTTGAGAGTACTTTTTTTCTGATGTTGGCTTTTTTCCCTTCTGGCATTATTGTTATGAATTCCCGTTTGCCTACCAATTAATTCTGCGGTTGATTTATGAGATTTTTCCATCGATTAAACAATTTGTAAAGTTTGATTCAATTCGAGGTTATTTTCCTCAAACATTCTATCTACTACATGAAATACACCGCCAGCTCAGTCAATTCCAGCCGAAGACTGCAGTTTCGTGCTGATGCGTGTTTACAAGCACGAAACTGCAGTCCTCGGCTAGAATTGACTGAGCTGGTGGTGTATTTCATGCATTTCTGCCTTAGCCCAGGCTGTAGGGCGATAACTTACTAAATAATCTATCAAATATTGAATGATCTCTTAATTCGCTAGCAAAAATATCTCGAAGTACAATGTTTAAAACATCTTGTTTATACATACAGGGAATTGCTAATGAGCGAAGTTCTGCGATGTAGGTTTTAATCGGCTCATTCTTGTTTTGCTTGCGGTTTAAAAATATGTAACGGCTAGTAATAGTTAATGGCTTCGGATGGAGATGATTTCATAATGTGTCCTTCAACGTTTCGAAGTCCTTTTCCCCAGGGTTATCGTATGACAAAAGATTCTTCAGTAAATTGTATAATTTTGATGACAAACTTGATAAAAGCCTTTTTGCCCATTCTTTTCTGGAACATTTTGAATATCCAAGAATTCCTCGAAACGAACAATGAGGGAGTCAACATTTTCTGACATTCATCATATTTTTCAAAATTGTTCCCTGTCACTTTTGACTCATTTGGGGTATTCGGGTATCCGCTTTTAGCCTGAGTGCTTGTACTAGGGCTTCATTTTGTGTTATGAGTTCCAAATACTAACCTCAAATGTGACTTTCAAATCCTTTACCCAAGACCTATTGTAAGAGGAAGACCCATTCCTACTGTATCCTTGAATGAAAGGAATGAATGCTATTTCCCACACATTCCGGCTATCCCATAGCTCATTGAGCTATTTGCACATGTCAGGAAAACGCAATATTTAATGTAATTTCGATACATTATTATTCGCTGTTTATGAAAACGTGATTTTGCGTGTGAAAAAAAAGCTTTCTCTTAATTAATATTTAATTTTAAAATAAGAGAAAAATGGAAGAAATATCCCGTGACGCTAAACGTAACGTGGTTGGTTTGACGTCATTGTGCAGTTTTCCTCCAATGTTTTCATTTTCGCTACTAGTATCGTAGCGTATTCTACGGTGTTTTATGCCGATTTTAAAATGTTCTTAAATTTTTTCATAAAGTGTTTAATTATTATTGTGTTTAATACATGCAGTGTTCCTTTGGGCTTATAATTCACAGTTATGTGGGCTAAATATTGCCTCTTCTAAAAATAAAGTTTATTAAAAATGATTCAATTGAACTCAAGTTATTACAAAACTAATGGGCTCCCGAGGTAAACTATTTTTTTTTTTTACGGTAGCCTAGATTCCGTAAAAAGAAGAAATACGAAGAAGAAAATATTTTAAAGAAAGAAGAACAGTAAAACACTTATTATACTAAAAAAGTGATTTCCTGTAGCAAAAAGTCGACGAAGTTTTTCTGAACATGCTCTTAGATATAAGCTTCAAAAAATGATGATAGTAAAATGAGAAACAAATATGTACATTTTAATTTTCCATCAACAAATTTGAAGATGAAATGATTTAGCAAGTTTAAACAGCTTATTTACTGCATACGAAAAGTTAATTAGCTGTACAGCGCATGACTAACAGCGTATGAATTTTACTTAGCTCGTGTAACGTTATCTGGGTAGCCGAGTGGCGAAATGACGCAACCCATAACTCTGGTCAGCTGTTCAATCCCCGGTGGTGTCATATTTTTCGAAACCTCAATTAATTGTTTTTCATTTAAAATTTTTAGTTTTATTATAATTACAATTATTTTTTTATCAACGATCAAAGCGTAAAATATTTGCTTCTGAAGTAAGAATTTGTATTTCAAATGCAGTATATTTAAAATTAGAAAATATTTGAAAACAATTGTATTAATGTGTACTTAATTACATTTTTAACGTAATGAGTTTCAATTGGCGGTGGAGGGATTTTTGTTGTAACTCATTTGTATGACTTTCTTCCTTATTCTCTGTTAAAAACATATCTTCTCTAATTTTAAAGGTTTCAGCAAATAAAATCAAATATTTGGAACTGACTGAAACATAACGACTACAAGAAGACCTCCTTAAAATACCGGGAGGGGAGAACAATAGAGAAGAAGGCAGAAAGGGTAACAAAAAAAGAATTAATTCCAAAAACTGAAATACAAATGAACTAATCAAAATTTTGTTTTGTAATCGGAACAATTGCTTTCTTCCTCAACTCAAGAGATTTTTCAATAACGATCTACTTCTTGTCAATGTCAACAAAAACAATTCTACAATTTTATTTTCTTTAAAATTAGGGTCTGTAACGCAGAAAATTCCTTTTCTTTTCTCCGGTTTTTGCACTTATAAGATAAACAAAAAAATGCGGGCGTTCATTCTTATACGCAATTTCAGGGGTTAGGGATGTAGAATAAAATAACTTATTCTACGACCTCCTATCTATTTTTATCCCTGAATTCTATTCAACGACAAAATATGATATTGAACACAGTTTTTATTACGCATGAATTTGGTATTCGGATAATATGCTTTTTCAATTTTAAGAATTTTAAATGCATTGTAATGTGTTTCAAAATACAATGCATCTGTCGTTCTTAACTTTTATTTATAAATTTCTCTTTTAATTTTTTTATTCTGTTGTAAATAATCTTTAAAAATAATAAGAATTACAATGAGACTTCAAAAAAAAAAAAAAAAAAAAAAAAAAAACGAAAAAGTATTCATCAAAAATGTACAGAAGCTCTTTTTTTTTGGAACTCTTTAAGAATTCATTGGTCATTTACACCCTTGTCCTCCTTATATCAATATGAGTCAACATAAAAATGTTTGATGGGAATTATTGCAAAGTTTATTACCTGTAATTAATTTTGCTACCGACAAAAATAAGTTTAGTAGCCAAATTAATTTCTATACAAAACCTGTTTTTTTAACAGAATGTTTAAACTATATAGACGTCACGAGAAAACTCGTTGTAATTAACTCGGGGATCGTCAAAATGGATATTTCGGGTATCTGTACGTTCCTAGGCATATATCCACGTGTGGTCGAGTCGAAAAAAAAACCAACATTCATTCGGGGGTGAGCAAAATAGAAATTAAGGCCGATTTCTGAGTGAAATTTTTTTCGCGAATACAATACTTTTTTTTTGTAAAAGGAAGTAAAAAATCATTGTTTCAATTTTATGTCCCTTACTTGTTTTTACTATGTTCAAGGCAATAATTTTAAGTTTAAATGTCCGCAATTTTTGCTCAACATCTATTTTAATACTTGAATTGGAAACTTCCTGGTAAACAAGGAAGAAATAAAATAGTATTTGAAAATTTTGCAAAAAAAAAAAAAACATCCTGAATGAGTAGATTAACATAGAAGGAAATGGAATCTTTGATTACATCAATACTGTACTTCTTCTTCCAGTTGAAAGAACGACTTTCCTGTAATGAGGTATTACTTACGTAGGGCAGCCATTTTGTCCATTAACTAGCTTTTTGATGCAGGGCATCAGCGTTAAGACAAACATTTGGAGGATAAGAATCCATCTTAATTAACCTGTGTTTAACCATTAGCTATTATATGTCACGCTATTCGAATAATGTTCCTCCTTTGATAACTCGAAGGAATGTTTAGCGAACAAAGAATACATGAGAGCGAGCTTTTTTTATTTCGGGGGTTGAAGATTATTGGTTGTTACAAATTTTTAACTCTATACATGGTATAAATTAGAGAATTACGAGGTTTTTAAGCGGAATATTTTATTACAATCATAAAATTAGGTTAATGATATAGATACAGGGAAATACGTTAAACACCAAAACGCTTAAAATAAAAACTTTATTATCATGAAACGTTATAGCGGTTTTCAGGGTTACCAGGTTTGGCTAATAATAGCCAATTTGACTTTTTTTATTACACTTAGCTAGAAACAATTCAAAATCATTAGCCAAACATATATGCATAGATCTACATTTTACTTTGAAAAAAGGTACGTCTTAAAACTGTAAGCGGAAATAATCAAATTAAAGTATCATACTCTCAGTCCCAAATTAAAATGGTGTCTGAAACACTGATGTTCAGTCAGTTGTCAAACAATTTCATAACTGAAATTGGAAGTTTCATACATATAACGATTCATACTCCCAGTTTCTTTCGGAATAGGTACAGATGGGCTCAAAGGTGCCCATGCTCCTCAAGAGAGATGGCACCCCCTTAAATGCTACGAGTACACCACACCAACGGAACGAAAGTCCCCCTAAATGAGATCAAAAACATTCACAAACTAAGCCCTGGAAAATATTTCAACGGTGCATGGATCCTCCCTCGTTGACACCCCTTGATTCTGTCAGCATAGATTATAAACATTTAAAAGGTAAAAAATATATTGATCGATTTTAAAGTACTTATATTAACAGTAGGTATATAAAAACATTGGGACATTAATTATCCAAAAAAAAAAGTGGTTGCAATTTTTTAAGGTATATCAATTGGATCCCAGTTTTAATACAGCTTGGCTATTTTCGGCTTCTTTAAAGAAGCAGTTGGGCTATTTTTATAAATTCTGATCTGCCATCTCCTGATCTGGACGGTATACTGTTCAGTTGAATACAAATATTTTAGCACGAAAATATTTTCACACACAAACTATTTGCGATTTTAGCGTTTTTTGAGAATATTGATCATGTACTAGAAAGTAGTATGAGTATACGGGAAAATAGGCTCTTATAGTTCTAGAAGGAACTTCTTGTTAGATTATGCATTGCAGCAGCTGGGAAATCTAAGACCTGCTTGGGTTTAAGTTCGATATCTTGGCAATAATTGCAGTTTTGATAATTTTAGTTCCATCAGGAGAAATTTTCATACTTTTGTGATGTTTCATTCTGAGCCTTATCACTGTGGTTGCAGTTTTTCTGTCAATATCTCATTATGTGATTTTATTTTCCAATCATTTATTAAACCATTTACATATGCCTTTACTTATTAAATTCATTTACATTCCTTCATTTAATAATTCACCTATTTATTCTTTCATTCCCTTATTTCCTTATTAGTTTACTATTTTATTCGCTAACTCATTTTCTCTCATTGAATTATTCACATATTTGTTTGTGATTGTTTCATTATTTATTTATACCTTCACCCACTCTATTAAAAATAATGCTCTTAATTAAAAAGAAAATATTTCACTAGAAGAGTACTTTATTTTTTAGTTGCCGTTTTCTTTAAAGATATAGATTTACTGCCAATAAATAAATAAATGTTTTAATGCAAGTTTTATTACAAAATACATTGCTCTTTTTCATGTAGGGGAATGTGTTGCAAAGTGAAATGGTGAAGTAATTACTTCGCTTTTAGCGCCTCTTACCTAGTAGTATTTTCATTATGCAGTTACATTTTTAGTTCATTCCAGTCAAGAAAAAATAGAAAATCAAAGCGTATGATAATACAAGCAATATTTAAACTCGATACTCAAATTGTAATGTTTTGTTATAAGTCACAAATCATATTGATATTATCAAATTACACTTTTCTTTTTCCCTTACTCTTTTCGATGTAATAAAAAAATCTTGAACATTTGAAGTCTTATGGTGCAAACCGTGTATTCTTATGACGATTTCTTGCTTTTATATGGATTTTTAAAATGTGCCAAGGGCAATTTGAATATCCTGTATATCTAGGAAAACACCAGGTTTCTAGTTCTAACTGGAATGTAGAACCCTCCTAAATAGACTTTATTTTGGACTTGGATGGTTAGAGTTCGTAACATTTTGCAAACGTTTTAAAAGTTCAACACTAACTACGTTTATTGATGTAAGACTATATGCTATAACTATTTCTGTAAGCCAAATTTCTTAAAGAAGTGCATTAGTAAAATGAAATATTTTTTTAACTAACAAAATACGACAGCAGAACGACTGAGACACATACACATTTTTTTTATTTTAAGACTCGGAAATCCGCATTGCTTAAGTAAACGTTTTGAGACAATTCAGTATTTCTAACTTTTTAGGAAGGTGTTAATTTAACGAAATATTAAATATACATATTCCTTTACACTCTGCGGCAAGGTTCTCTCAGATTAACCTACAGATTTTCGCCTATTATCCTCAAATATATAATAGCGAATTCACTGATAGAGTAACGATGTGCTTTGACGTCATCAACAATGAAACTCGCACAGTGGCATAATAAGCTGATAATATTTTTTGGTAATGTTTGACATGCAGGGCAATGCTTTAATTTAACAAGGCTGAACTGTATCCGGTAACCTAACTGTTTTACTGGTAAGACTTTTAGTTTAATAGATGCATAGACTTATAAAACTTTCTCCATGACAGGTAGCAGTAATAGGTAGACCTAGATACATGCCTTTTTCTGATTGAGGTTATGATTGCAAGTTGTCCAAACAGTTTTTTTTTTTTTTTTTTTTTTGTCTGTAAACATGCACAAGTAAGTTCATGGAAACATCTGATATCATCAAGGTCAATATAGTTTTATGTTTGCATTATATTTCTTAATAAAATAAGTGTTTTAAGGTTATAGCTATATAATTAACACACTAACTAGTATAAGTTATTAAAAGTGCACTGATTGCCTTAAAATGCGGCTACTTGAAACTAGCATTCAAACAGCCCCAAACCACATTTCATCATCAAATTTTGTTAAGTAAGGTTTGTAATCTTTTAAAATAAAGAATTTAGTTACCATTTACATCCGCTTTTGGGGAAGCTGGAGATAAAAAAAAGGTCCGAAAGTAAGAGAGAACCAATTGAAGTAGGAAATAATGCGGATTATTCAGAGGAAAAATTGCAATTGTGTCCAAATTCAACTAATTCCGGAGAAATGTCTTAGAGAGTGGCATCGGCCCATTTCGACTTTAGTATATCAACTCTAAAAAGGAAATTAAAAGATCGTTCACAAAACAAGCCTGGGCATCCTGTAGTATTTAGTAGCTAGGAAGAGCAGGTATTAAATAATATCAGAGAAAAAAATCCACCCAAGCCATTAATTGAGGGGTTTTCATTATTTCTAATGTTTAAATAATGAGCATTTCAATTGGTTTTAGCTGTAGTTGAATTATATTTCTATTTGAGAAATTATGCTCGCCTAAGAATGTATTTTTACGTATAAGTTGAATTTATATTAATTTATATAAATAATTTGCAATTTATTTAAATAGTTTACTCACTAGAATGTATGTCTTGAGTTTATTTTTCAAAATGATTGGTCCTTTTTGATACCACCACCTGTTTTACTGCTTTTCTAATGGATTTACTGAGTGGGACTAAGTATCCCCAGCTTGGAGCTACTTGAACCCAATTTTTAAAAATACAAAAAAATACAAAGAGTTAAAATTGTTGCTTAAAAAAGGCTTTAGGTGGTAGCAGAACATCTGAAAAAGGTAAAAACAAGGTCATCAGTTTACATTACAGGTCTAACAATGCATTCAGTGTAAAAATCGCAAAAAGTATGAAATTTCGGATCCAAGTAGCCCCACTTTACGGTAACATTTTATATATTGTTGAATGTCTACCGATGTCCAGTGCAGTACTTATTTAATTCATAGGTAACTTTTATTTTCAATGTTTTATATACAATTTGACCAGGAGCGATGTGAAAAAGTTCATTTTCCCCGGCTGTGGGAGGAAACTTTTACAGCTTATGACTTAGCCATAGTTTACGAGTTGAAGAATATATAACGGCACGTATCAAGTTCACAATTGAATATTTCTTCACCAATTAACACTTTTATGCCTTTCGTAATAGTACTTATAACTATTTAAAACATAAAATGGGCCTAGAGCTACTTGGTGTTGTTTGAGCACGTAGCTGAAATGTAGCCGAATGCCACGTAATTGTTAAGTCGGAGTTGTTTAGAGTTTGAAAGAAAAAGCATATTTTACTAAAGAACGCAGACCCACCTCGCGCAACGAGAGATGGTCACCAGTTCTTTTTACACTTCCCGATAAGCTCTTTAAACGCTAGCGAATGGTCAGCAAGCTATTCTAACCTCTAATAGGAGAAAAATGAGCGAAAGAATACGGGTTGACGACAGCGACGACATGACAGCAGAATTGACTCCTGGTCACTCACATGTGAAAATGCACGAAGAGTTCCATTTAGCAAAAATGGTTCAAGCCAAATAGTTGTTAAAAATATGTTTTTCTCGCCGCATAATAAAGAATCGGCGTATAAGACTTTTTCGCATCTTGAAAAGATACAGACTGAAGCCAGATTTGAACTCACGAACTCTGACGAAAAATACCCAATCATCATTACTATGTCACCCTATACGCAACTGTACGCAAATTTTCATCCTGCCTGACTGTGACATTTTCTTTAGTTTAGCAATAATAAATGACGAATGTAAGAAAATGCTGAAAATAATATTTTCACTGTTGTTGTTGTTGCTGTTGTGTGCCAGCTAGGCTGGCAGTTTGGTCTGCGCTGCTTCACTTTTCCAACAATATTTTTCACTATTACAGACAGTTCAAACTGTTAAATGAAATTTTTAGTAAAATTATGATTATTTTCAGGTGCGGTATGTCTGTTGTTGATATTTGTATACATGTTTCAATTGATTTAAATTACTTTTTTAATAAAACCTAATGACGGATTTTTTTTGTAGTAAGTTACCGCCCTAAGCCTGGGCTAAGGCAGAAATACTTAAAATACACCACCAGTTCAGTTATTCCATCCGAGGACTGCAGTTTCGTGCTTTTTAGCACTCATCAGCCCGGAATAGGAACCACATGAGCTGGAGGCGAAAAACCTCTTAAGGGAGCCTAGAGAGCCAAACAAACTGGTAGCTAATGCAGAATTAGCAAACCAGATGAGCGACCGAGAGCAATGGTGCGGTTCAACTCAAAGATTAATGGCAAAGCTTGGTATTTTGTAGTAAGTTACCGCCCTAAGCCAGGGCTAAGGTAGAAATACTTAAAATACGCCTCCAGCTCAGTTATTCCATCCGAGAGCGACCGAGAGCAATGGTGGTTCCTATTCCGGGCTGATGAGTGCTAAAAAGCACGAAATTGCAGTCCTCGGATGGAATAACTGAGCTGGTGGTGTATTTTAAGTAATGACGGATATTTACTTACTTTTAAACAAATAATATGCATCTGCAGAAAAAAAATATGTAGCCTGAAACACAAATTCACGATGAATGAACTTAAACAATGTACTTTAAAGTTTTTAATTATTTTTTTCGCCAGCCGATTTTTTGAAAATATATTCTGAAATAAGCATCAAATTTAAAAAAATAATCTCTCAGTAACAAATAATCAGTTTCTGATTCAAGATAACAAAACACTCATTTAATTGCAAACATTTTTTAATGTGAACAACAAAATTAATTGTTGCGGACAATAGAAAATATTACCTTAACACATATTTAGTTTTTTTTTTTCAAGAATTCGTTTAGAAATTTTCACGATAGTTTTGCTTTAAAAGAAAGTTTGCTTAGTAAAAGCATTTATTTTGTCATAAGCAGATGCTTGGCTTTTAGCTATTTGCCAAAGGGTATTTAGTAAAAAATGGTTTTCTTGCCCTAAAAGCTTACAGATCTTTTGTTTCTGCACAAAAATATAGAAACGTACTAACTAGGAAAAGAAATTGTCAAACTGTATCTAAAAAAAAATTTTAGTTTCTTATGTACAACTTTTGGAAGTTCTTAATTAATAGAAAAAAATTACACAGAAATAAAAGTAATTTGCTAGAGCTGAAAATGCATGCAAGATTTGAAAAGAAGCTGAAATAAAGTTTGTAAAAAACCAAATTACCTGAAGCAGTGTTGTCAAACTTTTTTCCTTTTTGCCCTGGAACCGCAGTTCATATTCTCGGTAACTAGATCATACAGTTTTAAAATTTGAAAAAAAAAAAAAAATACAAAGCAGGAAAAACACGAAAAAGGAATGAAATTTGCAAACCAAGAAACGTTGTTATTATTTGATGCTTATCTTTATACAGTGGCTCCCAAAAGTGTTCGTACACCTTGAAATTTTGTAGTAAAACCAAAATAACTCAAAACTGAATTCGAATATAAAGTCCAATTTTTTTTCACACCATTCTTATGTCATTCTGAATAAAACCCAGTAGTTTTTTTTAGAATATTGCCAGATTTTATTTTTGAAATTTGTCAAAAAACGAAGAGTCAGAGAAAAAATACGCCACAAAAGTCATCGTACACTGAAATAGTTTCAAATAAATTCATAATTAGAATTATCATATGTGTTTTTTTTTATTATTTTTGCATTGTAATGATACTGTAAAGTCATTTGCCTTTAATTTTTTGTGTATTCATTCCCTAATATTTTGCTTAATATTTTAAAATGGCAGGTATGCGTAAAAAACAACAAACACGATTCGAAATTTGATTTTTTTCCCTCACAGTAGCCGTAAATTGGTTTGAAATGTCTCTAAATTGGTTAATTTATACCATTCTATGGTGAAGGGCTTGATAAAATGCTTTAAAGTCAAGAATCGGATCGAAAACAAGGTAAGAAAAGGTCAACTGGCAAAGTTAACAAAGAGTGATTGGAGGTTTACAGTTTAAAAAAAAATATGAAAAATACACATTTCAGAACTGAAAAAGTTTCTGCAGAATTGAATGAAACATTTTACGTTTAATTTTTACCTAAAATTGTTCGCTAAGTTCTCTGATTAGCTAGATTAAATAGGACCGCTTCCCGCAGAATTTTTTTTGTTCGTACGAAAAACAGTAAGCTTACACTTTCCGTCGTAAAATCAATGACAAATAAGGTCAAAACGTTTTGGAACAACGTCTTACTCATAGACGAAAATAAATTCAACATTTTGGGTTAAATTGTTGTATAATTGTAAATGACAGAAAAAAATGAGGAATTTAATTTTAAGAACTTAGTTGGATCGGTTAATCAGGACGGTGAAGGTGTTCTTGTGTGAGGGTGCATCTCAGCATCAGGAATCAGAAATTTGGAATTTTTTGATGAAATAATGAATTAAGCTGTTCATTTAAATATTTTAAGAAGCAATTTGAAACTATTACCCCAAAATTTAGTAATCGGAAACAACTTTGTTTTTTATCAAGATAACGATAAGAACTAACGATTCGCGTTTGGCGCCTCAAAATTTGTCCTTGAGCTTAGAAATATCTCCTCAATCGCAAGATTTAAACTTAATGGAACATATTTGGAGATATCTGGTGGCTAGATTACCAAAATACACCATTGAAACAAAAAGCGAACTAGAAACAGTAAGACTCGTAGCGCGGCTGAACACTTACTCAGAAATTGCACAAAAAAAGAAAGAAAAAACAATGAAATCTATTCCCAGACGTTTAAAGGCTGTTGTTGTTACTGCATGATATCCTACTAAATAATAACTTAGTAAAAAAATAGATTATTTACTAATTTTTTGACATTTTTTCAAAGTGTATGAAGACTTTTGTGAGATAAATTTTCCAGCACTTTTTGGTTTCTGATTTTTTAAAAATTAAGTTTTAATGTTTTATTAAAAATTTTCATGCAATTTTGTTAAAAACAGATCATAGATCTTATAATAAAATACCTATTCCGAAATATTAATTCTAACCAATGGATAAGGGCCTATTTCATTGAAAGTCGTAGGTGTACGAACACTTTTGGGAGCCACTGTATATTAATAGGCAAACCGTTTCCTTTCGGTGCCATTTTCTCCTCTATTTGTGAACCGATTTTCTTCGTTCATTTTTTGTCAGTAGCTATTGCCGAGTTTTAGTGTCATTAATATTTTTTTTAAACAGACGCTAACTAACGGAGATATTAATAAAAAACGCATTTTCACCCTAAATGGGTTTTTCTACGCGAATGGGCGGTTCATTTTTTCGAATTTTAAATGGTAGGAAAAATCTTTAAAAAATAATCGAAGATAAGAAATTGTCAGGGCACCCAAGTTCCAATATCCTAAACCCACTAATGAAAAAGTTGTAAGCGTTTTTTGGTGAGCGAAACTCATAATTTTTAAGTTTGACTCTTTGTCATCGTTGAAACTCTTTGTTGGAAGCGTGAAAAATTTAGTTTTAGCTGATTTTTTAAACCGCTCTTTCTACACGAAAAATGCATTTCAGTGCTTCGAGTGTGGTATGGTTGGGAAGATTATAAAAATACTTTTAAACACGTTTAACCCCATTTTACGGTTTAAAAACGCTAATCCGAAAAATTGACTAGAAAAAAAGATAAAAGCAATTACAAGAAAGCCAAAATTCATTTTATTTGCTTTTCAGGTTACATAGCATGAATAAATTGCTGGATAATAATATGTGTTGCCATTTCTCACTTAAATGTAAAGAAATGAAATTTATTTATACAGAGGTGCTACGTATTAACTGAGTTTTGCGGTATCATTTCATACAGTAAAAAATCGACCATTTTGCGAATTTCGTGATCTTTTTCCATCGGCGTTAAATTTTTGGCGCCAATGCCAGAGCGAGAACTGTTTTTCCTTTGCATACGTAAACAAATAGTAGGGAAATATCTATTTGCACAGTATTTTCACAAGGCAGAATGTCATTCAAGAATGAAGTCACGCTTTAGGGTGGGGTTCATAAAATTGTAACAGTTTGTGACAGGTGGGAGGAAAGAAATAACAAGAGAGACATACAGTGGAGAGAAAAGTGACATCACCCTTTTAAGGGGGATGGGGGTCAAATATGTCAAAAAAAAAAGTGTGACATAAGTTTTACACAGCCCTTAACCATAAAATAATCACAAAGACAAACTTTCTTAAATTGTACTACACTGGTGGATAAAATAAAGAGATGTATGGCATTTTCACACATTTCTCGGAAAATATCACGCAAAACCTGGGTGGTCATTCCAAGCTCGCCAGCTTGCGAGATCGAGATTTTCGCTCACGTGATCAGTTGTGACGTAGAAATGTCTCAAAATAGCATTATAATGTACTCGAATCTAGCTGCAAGCTAAGTTCGAGTAGATTAGAATAGCACTTTGTGACATTTTTACATCGCAACCGATTACGTAAGCGAGAATCTCGATCTCTCAAGCTGACGAGCTTGGAATGACCGCCCTGGACAGTTGGTTGCCACAGAATGACACTATAGCGCTGGTGTCGCAGGGATGAATTTGCGTATTCTTGTGGACGTTTCTTGCTAAGGCAGCAGGAGGCATAAAAGTCTGCGGCCAGCTGCTCGGCTCATGACATTCCAACACGGTAAAGATTTGAATTGTATTTCTTGAATAATATTGTTATTTTTTGTTGTTTTTTAGGTGAAATGAGTGAACATCATTGTTTACACGAAGGTTTGAGGTGGAGAATAATGGGTAGACATGAGGTAGGACAGTGATAAGTTCAGGCTGCTAAGGAATTGGGTGTAACTCCAGGCATCACTTCGAATTTGTGGAGTCAGTTTAAAAACAGTAGTACAGTGTCCAGAAGACCGGGACAAGGTCATCCGAGAGCAGCAATGCCCAATAAAGACCAGTGTTTGTTACTCACAGCGAAACGCTAAAGGACGTCAACAGCACCACAACTGTCTAAGGATCTCGCTGCTGACGCAGGAACATTAGTTTTAAGGAAGACAGTTGCCATGAGGTTTAGAGAAAGAGGTTTGTATGGCAGGAAGCCCGTCATTGGCATCCCACTCACTCCCACCCACAAAAGAGAGCATGTAAAATGGTGCAGACAGCACCAACACTGGACACTGCTCCAATGGGCAAATGTTCTTTTCACAGATGAGTCCAGATTCAGTCTACAACCTGATTCTCGGCGAATATTCATATGGAGGGAACATGGGACCAGATACCATTCCAGTAACATTATGGAAAGGGACCATTCTGCTGCTGGATGCGTAATGGTTTGGACAGGGATCATGCAAGATACCTGCACACAACTCCATGAGTTTGATACTGGTTCCATGAATGCCCAGAGGTACAGGAAGGGGATCCTACAACACTATGTGCGTCTTTTCAGGGGTGCTTTTGACCTGGAACTCGTTTTTATGGACGCACAATGCCCTACCACAAATGGCTATCCTGGTTGAGGAGTATCTAGAAAGCGAAGATATTCATTGAATGGGTTAGCCAGCCAAATTTATTGTCCTTAACCTAATTGAACATGCTCGGGATGCTCTTGAGAGGGCTATTGCGATACGCCAACCCCCACCCAGAACCATTCCGGAGTAAAAACTGCTCTGGTGGAAGAGTGGGAGGATTTTAAATAAGAACTCATGCACTATCTTATTAACCGCCATGCAAACTCGTTGTGCATGCTGCTTATCTGTCAGAGGTGACCACACACTATACTAGAGGCGACCACATACCATACAAGCAACACTTTCATTGCCATTTTTCATCATGAAGTTCTGTCCAGATTGGACTGTTGGCAATAACTCTTGCCAAGGAATGGCACTTAAACTTTTGCTTTGCACACATTATTGTCATAATGTAAGGTATATCCATACGAAATTTAATTAATTTTCATAAAGTATTTCTCGAGATATTTGGAAAATGCTTTCCGTCTCTTAATTTTGTCCACCAGTGTGTTATTGCAACGTCCAGTGTTTTCGATTGAATAATTTTTAATGCAGAAAGTAAGGTTGGGTCATTTGACTGTTTGAAATTTTACTGTCAAAGATCGAGTTCACGTCCAATGTTTTCGATTGAATAATTTTTAATGCAGAAAGTAAGGTTGGGTCATTTGACTGTTTGAAATTTTACTGTCAAAGATCGAGGTAACTTAATCGATGATAGTCGACTTTTTTTTAGAAGATTTTAAATACAGAAGTTTTAAATATAAACTGAGTTTTGCGGTACCATTTCATTCGGGAAGATTTCCACTATTGGAAAATTGGCGATCTTTATCCATTGGCGTCAAAATTTTGGCACCAATATCTGAGCGAGAATTGTTTTTTTTTTCTTTGCATGCGTAAGTAAATAGTAGGGAAATTTCTATTTGCACAGTATTAACACAAAGCAGGGTGCTGTCCAAGAATGAAGTCACGCTTTAAGGTGGGGTTCTTGAAATTGTAACAGTTTGTGACAGGTGGGAGGAAAGAAATAACAAGAGAGACATACAGTGGAGAGAAAGTGACATCGTCCTTTTGAGGAGGACGGGGATCAAATTTGTCGAAAAAAAGTGTGACATAAGCTATTTACAGCCCCTAACCATAAAAATAAAAAAAAACTAAAATACAGTAGAACCTCTATCAAGGGACACCTCCAAATAAGGGACACCTCTATTTAAGGGACATGTTTTCTGGTCCCAGTCCCTTTGAATAGGGACTTCCATGTATTTACCTCTAATTAAAGGACACTCTGTTTAAGGGACAGTCACAAAGCCAAAAAATAATTTATAAGTGCATAAGAAACAGTGAATTTACTGGAATTCAAGTTTCAGTTTTCCTCCAAAAATATAATTTGAGTTAAGTTTGACTTAAACGTAAGTATGTGAAGGAAATAAGTAATGTATTGTAAAAAAAAAAAAAAAAATTGAATTTTTAGCATCTTGAATTCAAATTATGTTTTTCGCAATCACGAGCGTGTTTGTTTGTATAGGCGCATGTGTGTGGGTGCGTGGGTGCGTAAGTGTATGTATGCATGTGTGTGAGTGAGTGTTGTGTACGTGCGTGTGCGTGTAGGTGTTCGTGTGTGAGTGTGTAGGCGTTCGTGTGCGTGTGTGTAGGCGTGCGTGTGTGTGTGCAGGCGTTCGTGTGTGTGTAGGCGTATGTAGGCATGTGTTTGTGTCTGTGTGCAGGCATGCGTGTGTAGGACATGGACGCCACCGCCCAGCAAAAGTGGATTCCGGGGACAGTGCTCAGGACCAGCCGCGCCGCCGCCGGTGGACGGTGGTGCTGCAGGCCTGGTCCAAGCTGAAAAAGGAACCGGAACATCAAGGACGGTCAAGTGAGAACAATAAGCAATCGTGATTGCTCAAAAAAAAAAAAAAAAAAAAACTTGCTGAAATTAATATGCATGTTTTGCCCACCTCAAAAACTTATTTAATTATTTAAGTAGGTTCAGGGCCGACTGAGAATGCACAGCAACTTAAAACCTTTGGATAAAAAACTTAAAATTTGAACATTAATTTTAATTTACATAGTATTACATTGTAATTTACATAACATAAAGCAAATATATGTAATGAATTACTTCAAAATTATTTCTGTATGCTACAAAACTTCGCCGTTACAAAATTGGATTAAATTTTAATGAATAAAATAATATAAACTTAGAAATTTGAATAATTATTGTAACGGATTCGGTGCGGTGACACAGTTCTTGATTTAAAAAAATACAGGAAATTTATTTACACTATGTACAGGAAAGAGCGTCAACAACTGCTAAATTATTCATCAGCAATTAAGCAATTATCACACAACACCGTAAACTCAACGTTTACACACGTATTTACTTCCAAATACGAAAACAACACAGCGAAATGCCTCGCTATAAACAGAGTTAATACACACTCTCAGTACAAATTCTCAATCGAAACTAACTCTTTATCCAGCGTAACCGTTTATATACACACCGAAAAGAGAAATCTCAAAGATTCCAGAAAATGCTACAACGTTCTACAACTACACTTTCATTGATAAAATCAGTGAATGAAATAAGAAAAAAAAGAATAGGGGGTTGTATAATTTAGCCATGTGTTAAGAGGTTGTATATTCATTACGGGAAACTATTTACAGGTTACGTTAATATAATAATTACTATTTACAGGATTTGTAACATTGCCCCCTTCCTAAGGACTGCACGTCCCGGGCAGTACAATCCCCAGAAAGGGTGCCAAACTTCTATCACAAGTTTACAAATGTACACATTAATTAATAACTAACAGATACAGAAAACACAATAATAACAAGAAATATTACTAAACATTAAAAGCAAAAATTATCTACAACTTTTATGTTATCAACCATGGTTGTTTACGTAATACTCATGAACTATGGCCATAGTATGGGGCTAACCGATCATAATGTACAACCCTAGGCTTTGCATTAGGTGATTTTTGGATCCTCACTACGACGTCATTTAGTCGATTAAGGACTTTGTAGGGTCCATCCCAATGCGACTGCAATTTGGGTGACAGACCTTTCCGTCGGATGGGATTCCATAACCAAACCTTTTCGCCTTCGTTGAATTCATGTCCAGTAGACCTTGTGTCGTATCGGGTCTTCATCTTCTCCGCCGCGATGTTGATTCGCTCTCGTGCGAAGTTATGAACGTCTTCCAACCGGGCCTGGAGATCCTGGATGTACTCCTCAGGCGATGCAGGCGCATCCGGAGGACGACCGAAGACGAGATCACAAGGTAGCCGAAGCTCTCGTCCGAAGAGCATCTGAGATGGGGCATATCCGGTAGTCTCGTGGACAGCACTGCGGTAGGCCAACAGGAACAAAGGTAGCTTCTTGTCCCAATCCTGTTGATTTCTGGATACCATAAGCGAGAGATTATTCAGGATTGTGCGGTTAAATCTCTCCACCATGCCGTCCGATTGTGGGTGTAGTGGTGTTGTCCTAGTTTTCTCAATTCCGAAAATTTGACATAGGCCCTTAAACACAGCAGAGATGAAATTCCTCCCTTGATCGGAATGAATCTGCAAAGGTGTTCCAAATCTCGAGATCCAGTGTTGAACTAGAGTCTCTGCTACGGTGGTAGCTTCTTGATCTGGAATGGGATACGCTTCTTGCCATTTGGTGAAGTAGTCGATGAAAACAAGAATGTATTTGTTCCAATCAGCAGTTCTTGGTAGAGGACCCAGGATGTCGATCCCAATTCGTTCGAAAGGAGCTCCAACGTTGTACAGATGTAGCTTCCCTCTGCTTTTCTTCTTCGGTCCTTTACGAGCAGCACAGGCGTCACAAGAATGGCACCACTTCTCCACGTCATCCTTCGCCTTGCTCCAGAAGAAGCGCTCCCGAACTTTATTGAGGGTTTTCAAATCACCAAAATGTCCTCCAGTCGCACTACTATGTATTTCTTTCAGAACATCTGAAATCCTTGATCGGGGAAGAAGTAACTGCCACCTAGACGTTTTGCCGTCATCAGATTCCCATTTTCGGTACAGTACGCCGTTCCGTAAATGGAGTGAGTTCAATAAAGCCCAGTATCTTTTTGTTGCAGGGCTGAAGATGGAAACGTCCTGCCAGCTAGGGCGCCGACTGTCACTTTCCATGATCTCCAAAATTGGTTTTATGTCGGGATCTTCAAGTTGATCTTTTCGAACTTGGTCGTCACTCCATGGATCAGGTTCTGATGATATTGGAGTCACTGTCACCTGATAGGCGGTAGGGCTAGTCGTTCCATACTGTTTCTCGATTCGGGAACAATAGTGGCAGTTCTCAGGACAGGGTCTCCTCGATAAAGCGTCAGCATTACCGTGAGATAACCCTTTTCGGTGCTTGATCTCCATGTCATATTCCTGGAGCCGCTGTATCCACCTGGCTATCTGGCCTTCTGGATTCTTGAAGTTCAAAAGCCAAGCTAACGAGGCATGATCTGTCCGAAGCAGAAATTTTCGGCCGTAGAGGAAATGATGGAAGTGTTCTACAGCTTTCACGATGGCCAGTAACTCCTTTCTGGTGACGCAGTAATTTCGCTCCTACTTTGATAAGCATTTGCTCCAGTAAGCGATGACATGTTCATTGCCGTTAATTTCTTGGGATAAAACAGCTCCAATTCCCTCGTTGCTCGCATCAGTGTCCAGGATGAAGGATTTTTCAGTCTGAGGATAGGCGAGGATAGGCGTTGATGTTAAAGCCTCCTTCAGTCGTAGAAATGCATCTTCGCATTCTTTGGACCATTCAAACTTTTGCTTGCTCTCCGTCACCTTATGCAAAGGTCGTGCAATGTTGGAAAAACCCTTCACAAACTTCCTGTAGTACGTGCAGAGCCCCAGGAAACTTCGCAACTGATGGATGTTTTCGGGACGACTCCAACTCCTGACCGCAGATACCTTCTCTGGATCGGTTTGTACACCCTCAGAAGAGATGATGTGACCAAGGTAGTTCCCTTCCCGGCGGAACAAATTACATTTGGACGGGCTTAACTTCAGATTGGCTTCCTTAAGCTTTTGCAGCACCTTCCTAAGATTTGCCAGATGTTCTTCGAAGCTGCGTCCCACGATGATGATATCGTCTAAGTAGACCAGACAGGATTCGTAAGAGAGTCCTCTTAACACTGTCTCCATAAGACGCTCGAACGTAGCTGGTGCATTGCAGAGGCCGAAGGGCATCACTTTAAACTGCCATAAGCCTTGTCCAGTTGTAAACGCTGTCTTCTCTCGCTCCTCAGGGTGTATCTCAACCTGCCAGTAGCCGCTCTTCAAGTCCAGGGTCGAAAACCACTTGTGTCCGGAAAGAGTGTCCAAGGTGTCGTCTATCCGTGGAAGAGGGTAACTTTCTTTCTTGGTGATTTCATTTAGCCGTCGGTAATCGACACAAAATCTGGTGGAGCCATCTTTCTTTCGAACCAAGACGATGGGAGAGGCCCAAGGACTGGATGACGGTTCGATTACATCATTCTCCTTCATCTCTTTCAGGAGGGCTTCAACCTCTTCCTTCTTAGCGAACGGTAGTCGTCTTGGATGCTGTTTAATAGGGGGGTGTTCTCCAGTGTAAATCCTATGCTGCGTTAAATTCGTACGGCCAACATCCTCCGATGTAGAGGAAAACAGATGCTTGAAGTCGTCCACCAATTGTTCCGCAGCAGTTCTTTGATCTTTCGATAATGACGCACTCCCAATTAACTTCGATGTCAAGGACTCGGAAGACACAGTCTCGGGGGAATTGATTCTTCTAATGATGCAGTTTACTGGAGTATAAGTTGCCAACACTTCACCTTTTCGGATATTCCTTGGCCTTTCACTCACGTTGGCGACTCTCACAGGAATTACATCCTTAGAAAGGTCCACAAGCGTAGATGCCACCAGCACTCCCTTTAGGCTATTGCTTAGGTTAGGGTATTCAATGAGTCCAAATCGAAAACTATTGCTTTCTTCAATGGAGCCAGGTATTAATGATTCTGACCTTGAGGGAATCCATAAATCTGTTTGGGCTATTATTTGATGAGCGGATTTTACATCATTTTCAACGTTTAAGATGGCTATGTCTTCTCTCATCGAGTGCAGTTCATTAGTCTTAAAGTCAAGGGTGAAGTCGTATTTCTTTAAAAAGTCCAATTCGAGAATGAAGGGGTCCGTGATATCCGCAACGAATGCCGTATGATGGTAGGTGGCATTCCCAAACACTATTTCCAAGTCCACTTCACCCTCAATCTCAATTTTGTCGCCTGTCACAGTCTGGAGACTTACGCGTGGCGATGTCCACAACAGTTTCAATCCAAATTCACGAGCCACATCTGTCCTAATGATTGTCACATTGGCTCCAGTGTCAACAATCAGTCTGCAGGGAAACCCGTTTACATATGCGTAAACAAACAGTCCATTACTGCCACTACTAGAAGAGGAAATCTACAGAGCTCTGGTGGTGGTGATTTCCTTCCCTCGCGTAGCTTGGCGAGCCGGACAACTAATTCGCAGGTGTCCTTCACTACCGCATTTCCAGCACTTTTCCACTGTGTTCCACTCTTGTTTCTTTTGGGCTGTTATGTTGCTCAGATGTCTTGTCAAGTCACCGAGTTGTCTCTCAAGTTCAGCGAGGTGGGACGACCTGGAATCAGACTCATCAGCTTCCTGAGTCCGGATTAGATGGCGATCCACACGGGTTGCTTCTTGGGCGGCCTCGTATCTCATCGCATACACAACAGCAGAATTCAGGTCTTTGACATCCGCCATCCGTAGAGCTTTCTGGATTTCCGGATCTCGAACCCCGTAGATGTAGTAGTTGAGTGCCAGGTTGTCTCGAACATCCACAGGACAGTCGCAAAAAGCAAGATGAGACAGTCTCTCGACGTCCGCCGCTAGCTCTTGCAGGGTTTCCCCGGTTTTCTGGAAACGGGACTTCAACTGGAGTCGGCTGAAATCTTTCTGGCACTTCTCACCGAAGCGAAGCTCCAACGTAGATGTGAGGGCGGCGAAATCCAGGCGCTGGCTGTCCGGAAGGGTCTGGAGAATGTCCGCTGCGTCACCTCTCAGGGATGCTGCAAGATGACAGGCCTTGGTAGCAGAGTCCCATCCGTTCGCTTCCGCCACTATCATGAATTGAGTTTTGTAAACCTGCCACGAAGTTTTCCCATCAAATGTGGCAAGTTTAATGGACGGTCGAGCAACCGATGTGGAAGCGCCAAACTGTACAGAGCTGCTTTCCGCGGTCGCCAATCTCCTTTCCACGTCCTTAAAGATCTCTTCTTTAAATAGATGAAATCTTCTATCTTCTTCTTCCAGTTTATTTTCTACAGCATTGCATCGGCCTTCAACGGTACTTAATTTTACTTCAAATTTCTCTTCGATTTTATTTTCCACTGCGATGAATCGGCCTTCAACTGCCTCAAACTTTCCTTCAATAACATCAACTCGATGTTCCATCTCATTAAATTTATTTTCCATCACAGTCTTTACCGAAGTAAGATCGTTTTTAATTTCCTCTTGGTTAGAAACTAGGTCATTTTTCAGCACCGTTAAATCACTTTTCAATTGGTTTTGATTAGCCGCCATATCATTTTTTAATTGTTCTTGATTAGCTGTAAAACTTGCAGTCAAGTCACTTTTCACGGCATTAATTGCTTCCAGAAGTTGTTTTAATTTATCATCCATTGCGCGAGTAATCACCATAAAAACAAAGTCTATAAATTCCAACAGTCTTTATGAAAAAATGTCCAAAGTCACACTTACTCCAAGAAAGTCCAGAAGAAGCCCCACGTTGGGCGCCAAATTGTAACGGATTCGGTGCGGCTTCCAACTTTCTTGAAAGGATGACACAGTTCTTGATTAAAAAAAATACAGGAAATTTATTTACACTATGTACAGGAAAGAGCGTCAACAACTGCTAAATTATTCATCAGCAATTAAGCAATTATCACACAACACCGTAAACTCAACGTTTACACACGTATTTACTTCCTAATACGAAAACAACACAGCGAAATGCCTCGCTATAAACAGAGCTAATACACACTCTCAGTACAAATTCTCAATCGAAACTAAGTCTTTATCCAGCGTAACCGTTTATATACACACCGAAAAGAGAAATCTCAAAGATTCCAGAAAATGCTACAACGTTCTACAACTACACTTTCATTGATAAAATCAGTGAATGAAATAAGAAAAAAAAGAATAGGGGGTTGTATAATTTAGCCATATGTTAAGAGGTTGTATATTCATTACGGGAAACTATTTACAGGTTACGTTACTATAATAATTACTATTTACAGGATTTGTAACATTATGAATTTTTTTTCCATATAAGAAACATTTTCTGTATTTAATCATAAGGGGTTAATTGTCTTACTTTAATGTTTATTGTGGTATTATACTACTAAGTACACGGCATGCATCAATTCATCCACCTCCAAATAAGGGACACCACCTCTATTTAAGGGACAAAATGTCTGATCCCCTTAGTGTCCCTTATTGAGAGGTTCTACTGTATTCAGAAATGAATATGGTCAAATTTCGACTGCTGGGCGAACCTTAGTTTTATTAATTGCATCCGATTTCCAAAAACCAATTTCTGAATATTTGGCTTTGGTTTAAAACCTTTGAAACAGTGACTAATCTTGGGGATCTATTTGCAACATTGCACAAAACAACGAGCCCCGAGGGCTTCTTTGCAGGTAGTATTTGTAGTGTCCTGGGTTCACTCTCAGAAATGGACTTTCAAATTTGACGAAATTTTCTTCGTTTTTGACGAAACCACTTCCAGGGATATGCTCCGAGCGAACATTTCGTCAAATTGAAGAAACTGCTTTTGTTAGTGGTTTGAGGATGCGAATTTCGTCAAATGTAACGAAATATTTCTTCTTTCTAGTTTCGTCAAATTAACAATCATTTTCGTAGTTTTGAGAGCATTAGTTTCGTCAAATTAATTTCGTCATATATGAAAACGTTAATTTCGTAAATTTTTAAGAAAATTTATTTCCTTTTTTTTTCTCTCTTTGAGTACATTAGTTTTTTTTTTTTTTTTTTTTTTTTTTTTGAGAATACAGTCGAACCTCGTTAATTCGAACACGCTTAAAACAAATAATTGCTGAAATGAACTTTTTTGCAATCCTTGTCTTATTGTTTATTGTTTTTTGGATAAAGCGAACCACATTTTATAATAATCGATTTTAATGGTCCCTTTAAGTTCGTTATAACGAGGTTCGACTGTATTTTATAAGATTTGTGTGCGTGTGATCAAATCCTAAATTCAGAATCTTACCACCGTAGTTTCCCACTTTATTGCGTATAGTTACTTTCACAGGCCCGTCATTTACGGGGTCAGGGGGTCAATTGACCCCCCTCCCCTCCTGTCCTGATTTTTGAACATTCATGTTTTTACTCATTACTGGCCGTTGTTTTAGTTGGTTTTCTGTAAAAATTTTATGGAGTACAGACTCTTTGTCATATTTGGGAAAAAATTGAAACAACGGGCCTGCAGTCTCCCCCCCCCCCATCAAAAAAAGAAGACAAGTAATTGTTAAAAAAAGAGGCACATAAAATATGTCAAGCAAATTTGTATTTATGTAAAAATGCAAACAAACACCTCTTAAAAAAGGTAAAACAAATCATTGCAGATTAAACTCCACATGGTATCTAATTAAACCCCCCATAATGGGGGGGGGTTTCCTTCAAAAAATCTAATTTTGTCGGATATTTTCCAAAGTTGGCACAGAGGTTCGTTATTTTAGGCTCGGGAATTCACACAAGGTCGTTTATGTCCCTCTATGGGGGGGGCGGGGGGGGGGACAGACAACCCCGCATTGGGGGTTCTCCGTATTAAAAAAAAGTTTTTGTCCGATCTTTTTTAAATTTGCCACAGAGGTTCTTAGATTATCAAGAATCACGCAGGGTAGTTTTCATCACTTTATAAGGGGAGGGCGGAAGAGGGGGTTCCTTGAAAAAAAATCCAATTTTTGTCGGATCTTTCCAAAATTTGACACATAGGCTCTTTGATGCACGGGGATTTACGCAGGGTAGTTTTCGGCCTTCTATGGGGGGGGGGGGGCAACTCCTATGGTAGTTTTCCTACAAAAAATCCAGTTTTTGTTGGATCTTTCCGAATTTGGCAGAGTTTCGTTATTTGATGCTCAGGAAAATTCTCATAGGGTGGTTTTCTTTCCGCTATGGGGGGCAATCCCCATACGGGGGGGGGGTTCTTATAAAGAACCAGTTTTTATCATATCTTTTCCAAATTTTGGAACATAGGTCCTCTGATGCTCGGGAATTCACACATGGTAGTTTTCAACCCTCCTTGAGGGGGGGAGCAACCCCGCATTGGGAGTTCTCCTTATATAAAAAAAAGTTTTTGTCCGATCTTTTCTAAATTTGCCATAGCGGTTCTTTGATGCTCAGGAATTCACGGAGGTTAGCTTTCGTCAATGTATGGGTGGGGGGGGGGGGCAACCCCGATGGGGGGTTTTCCTTGAAAAAAATTCATTTTTTGTTGAATCTTTCCAAAATTTGGCATAGAGGTTCGTTTATTGATGCTCAGGAATTCTCATAGGGTAGTTTTCGCCCCGCTATGGGCGACAACCGCCAAATGAGGGGTTTTCTTACAAAAAACCAGTTTTATCATGTATTTTCCAAAAATGCCACAGATGTCCTTTGACGCTCGGGAATTCCCGTTTGTGTCCCGCTATGGAGTGGGAAACCACGTGTGTGTGGGGGAGGGGTCTTATAAGAACCCAGTTTTTGTCTGATCTGTTCCAAATTTGGTACATTTGTCTTTTGATGTTTGGGAATTCTCATAGTGTAGTTTTCGTCCCGCAATGTGTGGCAAACCCCATAGGAGTTTTCCTTATAAAAATCCAGTTTTCGTCGAATCTTTTCCAGATTCGGCCCAGATGTCCTTTAATGCTGGAAATCCACATAGGATAGTTTCCCATGGTGCAGTATTCATATGGGGTACTACCCCATGTGATTAAAGAACCTATGCGCCAAATTAGAAAAAGATCTGATAAAAGCCTGGATTTTTGTAAGGAAAACACCCCTAATTGGGGAGGGGGGTGCCCCTAAAGCGGAAAGAATATTTCAAGTTGTTTGAACTACATCGCTATGTAAGGATGGCGATGCATCACGATGTAGAAATTCCTACATCGCCATTGCCCCTACTGGAAATATAAAAGTGCTACTTCCTCAGCAGACATTGGGTTCTGGAAAAATAAATCATGTGCCACTTTTAAGCACAGTTAGATCGATATATGCTGGGGAGAAAATTGCTGAGAAGTTTCTTCTTCATTGCATCGCATGAAAAAAATTCCAGAAAAAAAACAAAGATTTTTATCCAACTTATACCACAAATTTCAAAGAAAAAGTACAATAAAATGGACAACTTTAAGTTAGTACATATTTGTTCTAAAATTAGATACAGAAAATAAAATTAGATAATCTTAAGAAAAACCTTACCTTTTTTTGTTTTCCATTAATTATTTGTTTTATTAATTTTGCTTGTATGTAGGATGTTTAATTGGCCAAATTTATGTTTAGTACAGGAACTTTATTATTGCATGAACAATTATCTGCCAAAATTGCAAAAGGTATGTGAAAATATAAATCTTTAAAAAATGCAGATGTGAAATAAATCTTTTGGTAAAATGAATTTAGTGTAATGTTTGTTAAATAATTATAAAAATATAACTTTACTTTTTACCCCTAAGTTTTGATTTTTATTTCCAAACATGTGTAACATGAAATCAATGTATAATATACAAACATTTAGAATATTGTTATAATTATGAAAAAGTCTTAGTCTGTCCTTGTTCCGATTATTTCCGTGATGTTGGATCCATCCTAAAAAAGTTTTAAAAAGAGTATATATGCATAATAAGTAAAGGTTTAAGTCCATGGGTGTATGCCCTCATGCACATGGATCTTTTTTCCAGGAAAGTTTTACGATTAAATTCAGCAGTTTATTTCTGAAATAAAACATGTTTTTCACGATTACTTTTAAAATCTCAGTTCTTTTTCTTAAGTTAAAAAGCTACGATTCGCTTGTGACTTTGAAAAGCATCTGATTTAATTTTCATATTTTTCAAAATATATTTTTATTTTGATGTTGTCAGTTTTTTTTTTCAAGCAGATTGGAAGAATAAGTTATTTTTACAGCGGATGAACAAAATTTTTATTTAGGCAGCTAGACTCTCAGTTTCTGAAATTAATTTCTGAATAAAATTCTAGAATTAGAGTTTCTTCAATTTATCGAGAATCAGCATTATTTAGCCATTAAACGAGTTAATTCTTTTGCACATCAAGTCGTAAATTTTCATTTTTTGAGCTATAAAAAATCAAGGGTGCAAAAATTGTTGATTTGTGATTGTTTTTTTTTTTTTTAATTTATTTTTTATTTTAACCGATAGCCAAAATACACCGTTTTTTTTTCCCGATTTTCGTGTTCCGTTTTCTTCACGAATGTTTTCTGAAGTACCCCCCCCCCCCTAACCAAATTAGTTCCAATAAAGTACTTATGAATTAAGTAGTACTGAAACTGGTGATTATGATTTTATTTGCACTTATTTCAGAGATTTTATTGTGCTATGTTATCAATAAACAACATTTACTTACCGAGCTTTACCTCCTTAAACCACTATCAAAATAGAATCAAAAACTCAGGGCTCCAACACTCGAAGCCACGCTCCCTTTCATAAGTTAACTAGTAATTACATAAAGCTATCTTCTAACTGATGGATAGGGATTTAGTAGGAAAAAAAACTGATTTTTCTGCTATACTGGGAGTAGAGTACTTACAAAATGGGGCGTAGCTTAAGGGCGTGTGTACTTCGGATTTTTTTAACTCAGCTGGTAATGATTTTAAGAGGGAATGTTGCCAAGTAAAGTTGTTAATTGATAGTATAGTACCTTGAAATCTTTAAAAAATATTCGAACAAAATCATAAAATCATCAGAGTCAATCACTAGTACAAAAATATTCAAACATAGCTCTACTTACTAGTTTGGGACGGAGACGAAGGGAGTATCACCTTTTAACTAAGCATATTTGATTTTTAAAATATGCAATTTTCACGCAGTAAATAAAAAACGCCAAGGGAGACGAGTTGCCAAAGATAGGGGAAACCCAATAACAAAGTGCATTTTCTTGTTTGTTTGTGTCTTGAGAACTAATTGACTGATATCAATGGATTTTTTTTCAAAGGTATATAATGAAAATAGGGACTAGTGTGGTGGTGTGGTGAGCAAAGCTTGTTACATATATAAAGCTTATCGTATATTTTCATTATCCTTTTAATTTTTCATATATTTTCATTATCCTTTCAATTTTTCAACTGAAGTTCGGTTAAATTTTCAGACATTTTACTTTATATTCAGCAAATCACAACTCCAACTAAAAGATTTGGATTTATTGGAAGTTCATCTATAAAATGCTTCTTAGTCTGATTTAAGGGGACACTGGATCTTGAAAACAAACCTTTTTAATTATTAATGGATTTGAATGAAATTTTAACCATATACTTTAAACACTGGTACAAGCTTAATTATAAAATTTCGGTAAAAAATTTTAATTAGAAGACCAATTATTTAAAAAAATGTTAATAACCTTAACGATAATTAACAAAACTTTGAAAAGTCCCTTGCGTAATTATTTTGATTTCACAACACTGAAACTTATTTTAAGTCCTTCTCAATACTATAATAAATAAAACAAAACTCAAAAAATTGTCCTCATATTCAAATAAATTCAAAAAATAAAAATTTCGAAAATGCCCAAAATTTCTTCTTCTTGAACGTCCAGTGTCCATTTAATGTAGACCGGGATTTCTCACTTTTTGTTGACAATATTTTGAGGCGGCAAATATGGCAATAAATCTAATGCTGCATTTATTTTAGCTGTAGAAACTATGTATAATGGAAAAATTCATAATTATGACAAATCGTGTAACACAAATTGACTTAGAAAAACTTATAAATTTAGTGCATGAAGTGGGAAAATAAACAACAAAAAATGCTTATTATTGTTATTACAATTTTCAAATATGCTATACTATCTTTTCTTTTTTGACTGTTTTGAGGTCCTATCATTTTATTTTCTCGCCAGCATCCTCTGCAGCACCACCGTCACGTCGACCGGCCGGCCTCACGATGCTGCTCCTCTAGCGAAAACCGTCTCCAGGTTGCGTCAATATCCTACACTTACACGCATACATACACGCACGTACACAAACACATACACACACAAGCACATACTCAAATACATACACACACGCATACCTACACACAACTACCCACACACTCATGCCTGCACACAGAAACAAACACATATGCCCATGCACGTACACATTCTCCCCCCCCCCCCACACACACACACAAACACTCATACACACAACTACCCACACACTCATACCTGCACGCAGACACAAACACACATGCCTACACACATACAAATACCCCCTACACACAAACACACATACCCCCCACCCACATAAACACACACACTCGTAATTGCGAAAAACGTAATTTGAATTCAAGATGTCAAAATTCAAATTAATTTTTCTTTTTTTTCTTTTTAAATCGAGGTTAACATTAAAACTTCACTTCAATAATTTATTTTAATTTGCGGAAAAATTGAAAAAATATTGGAAATATTCTGCTGAAATATCAAGAACAAAGATAGAGTTCTTTATGGAAATTAATATTTTCTCTATCTTAAAATGATTTTATCAAATTGATATTTACTTTACTTCATGTTTATGCAAGTAAAAAAAAAAAAGGCTGCACAAATAATGAACATAAGCACTTATTGCTAGAAACATCTGCCGCAGGGAAAGGAGATTATTATAAACAACGTGGGTAAGCTGGTAAGCATATTGGGGGATTGGTATATAGTATTTGTTTAAGAAAATAAAAATGCAGAATGAAACAAATTTGAACTATTAAACTAAAAAATACACTTCGTTTAACAGAATTATTTTTGTAAAATTCATGGAGAAGAATGAAAACACATAACCATGTACTATATTCCATGTTGAAAGTAAAAACTTCAAAGTTCTATGCCTTTTATAAAAGCGCTGTATTTATCATCTGTGTTAGTTAAGCTACGTGAGGGTTTTTTTTTTTTGTAAGTTTAAATTCGTACAAACTCTTTAGTCATGTTTGTAATTTTTTTAACGAAATAAAGGAAGTACGCTTTTGGAAACAAATGTCAACGAACCAACATTTTCTTTTGCAAATAAAAAAAAACAACGCTATCTAAGCCTAACGTGGAAGCGACTCAAAGTTAACACACACATAATTCTAAACCTAATCGAACCGTTCGTTTTCAATTTTTGTGTTTTAAATACAACTGCAAACACAACACTAAACAAAAATGTAACAATACATAAAAGAAGGCACATTGCACATGCAAATTTCAATAAATACTAACCTTTTTTATGAATCCTTTAGAATTATTGAGGTAAGATAATTTAACGCGCAAGTACAAGATTGAAACGAAAACTCCCAGGATGCACTGCAATGTGACGAAATCGGGACGAAATAATTTCGTGAAAAATTTGAGATTTCTGGCTTCGTCAAATATCACGTGATTCGGTGACGAAAGGATCGTCGAAAATTACGAAATAGTGCTCGAGGATTGCCGAATCGTCAAAATTGAGCGTTTCATTTTTGACAGTGTTGAGAACTACTTCGTCAAACGTAGTAATGTAAGCAATTAAAAAACCGCAGAGACTGAAAAACTTCGATTGCGATTTGTTTGTTATCCAACGAATCATCGCGAAACTTATGTTGACATTTCTCATGCATAACTTGGTCCGTTCACCCTCTTATCCACCTCAGTAACATTTTGTGCAAAAAATGACGAAAATGATTCCTTGTTTTTAATGTAATGTTTTTTTGCAATGGAATTGGGCAGTGGTGCGCAGCCTCTTGTTCACCGATGGTCGCGCCTCACACTAAGATGAATCCCGTTAGCCAGAGCACTTATTAAAATGTATAATTATTTTTTATAGATAACACGAGAAAAAGCGGAAAATTTAAGAAAAACTACAAATCAAGAACTGTTATCGTTACTACATGCTTATTTAAATGATGCAAAGTTTCCACCAGTTTCTTAGAATTAAATTTCTAACTATTTGGCTCCAAAATTCCAACATTCACTCGTAGTACCGAATAAAGGCTATCTGTTGCTTTCAAAGGTTATCTTTACAAATAATAAAGCTGAAAGGTTCTCTGTCTGTGGATCACTCTCTGTCTGTACCTCTGTGACGCGCATAGTGCCTAGACCGTTCGGCCTATTTTCATAACATTTGGCACAAAATTAGTTTGTAGCATGGAGCTGTGCACCTAGAAAGGATTTTTTAAAAATTCGATTTCGTTCTTTTTTTATTCGAATATTAAGAACATTTTACCGAGCAAATTATCATAACGTGGACGAACAAATTGCCATAACGTAGACTAGCAAATTACCAAAACGTGGACGAGCAAAGTACCATATGTGACGATGGGCGAGCCACTGAACATAGCAAATTAGCGAGAAATTTATTATCCATATATACAGGCGAACCAAATGACCTTTTAATTTTCTGCTACGGGCAAAGCCGTGCGGGTACCACTAGTAGAATATATTTTTCGGTTTGTTACAATCAACATAGCAACGGGCCACATGAATGAGCTTTGTGAGCCAGATTTGGCCTCCAAGTCATAGTTTGGGTACTACTGCAGTAAGGGATAACGAAAAAAACGAGAAAATTTCTGAATTTTAAGTTTGTCAGTTTACTTCATCTTTCTTTTAAAAAATTGAAAAAAAAAATCATCCCAGGGATTTGTGAGCAAACGGGGGCTTAAAAACAAGACTGGATAAATCACAAAAATTATTTTTCTCTAAAATGCTTCCAAATATACTGTCTTTAACCATATCCAATAATTCATTATTTCTTTGAAAATTTTGATGCGAAATTTTTGATGCTAAAGAGCAATAAGTTGTTTTAGCTAAAGAAAAACTATTCGTAGTTATTTCTCTAATGACAAAATTGAAAAATCCAAGAAGATAAAAAAGTGCTATGTCTTGAATTGTGCGCAAGAAATGATTAGAATAATAAATTTCTGCATTGCCTTATTAAACAAGATCTGATAAGGGTGAATAGTTACTAGCACAATGAATTATGAAGTGAAAACGTATCTTGCCATATAATCCGTTACTTCTGCAATGATTTATGAAGTGAGACCCTATGCTGCTCAACAATCCGTTATTTCTGCAACGCCTTATGAAGTTAGATAGGATGATGGTAAACAGTTACTGATGCAATGACGTGTGAAACAAGACCCTACTCAACCAAAGACCAAAGATTGGTTACTTTTGCAATGCCTTATGACAAAAACCTGATACGGGGGAATTGTTATTCTTGCAATGACTTATGAAATGAGACCCTATAACAAAAACTAACACGTGGCAATAGAAACGCCTCAAAATACTCCTTATACCACTCTTAATTATACTTATGCAAAATAACTCTCTTCCGTTTTATCCCAGTTAACCACGCAGAAAATTAAGTGAAAAAGTTTTGAAATTTGAAAGTAATGAAAAAAAATTACTTTTGATGATTTTAAAAGTGTTTAAGGAGGGAATACCCTCACAAAAGTCTCCACTCTATTGGTAGAAATGTCTATGCTGTCAAATGTTTTACCTCTCTAGTCCGGCAAAAGAAGGTTGATGGTTAATATAATCTCCCATCTTCTCAAAATAAACATAATGCCACTGAAACTGCAGAAAAAAAAGAGAAAAAAGGGGGCGGGAATTTCCAAAAAGGAGTGAGCTATCTTAGAAAAGGGTGTTAATATTTGAAACTAAGGGTTTGCCTAAGAATCCGAATAACTGGTGTAAGAAGCACTTTCGGAGTTTTTTTTTTTTTTGAGCAATCACGATTGCTTATTGCTTTCATTTGACTGTTTTTGGCGTCCTCTCATTTTATTTTCTCACCGCCACCCTCCGCACCATCACCGTCGACCGGCTCCTCACGATGCTGCTCCTATAGCGAAAGCCGTCTCCAGGTGGCATCCATGTCCTACACACACGCGCATACATACACAACTACACACACACACACACGCACACACACACACACACACAGATACACCTACACACTCATACACCTACATACACATACACACAACTACCCACACATTCATGCCTGCACACAGACACAAACATATATGCCTACACACACATATCCCCCCCCACACACGCATTCATACACACAACTACCCATACACTGATGCCAGCACACAGACACAAACACACATGCCTACACACACATACACATACCCCTACACACAAACCCCCCACTCACAAACACATACGCCTACATACACATACTCGTGATTGCGAAAAACATAATTTGAATTCAAGATGTCAAAATTCAAATTAATTTATTTTTTGTATTTTTTTTCCCTAACCACGCAGTGAGATTCATAACAGTGGACTTTCACTTATAAACAACCTCTTTTTTATGCTATTTTTTCACTTATAGGACAATTTTTTACGGTCCTTGTTCAATCTATAGGAAAATAATGATAATGTTAGTAGTTTATACATTGCCCTGAAAGTGAATATTTCACTCATGAGCCCTTTTTTTTTTTTTCGAAATTGACTCAGCAGAAATTTTAAAAGAGTTTTAAAAATAAAAAAAGTTGAATAAAAATTTCACCAAATAAGCAATTTTCGCCGAACATGGAATGAAACATATTTCTTCAGGCTGCAGGCGAAATCCTGCCTGTTTTTACCTAAGCTGTCTTTCTTTGAAGATTTTTCAATTTAGCTGTTTAGTTAGCAACCTTTTACTTGGGCGTCATTTGAGATCTGTCTCTGAGCTGGAAAACGGGCAAAATTCTGCTTAAGTGAAACATTACTTAGAGAAAATTTGAAGATGTGACTACAAAAGCCTGTCTTCAAATTGTATGAAAGCTTTAGAACATTTAAACGCTAACGGGGACGTTTATTCAATTTAACGCATGTACTAAAATTACTTATTTTTATTTGTATGATCTAGAACAACTGTTTTTGAAATATATCTGCAAAAACGAAAACAATAATCGAAGAAACTGTCGATTATGGTTTATTTTGAAAGAAAACACAATGTTGAATTAGTTACCCATTGAAAACAAACGACATTGATTTTCTATTTAATATAAATCTATTGCGCGTAAAAGGAACAGCTTATATTTACCATTATTTTATTTTTTTTCAATTCTGATGGATTGTATGTTTACTTTTAAAAGCAATTTTAAACAAGTGCAGTGGAAAAAAAGGATTTTAAAAACGCCTACAAGTATGTGTTTCATAGGTTCAGCCTTGAAATTACTTAAATTTATTAACAACTAGCTTCGTTACCCGGCTTTGCGCGGTCTACCTTGAAAATAAAAATTGTGTCAAGTGACGTATATTCGACAATCAGGCGTAAAAAATAAATATAAAAAAACATCATGATTTCCCTTCCATGGAAACACAAAATAAAATAAGTTTAATGAATTAAAATGCGAAAGAAAATGGTTCACAATTTGAATTTAATCGAGATTTCTTAAACTTGATTTAAAAAGACTTATAACTTTTTTTCCTTTCGAGATAAAAGCTTATTTTTTTCGACCATAGGTCAAGTTAGATCTGGAGTAAAAAAGGATAAAAGCTCCAGTTCAAACGAGCGCTTTTATGCGCTGACGTGAGAGGAATGCAAACTGCTGGACTTCTGGCATACAGACTGACATGATGGAGTCTCCTGTAAACCGTTTTCCTCGAAATTGTTATTCCTGCTGCGGCGCTCAGTGCGGAACCCAATTTTTGGCACAGCTGTATATATGACGTAACGCAGAATTGCCAGAAATTGATCTTGGCGAGCGGTTGTGACTCTTGGTCAACCTGGCACTGGCCGTCGGGTAACATCTTCCTTAAAGTAAACATAAACAACGTCAAAAAAGCACAAATTTGCAGATTACTGCATACACGTGTTTCGGAGTTTCGGGGAACGCCTTTTTCAATGCAAAAAGTAAAGAGCTTATGGATGAAAAGACTTCCGACAAAAGCCAAGAACAGATAAGCACACAGCTTAAAAGATAAAAATACCGGATTAGCCAAACACTAATGAGAAAATCATAAATCAATTAGAAACCGATAGGAATGCAAACAAAGGCCAGGAGCTCTTTCTGAGGTACACAAAAATCCGAAAGAAAGAATCCAATTGGAGAAAGATTAAGCCAAAGTTTAAACAAAAAGACAATGTCAATAACCTTGAACCGCACGAAAAGAGAAGCAGCATGGAAGAAAAAAACACACAAGAAATGAAATAAAAACAAGATTTTCAAAAAAAAAGGAAAAAAATGAAGATAAATAGAAGGAAAGGGGGGTGGATGTCAACACTGACAAAAAAGATAAAAATAAAAATAAACAAGGCAAGATAGATAAAAATGAATGGGGAAAATGGATGGGGAAATTACAGTGTTAAAGATATGCGAGCCAGACTTTGGAAAAATACGGTACTGCTTTAAGATCATTAACTAAGCTAGAACTGTTCCTCAAAATATGGAAAGATTCCCAAAAGTCAAGATCTGATGAATCAGGGCATTTTTGGGTAATCTGATAAGAGTTAAAATCAAAAGAATGTTCGAATCCCAACAATGTTGAGAAATACTAGACTTATCTAATTGTTGTTTTTTCACATCATTTTGATGCTCTTTCAAGCGAAATTTTAAAGCACGCCGCGTCTGTCCAATATAGGCAAGTTTACAACTACAATTAATTTTATAAATTCCACAACAATTAAGAAGGTGAGTAGAATCTTTAAGGGAAGAGAATGAATGTTTATTAACAGGATCCACCACATGGATTTGGAAATTTTTTAGAATCTTAGCGACCTGATAACTAACAGATGGAAAGAATGGCAAAACAACCAAATTTTTTGTGATGAAGGTTCGGTTACGAACATTAGTTTGGGATTTATTTGAAAGTTTTCTATAAATGGAATCAATCAAGGTTGGTGGATAGTCTCTATCAATTGCCACAGCTTTAAGATGATTACGTTCCACTTTAAGAAATTCCAATGAAGAACAAATATTAAATGCGTGATACACAGAAGAATTGAAAGCAGAATATTTTTGATTCGGAGGATGAGCCGATAGTCTATGAGGAGGTAAAGCAACAGCAAAAGGTTTGCGATAAACAGTAGTTTCAAAACCAATTTCAATACGAGAAACAAGTACATCAAGAAATGAAATGCAATTATTCCGTTCTTTCTCACACGAAAACTGAATACGAGGATCAATGGAGTTTAAAATAGATAAAACCTCATCACTATCAAACTGATTCTGGTTCATTAGAGCAAAACAATCATCAACATACCGAACATAAAATTGAAACTGCAATTTTTAGAACAGCTTAACCTCAAAATAATGAATGTAATTATCACTAAGAATGGAGCTAAGAGGGTTTCCCATAGCCAAACCATCTAGCATACTATACAATTTCCCATTCAAAACAAAAAAAACATTGCTTAAGACAGGTACGAGTGAGGAAAATTAAATCTTCAATTTCCGTATTGGTGAAATGAAATTCAGAAAGTCTTCTACGAAGGCATAACAATGAACTTTCGACGGGAACGTTCGTAAATAAAGAATTAACATCAAAAGAAGTCACAAAAGAAGTATTTGGAACGAATCTATGAAATTTTTAACAAAATCAACAGAGTTTTTAATGGTAAATAAATTGTTACACCTAAGAGGAGAAAACACAGAGACTAAATATTTTGCAAGTTTATACGAAGCCGATGCAATGTTGGAAACAATCGACCCGAAAGGAATACCAGATTTATGCACCTTGGGTAAAGGATAAAATATAGCACAATTAGAAATACATGGAACCACAGAGTGGTTCACATTTGAAGAAATAGACTGAGCAGACTTGACAGCAGATGAAATAGTTTTTAACTCTTAATGACTAGGGTCTTGAGAAATTTCGAGATATGGACCAGAAGAAATGAAATCATTAGTTTTATCAATATAGGATGATTTGCCAAGGACTACAATTTGGCCACCATTGCCCGCTTTAGTAACAACCAAATCTGAATTAGAAACTAAATTCCTTACACAACGACTAACAGTATTGGCAAAAACAGGTTTAGAATTTTTAGAATTGAAGTCAACATTAGAAGCTATAAGATGTTGAATGGAAGTTTCTGAGTTGAAGATAAAGCACAAAATTTAAAAGCTTTCTCAATGGGAGCAATAAGCTTAGAAAAAGAAGGTTTACTAACCACAGCAAAATTATCATTACACTTAAGAGCGTTCAATTGGGAACAACTTAAAGGAACGCTAGAGAGATTGACAACCGCATTTTTATTAACTGCGGGTAAATTATCAGGAGGAACCACATAAGAAGTTTTACAGAGCATAGCTAATTTCTTTTTCAAAACATTTTGATGTTTATCAGAGGAACGTAGGGGGACCAAGAATTTCTGTCAATGACGTCAAAATCGGAAATGGAATTCGAAACCAGAAGATGTAAATCATAAAGTTCACGTTCAATAAACGACAAACGCTTCCTTGTTTCCTGGATCGAAGCTCTGAGTAAAGCCAATTCCGACCGAAAGATTACTTTATCAATTTTGACAGAACGTGGTAAATTACACTTCAAAGAAACAAACTTCGGAATAATTTTCTTGCGTCTACAATCTTGAAGAAAATTTAAATGGTTCAAAAAACGAAATTTCTTAATACGAAGTTCGCAAAACCTATTGATTTGAGACATAATAAAAAGCAAAACCAAAACAAAAAATGCCCCAATTCATCAGATCTTGACTTTTGGGAATCTTTCCATATATTGAGGAACAGTTTTAGCTTAGTTAATGATCTTAAAGCAGTACCGTATTTTTCCAAGGTCTGGCTCGCATGTCTTTAACACTCCTTTCCCTGTCCATTTTTCCATTCATTTTTTATCTATCTTGCTTTGTTTATTTTTATTTTTATCTATTTTTGTCAGTGTTGACATTTCCCTCCCCCCCCCCCCCCCACTTTCCTTCTTTTTATCTTTATTTTTTCCTCTTTTTGAAAATCTTGTTTTTATTTCATTTCTTGTGCGTTTTTTCTTCCATGCTGCTTTTCCTTTCTTGCGGTTCACGTTTATTGACATTGTCTTTTTGTTTAAACTTTGGCTTAATCTTTGTCCAATTGGATTCTTTGTTTCGGATTTTTCTGTACCTCAGAGAAAGCTCCTGGCCTTTGTTTGCATTCCTATTGGTTTCTTATTGATTTATGATTTTCTCATTAGTGTTTGGCTAATCCGGTATTTTTATCTTTTAAACTGTATGCTTATCTGTTCTTGGCTTTTGTCGGAAGTCTTTTCATCCATAAGCTCTTTACTTTTTGCATTGAAAAAGGCGTTTCCCAAAACACCGAAACACGTGTATGCAGTAATCTGCAAATTTGTGGTTTTTTGACGTTGTTTATGTTGACTTTACTGCTCAGCACACACACACAAAGGTATATATTTATCTTAACATCTTCCCTATTTTGAAACTTTTGCCACAGTCTTTAGATTACACAATGAGGCACATTAAGAATACAAGACACTTCGGTTTGTGCTCGTCCAGATTCTAGCATTCCAACAATCCTTCACTTCGCCATTATTTATCCTGTTTCAGGAATACCAATGTTCCTTGGCACAAGCAACTGCATGAAACGCTCCTGAATTCTCTCAAAAGGGCTCGTGCATGTGAACCGTTTTATCCACGTTCCGACATGCGCACCTGTTTCGTGCGTGACGCCATCAACTATAATATTTTGCATAAGCATTATGTTCTTCTTCAACCATTAAATCTCCATAAGTAATTTTATATAATTTTACGAAAATTTACGAGATTTTTCTCGCCTTTTATGAATTATGCTTAACTTTTGGACATCAGTATATATGATAGATGTAAACGGAAGGAAAGTGGTGTCCACATCAGGTTTTTTAAAAATAATAGCGCATATCATCAAAAACTAGCTGCATCGCCCGGCTTTGGACGGTCTGCCTCGAAAATAAAAGTAATCTCAAATGACGCGTGTTCAATAATCAGGGTTGAACAAAAAAAAAAAGAGTAAAATTTTGCGGCAGATTGCGGAAAAATAACAAAAAGGGGAAAATTTAAAATTCCCCGATTACAGGAAAAGCATTTAAAACAAAAGCCAGAATTTTACTGGTTCATATTCGAGAAAAAAATGGCAACAAATCTTTCGGCTCAATGATTTTCTTCACGCCACAAATTTTAATAAAAGCATTGTTACGAAAAATTGATTTTATGTCAAAATCTAAATATCAAAATTAATAGTTTTTAATTGATCTATCCGCTAATTATTATCGGATAATTAAATATTGCGATATCTATCGATATCTGGTTCGACGGTCAGTTCACTGGCTTTCGGGAGAAATAACTCGGACATAGATAGATACATACATAGATACGCTCAGTTTTTAAGATCATATAAAAGCTGTTTTTACTGACGTGTTTCGATCGATGCTATAATTTTTTTGAAAATCGAATACCGCTTAAGTGTTCGTCCACTAGTCGGTCTACTCTAGCACCCATTTTGGACAAGTTCTCTCAAATTTAAAAGCCACAGAAAAGTTTATGCTTTGCTACTTAATTTTTTTTATTTCTAAAAAAACGCAATGTAGAGGTTCGAAATCAAAGCTGATAACTACATTGTCCCGTCGAAGTTTGAATTGCACATTGGCGACACAAGACCATGTCCAGCGAGCAAAGCAAGTGACTACGCCCTTTAAGAATTTTTGTGGCAGCATTACATGCGTGTTTCAATAATTAAAAGGATAAAAGTAACTTTAAATTCCCGGTTTCTTGGTTTAAGAATGGTGTAAAGACGAAAAAGCGTGGAAATATTTTTCGAATTCTCCATCCATGTTGGTATCTTAGCTACCTTAATTCTGATTTTCGGAGGAGGGGACGTAGTGAGGGCAGCCTCCTCGTAGTCTGGCACTAGTTTATGCCTAATACATCCCCTGTTGTAGTTCACTTGATTTAGGGACCTAACGACGACAAATCTGAGCGCACTGGACTGGGACATCCATCCTCGAAATTTTTATAAAGCCACTCTCAGTTAAAATATTTTTACTGACCATTGCAAAAATGTAGTGTCATTGCAAACTGATCATCTCAAAGACGTCCTTAATTTCTAGTGCCATTGTATCATGACCGTGTTTCGACGCATCATTAATTTCAAGTGCCAATGTAGATCGACGTCTTCGAGACACCACTGATTTTTAAGGGCCCTAACTGGTTTCTTAACATCCCTGAGAAGTCAGGAGACGAGGAGGTGTGGGGGCTAACTGGCATAGTTTTTCTAATGAAAACCAGTTTCCGAAGAAGATCTTCTGAAAACCGTTGTAAATTAGAAGGGACAAAGTACCTCCCTCGTCCGAGGGTCAAACACAAAGCTATATCAGAAGGGATGCAGAACTTAGTGTGCAACTTCAAAGAGTTGAAAAGGGGTCTCCTAAACAAGCTATATTTTTAGAATAGTAGAATATATGGGTCATACGCAAATATTTTTCAATTTCCAGACCTTTTGTGTTTTTTTTTTTCATTCTTACATGAAAGTGTTACCTACTAGAAATAACCATAAACAATGGCCCAGCTAAGTTCCAATTATTTTACTCATAAATTAAAAAAAAAGAAAAAAAAAAGAAAAATGCCTTGTTCAAGGAAATATAAAAACTTTTAATATTTAAAAATCGAGGCCGATTTAATATCAAAGTAGTAATTTTGTTAATCGTGCAAACAATCAGCTATTTAAATGATTAGTGGGAATATAATATTAAGCTCTCTTAATAAAAGTGCGGATTAATTAGTAGTTTTAAATGTATGTTAAAAAATAGTATTTAGTAAGTTTGAGGATAAACTGGCAATTTCTAATTTTGGTAGAATGCCTATTATTGATGTATTTCCCCTCCATCATTTATTTTCACCTCAGAAATAATGCCATTGATAAGGCATTTGGCAAACTATTCGGCAAAATTTGGATTTCTATTCGCCAAAATTACAATCATTCTGCAAAAATTTGGAGGCGCATTCGGCAGAATTATCATCATTTGGTGAAATTTGGAGCCATTCGGCAAAATTTGGATTTCTTTTCGGCAAAATTGTCATCATTTGGCCAAATTTTTAGTTTCTTTCGGCAAAATTATCATTATTCGGCGAAATTTGGAGTACCATTCGGCAAACTGAGACTTTCTGTCCTCCCAAAAATGTGAGTTCGGGGCGCCCCTGAATGACGAAAGTGATTTTGAACCAGTTTGCCACAAGAAAGTTCGCGTGTTGTCAAACTACGAGGGATAATGGTTATACGTTGTGCATGTGTGAAATAAGAACACATGCGAATAAAACTTTTTAAAATGTTGCGTGCGAATTTTACAAACCATTTTATAAAAGGTCTTGTGAGATTCCGAGAACCTGCTGTGACTTAATTCAATTGTAAGAAGTTATTCTTAGTTATTTCGTAAATTTTTGGATTATTTTTTACAGCGGACTTTTTTTATGCGATCCCTATCCAACGAATGCAATTTTTTTTAAACTATATTGGGAAAACTATTTTTTATAGCTTCTTGTGAAGTTTTGAAAGATTTTTGTTTTAATGGGGTCCTTGTAATATTGGGAAACTTGGGTTGGTCATGACAATATTAAAGCTCATTAGTCACTATTAACTACCCAGAATCACATACCATATTCGACTCGCGAGCAGCAAGTTTGGGACGCAAGATTTTTCATTGCTGGAAAAGATTCAATTGCATCTCAAGGATTTTATTGTCTCTCTCTTCCACAAAACTACTATCAGTCATTAGTAAACTAACTGTTATAGATTAACTAACATGGCAAACTAGCATATTATGAACAACCTTTATATGCATTTACTTTTTTTTTTTTTTGCGTTCCCCGCATTATAAGGATCAATTAGTTTAAAAAATGAAAAAAAAAAAAACTAATTACAGTATCTAGATATTAAGCTTTTTTTTTTTTTGTAAAAACTCGAAAATAACTAATGAAATTCTGCAAAAAAAGAAGCTTTATTTATCGTAAGCATAACGTTAAAAGAAAGGAAAAATGTTCAAAACTAAAATAATTTAATTCTAGATTCCAGCAAAAATATTTTTCGTTCGAAAGACGTTCCAGAGTTCTTCGAAATTTGAATCGCATATAAATCCTACTCTAATAGGCAGCTTTGCTTCGGATAAGCGTTACCGGAAGGAACTTCTCGCGTTGAAAGTGCACGAAAGAGGGTTTTTGAATCTGATTATTTTGTAGATGCTCCTTAAACAGATCAACAAACTTTAACATGCGTGCCTACTGCATGATTTCAAGCATTTTTTTCTTGGAAAAACCCAGTAACAGTAGGCAACATACTTTTGCTCCTAAAAATTGACAAAATTGATAAGATTTAAAATAAGCGCAGTTTTTTGCTGATTTTTATTCTAAGAACTAGCCTGCCTAGGATGTGTTTTGAAGAGAAGAACGAAACAAGGTTCGGTTCTTCAGAAAATCCCTCCGCTTTCAGCAATACACGTAATACAATCTTTTTTTTCTTTTTTTTTCCCGATATTTGACATGATTTTAAACTGTTAAGCTCACAGTAAAGGCACTTGTTACGCTTTATTGCTAGTTCAAAACTACTATTACTCACTGATATATACTTTTTTTATTTAATGACTGCTACCTACTGAATTATATCACGTATTTGGATTTTCAACTAATCATTGCTATTATCATGATGTTTTCTTATTAATCAGGATGGACATTTTCGTAAAATAAATAATCGTTATTTCCGTAACGAGATTTTGTTAAATGTCATTTTCAATAAATGTTTAGTTACTCAATCAGGTTCGACTAAAATGTCTTAGCACTCTCCCCCATCTTGAAAGCGTTTACTAATGATTATAATAAGCAAACAACACGCAATTACTTTCGTTGTGTAAGAAATATGACAATATTAACATGAGTTTTAAATAAAAAAATACCGCCTGTTCACCGAAAAAAACATGGTAATACCAAAAAAAAAAAAAGTTTAACAAGGAGTTACGTCCAGAACTAAACGAGGCTGCTTTTCCGTATACCAATATCGACTTTCTAGTATTTGATCAATATTCTCAAAATTAGCCTAAATATCACATTATTTCAAAAGTAACTTTTTAACATTTTAACCTGATTTCTAGAAATAAAATATGCCTTGCTCATTTGAAGAAAAAATGCGCAAAAAATAAACGGACAAATAAAGTAGCAGCACATTCTAAACAAAGCAGCTATTTTTTTTCTATCAAAAACAATTCTTCAAGCGCTTTTAAAAAGACAAAAAAAGAATTAAAATTAATAGATCATGTTAAAAAATGTTTGTGTTTTCTCTGTTGCTAAAACCTAATTTAAATAATGAGTAAATGTACTTTATAAAATGCCAACTTAAATAAATAATTTTTAAATTGTCGAAAAAAAAATGGTCAGTGCATTCATTAGAAAAATCCAAATGTAAAGAACTTTATTGCCACAAAACGTGTTCAAAGTAATTTACATAATTGGTGTGTGGTGTTTTATAAACGATATGGATATTCTCATGTATACAGTGGTGGTAAAAAAAAAATGCATCACCCACGCCGCAAAGGAGAGGAATATCATCCCGACTGCTTTCAACACACAAGGATCACGTATTCCAGATGATTTGGTGATGTATTTCTGATCAAAAAGTTTGTGGGCTTCACTTTGTGCAAGGAACAGTAAACTCTCAGATGTATATTGGCATTTTGGAGAAATTGCTTTGTACTATCCGGAATCACTTTACTTCAGTCCCAAACGCCATTTTCCAGGATGATTCTGCTCCGTGCCATAGGGCAAAACTGGTAAGTAACAACTTAAAAATCTTTATCCTGCCATTAAACTTAAATTGACTTGAGGTTAAGCAATTTTTTTCTCTAAACTCACACACGGGTTCAGAAATGGAAAAATGAGCATGAGGTCAGCAGTTTGCTTTGACCCGAAAACAACCCCGATCTACCTGAACAATTATCGGATTCCTGCTGTTAAATGTTTATTATATAAGTTTTGCAGAATTTCACATACATTCAGCGTTAATCGGTCGACCAAAACTTCTCACATAATCTCATTGTTGTGAAAATGTGAGGGTGATGCAATTATTTTTAACCAACACTGTATAACAGCAAAAATCACTGATCGAGTAACACGCTGAAAGCCACCTACAATAAAAATTGAACAAAAGCTTATTCAATATTATTTTTTAATTAGATAAAAATTTTTGGCAGTGTTTGAAACGCAGAGAAGTGATTGTTTTAACAAGGCAAAACTAGATCCTAGAAGCAACTGCTTTGCTGACCAGACATTGAATAAAAATAACGTGGCGGTCCGTTTTAAGTGCAAGCCATTATGACAATAATGAATTTATTTTTTTAATCAACGTTTGACAAATATTTCTAACCATGACGGGTGACTTTTTTAGCAGTCAATAGTGACGCATAATTAAAGTATCATAACTTATACGACATAATTTGGAACTTTAAGTATACACGATAGTTTAGATCTCAAAAACAACCAGTAAATATGACCTCATCAATGCCTTGCATGTATTATAGCATTTGATAATAACTAAATTAAAAATTGAATCGACAAAAACCTTAATTTTCTCCAATGCTTTATTTCTATTTTTCCCTGGTTTGTGCCGCTTCTGTTACCAGGACTTGATACGTCAATAACGGATGTCTGCCCCGAATAGTACGAATCTTGTTCTAGAAATTCCCAGCTACTCTGTTGCCTAAGCAACGAAAATGCAAGATCTGTGTGTTATATCACCCAGAGTACTGGTTTATTCAATCGTTACACATTACTCCCAATCCTAATAAACATAATTTATAAAGAAAAGGACAAACTGACGTTTGTGAGATATGTGTCCCAGTTTACTCCATATTTGTGATGAACATGTCTGAAATGTATAAATGGGCAATTAAATATACACTAAATTATTAATACGAACTGAAAACCATTGTTTTCCAGATACTTTATCATACTAAATATCATGTATAAAAATAGAGAGATCAAATATTTACTGATTACGTTCTAAAACTTTGCTACGCGCCAAATTTAACCCATCTCTAAACAGCATATTTGAGAAAAGTACATTTAATTCAATTCTAAATACTTTCTAGGTAAGTAGAATAAAAATAAGAAAAAAAATATCACTCACAGCAAATTTCCTATATGATTTCGTATTTTCCTTTGAGTGATAAGGGAATCAGTATGGTTCCAGTGATCAGTATGATTCCACCAGATGAGTGATCAGTATCAGCAGTTATAACTTTGATGATACAAGCTGCCACTCTAAAACAATCCATATTTCGGAGAACAAGAAAATAGTAGCACAGACAAAAGTTGAAACACAAATTCAGCAAGATCTTCTGTCTTTAGATGAACTTCGAATCGAACACAAACTTTAAGAACATTAAACCAAATTTTAGTTCCCCAAAGGAAGTAAACTTACTAACTTGCAATGAAAAAGGCGATTCAGTTACAGTTGCAACTAATGTTTCTTGCCAATTTCAACTGCGGACATTACATTACATTGCAGTTAAAAGCTCTTAACTTTTTGTTCAGTTCAGGAAACAACGATTTAACAGACGCTTCTTCTAGATTTGGTTTAACGGTTTATTCCATGTTTTGATGTGTCGTGTTCCGTAGTTATGTTATATGTTTAATATGTTGGTTATTTTGCCATTGTTTAATGTTAGTCAAAATAAAATTTTATGAGAATATTGCTGAACTCTGCTGAGTAATTTAACAGGTTTCGGTCCCAGGCGTAATTCTCTACAGATAAATAGTAAAATTTTTACTATAGTGTTTGTCAAATAGCGGAAGAAAAAGTAACCTTCGTGAAACTTAACGGCACGGATTATAAAGTTTGGAAGTTTAAAAGGGAAATGTACTTGACTGATAAACCTTCTTCTTGGAAAGAAATGAAAATGCTACCGCAGGAAGAGCAAGAAAAATGGATAGAAGCAGCCAGTGTAATTGTGTTGAACTTTTCGTAAAAAGTTAAGCATTATATGCGGTATATCTACATCCTGGTTATTCTATCCAGGGAATGTAGTTTCGTCCTTGTTGTGGACTCATCTTGCTGGAGTTGGTAATAACCGAACTGGAGGCAAACTTCAGCTCATTTAAGCTGAGAAAGCTAACAAACTGGATCCAGCTGAATTCTAATTATTTTACTCATAAATAAAAATAAAAATAAAAAAATAAATACCTTGTTCAGGAAAAAAAAACAATGTTTGAAAATAGAGGCTAATTTAATATCAAAGTATTAATTTTGTTAATTATGCAAACAATGAGTTGTTTTAATGATTTGTGTCAATCGAACATTAAAATATCTTAATTAAAGTACAGCTAAAATCTTGGTTTTCCTTTTAGTTCTATTCCGTGTTAAAAATAGTATAGTATTATTATATTTCCAAATTAGTAAATTTAAGAATATACTGGTAATTTATAAATTTGGTAGACTGTCTAAAATTGATGGTATTTCCCCTCTAACACTTATTTTCACTTCAGAAGTAATGACACAGATAATGTCTGTCATTGAATTGAGATTCACGGAGGTGAGGAATTTTCCATTAATATAGGCCACATGAATACATTTTTCAGGGAAATAAATTTTTTCTTCGTTGCAACAATCTGCATAGGTTAACTATATGAAAACAGGTGCACTTCTTTTTTTACATTAGTTTACATCCTTCACATTCAAGTTCACGAAGGTGAGAATTTCCAGTAACCACACTTGGTGTTTAAAAGAAAATCTGTCTTCTTGTTTTTGAATAAAAATTTTACAATATCCTTATTCCAGGAAATAAACATGGGGACCTTCTCGTGTCATGGGAACTAAAATATGATGTCATTACTACCATTTGTTAATGAGAAATAGCATTTTGTCTTTGGGTAACGGAGGTGAGAATTTATTCTGCGACGTAATTCCTTATCGTACTAAAACGAAACAAAACACAATATTAAAAAGTTAAAAATACTTAAACAATTAGTATTTGAGACACTTGTAAAAGAAATAATAAATAAATAAATAAATAAATATGAACTTTAAATTAAGCGAGTTATTTTTGCAACATAAACAGCCACACCAGGTGTGTGACGTGCCACGGAGAGGTGAATTCACATGTTGTGAACTAAAAATATATTAAAATTAAAATCATAATTAAAAAATTGTAGGCAGGTTAAATGGATATATTTTTGATGTAATTAAAAACCATTGTTTGAATAGGTGTTCCTTAAAGTTTTTACTGTAAAAGGCGTGTAACTGAAAAGTTACACTTTTTGAAGAATGATCCTTATCCGTATTCATCTGTATTAGCAATTTAGTTAATAAATATTATATGTATATATTTGCTACCGCGAAAGATCGAAATTCGAGAATTTCGATTAATACCCCTTGTACATTATTGTGTATATGTAAATACAATTTTTTCTAATTCTCCTGTGGCAACGTCTCATGGGTTGCTATTTATACGGGGGGTTTATGTGACGCGCCCAGAAATAGATCCAATTTTATTTTTTTTTAATCACAAATTTTGATTAAAAAATGTATTTTACTTTTTAAAATTTTATTAGTTGAAAATGACAATGAAAGCAAAATTTTAGTGCCGAACTTAAATCCGCTCTTACCGACCGTCTTCCGAAGATGACGTCACCGCAGAAAACTCAGTCTAAAATTAATCAAAGTTTAGCCTTGAAAATTGTCTCAATTAGAATCGCTTATATCTTCTGCTCTAAATAATAGAGATGAATGGAACAAACATCTCCTTGTTTAGAAACGAAAATCCTTTCGAACAACATATAGTTTTAAGGGGGGGTTACCCCTAATTAGGCAAAATTATGTGAAATTTAATTTAATTCATTAATTAAAAAATAATTCGAAATGTAGAATTCGGGCTTTGAGGTGCAGTTCCACGGGGAACGTTCAAATTTTGGGCTGTAAGTTTAGGAAGGTAAGTTTCAGGACTGTAGGGGCCTCCTTCAGGGATATAGGGTCTCCTGGTCATCGGGTAGGGTAGACCGGGGCACATTTACGCGGAATGTTTTCAATGCATTTTCTAATTTTATATGTTAACTTAGAAAATGTTTGGCATTGTAGTTTTATGAAGTCAAAATTTGTATATTCAGTTGTTGCTCAGTTTGTGTTTTTAACCGATGCAAATTTATGCATCAAGTGGGGCTTATTTACGAGCATTGAAAGTGATATCAAGAAGTATACTTAATTTGAATGTTTTATTTCTCTTAAATCACTTTTAAAATAAGACAATTACAAATAATTAACTAAAGTATATTTTATAGGCTCAACTAAAACAATAGGACCCCTTTTCTGGTTCCTAAGCTTTGGTCCTACTTTTAAAAATGGTCCCAGTTGGGGTAATTCATATGCGACGAAGTGAAAGGCCTACTGGGAAAAATATTTGGATTATCGAAAGGCATTCAAGTCTCAGAGACTTCTGCTGCACTGCCAAAGGTGTTAGAAGCCCTGTTAGTGGAGGACGATGTTGGTTCTGGTATGTCAATCACGTACGATGATATGAAATGAGCCTCAGAAAACACACTGAGCGGCAAAAAGAAAAAAAAAAACAAAACCTTCAAAACGCTTCTGACACTATTCTGGCTAATTCTTACGTTAAATGATCTCCTTAATCCAAATATGACCTCTATCCCGCCGTCCTCCCATCACGTCCCACTTTTTGTAAATAGAGCCCCCAACGTTTCCTGGGGACGTTACATTCCAAAATAATGGAGGATGTAGGGGAGACAATCCCTACGTTCAGGAGCAGGTATACATTTTAAAAGTTATAAAAATGTGTACAAGACTGCATTACTTCAATTAAATGTTTTATTTCCCTATTTAATGGTAAAGTTAACTTCCTTGAAACCTCAAAAAAAGTGGGTCAAATTACATATTGTTGCATGTCTGAAACAAGAACCAGACAATGGTATTGCATGCAACTCTTTGAACGTGGGCATATTTTGTTTCGAACTAAAAATCGAAGCGAAGAGAATTTTCGATTTCAAACACAAGCATACAAAACACCATGAGTGAATGTATTTTAAGGCAATTTTGCTGAAATACGTAAATAAAATGCAATGCGAAACTTGAGATAATGTAAATAATGGTAATGTCAAAACAGTATCATTAATCTTCATCTAAACCAGCTGTGGTTTATTGAGCCGTTGCCTTTCTAAGAGTTTCTGTCATTTCTTAGTGGCTTATGGATTCAAAGATCGACGGGGGCGCTCTATCTAAGAATTAAAGAAGTAAATGCGAGTTTCGAAGGAGGGTTTGTCATAAAAATGCTATGTGGAAATGTTTTTTTCAGAGCCATAATGATGGAGAAAGCATCAGTTATTGGTATACTAGGCATTTCTTCTTGAAAACATTAAATTATAGAATATATAATTTAGAATCATGTGATAGAAAAAATATATAAAAGGAATTCAATATTCAAATTAAGTTTTTTCTTTTTTTTTTTTTTTTGAAAGTACTAGAGGAATCTTACATTTGTTCACCTTATTAAATAATGTAGTTTGTTATTTAAGTTGCGAGGTGTAAACGAATATAAATATGCCAATCGATGGTAAATATTTTTTTCTAGGTATTTTAAACCCTTGGGTCACATTTCTATTAAGACTCCCCTCCCCCGTCAGGATCCACTGGCCCCTCCTACTTTAATCAAAAGGTGTACAAAAAAATCTTTTCCCCTTCATTCGGACCCCTTTCTTTCTGAGCCATGAGTATCTACTTATTTTAGAAATAGGTAGAAAAAATAGGTTTTACTGTTTCCTTTCTATGTAGTGTAAATGCAAATAAAAATTGAGCAAAAAGAGAGTCTTAACAAAATCCAGCATCGACGGCGAAAAGAGCATTCGAATACATTTGATTCATTTCGGCAACGCTTTTTTTTTTTTTTGCAGGGAACACACTGCTGCCAACACGAAACTAATAACCTATAGAGTGCTCGTGACAACAGCCGTCCGCAGAATGCGGACAGGGCCCATGACGGGAAAGATGAAGATCTATCCTCATCAGGGTTGCCAGACGTCCCGGATTTCAAGGGACAGTCCCGTATTTTGAAAAATTGTCCCGCGTCCCGGGGAACTTTCATACGGGACGGCTAAAGTCCCGTAATCTAGCTAATAACAATATTTTACAAAACGAGACATTATTTTAAGGGGAAAAAATAAAGTAAAACAAAAAATGTGAAATAAAGAGCAATAAGAAAATTTTGTGACAGCAAACACAAAAATTATTTTGGTTTTATTTTGGTTTTTGTTTTGGCGGCAGATCATGAGGAGCCAAATGATTGCTTCCTCTTTGCTCACTGACTAATGTTGGAATATCCATGCGTATGCGTCGTCAATCACAATGAAAACGATTTTTATACTTTGATCGTCGACATTTTGTAAGGTTTAATGCTTTGTTGTGATTGAATTTTATAGATTTATCATGAAGAGACTTTCTACGTCAGAAATAACCCCTTGAAAATACCCTGTTTTTGCCTGCAACCTCAAAAATGCCCACCCCCCTTCACTCCTAGAAACCTGTCCCGTATTTACTGTTCTTAAATCTGGCAACCCTGATCCTCATGGACCCATCAGAATCTACCACCGCCGGGTACCACAGCTGGATCCGAGAGATTCCTTTAATTATATCTCTATTGCCTCGACCCTCTTCCAAATTAAGTCCAACTGCTGCAAAGCCACCCTTTTGAGGGAAAAAGAAGAGGCGAACAGGGCTGTGCTCCATGCTTTTGCCAGCCTTTTTTTTCCCATTACCTTGCTTTTGTCACGCGACAACAACAAAAAGCATAGAAGGTAATTACATCTGGATTTGCGAATATTCCCAAAGTTGAAACTATAAATTTCTCTTAAAAGCAATTCGCTTAAAGCAAGGAATCAACCTTGTAATATTCGGTTGCATTTCGCTAAACTTTGAAAGAAATTTCATTGCAATTCGTGTGAAATTCATTGCACCTCAAATTGTCATCATTATGATATCCATTGGCATTTGATACATCCATTATATTTCACAAGGATTTTAGCTCACTGACATGCAATGATGCCAAGGAAAATCAAGGAGTCAGAGTCTACAGCGGCATTTGAAATAAATGACGTCTCGAGAGAAGTTCCAGGAATCTGTAGCTTGCACGTGAAGTGTATGGCATCTCGGAGACGTCAGAAAGTCAACAACGACTCATGAAATAAAAGGCTATTGCAGACGTCGTTATTGTTGTAGAGTATATTTATCATAACAATATTGATTTCACTATTATATTAACAGAATTTGTCAATCAAGACTTTGTCAAAATAACGTGGTTGTCGTTTTATATGGTTTTGCAAAAGTACCTCAAGTTAATTTTCCAAGCGATTGGTTTAGAGATGTGCAAGACAAACTGTTTGTGAAGAGTAAATACAAGTGACTATACAGGAATCAACAATTTTTATCTTTTAATAGAACAATATCTTACAATTATACTTAGATAATATAAATTGGAAATCGGTTACACGGTGGTTCTCACATCAATTATAATCTAACAAAACATCGAAATGGCTTAGTAGTATCTGGCATCCCGTTGTGGAATAGAGACATGCATTTCACTAAGAAACACGCAATTTCATCGAATAACAACTTAAAATATGCATTTCACTAAGAAACACGGAACAGAAGAACAACTTATACTTCCGCAGTTCTTAGTCTGATGCGGACTCAAAAATTATGCACTTGAACTCTCGTTGCCCGTTTTCAAAATATCAGTGGGTTGGATGACAAATTTTTTTTTTATATGTCGACTGTGTATGTAGCTGCTGGGATCGTGGAATGTTCGGAAATAAGTATCACATTTAGTTTTACGGTACTTGTAATTGCACTTGTAGACTTAAAAGATCATTCAAGCACCCCCAATATCAACAAGAGTATCTGCGCTTGAAAGTACTTTTAATTTCAAGCGCTAGTGATTGTGATTTGGTTGCCTGTTTTGATGAAAATCAAAGTTTTCATCTTATAGAGCCTCTATCTTGAGGGAAAGTTTTCAATTAAATTTAGCTCAGGTAATTAGTGTGCACTCAAGTGAGAATTGAAATTGTCGTAGTACGTTTCTGCCAAATAATAGGTAGAGGTTAAGAGGGCAAAAACTACAAAAATATATCAATTCCTTTGTTCTAAAAGAAAAACGATTCCATTGAACAAACGCTTTTTATTTAAAATACATAAATTGTCCGTTAAATTGGATATAATTGAATCAGTCTATGATTAGAATTTAAGTGGTTAATAGACACATAGGAAAACTTCCGAAATGCATCTAAATAAATAATATTATATTTTGCTCGAGAATGTTTCGATATATTTATTCGTAACATTTAAATTGAATTTTATTTCAAATTTTTTTTTTATGTCAAATATCTTTACCAGTGAATAGAAATTCATAAAACAGGCAAAGATTTTGCAAGACCAAGTTCTTGGTTTAACGGAATCTTTTTAGCATTTTGATTTTTTTAAACCAAATCCAAGAATAGTATAAGTATTGTTTTTTTATGTAATTATTATTCAATTTCCGAATTGTACGATTTCAAAGTAGGTCCATTACTTTGAAAAGTTTTCTAAAACAAGCTTCTGCAAAATATACCAATGTGAATAACGTAAAAAAAAATCGAGAACGAACATTTTTATGTTATTTTGGAAACGAGCAACGAAAGAAAATAAATGATCTTTCTTTTATACACAAGAAGAAAAACAAGTGTTACTGCAACTATCCAACTTTATAAAAAGTCTTATTTGACCTGCAGCATTTTCAGTAGAGATATTCCTCAAATCACATTGCAAATAATTAAGAGTGAACCAGTTATTTCACTAGTGGGATCATATACATAATTTATCTTCAACAATTGAACAAATGAAATCACGGTAAAATTCTTCTGCATGTTTTCACTAAAGTCGTTTCTAACTTGTTGATAAACTATGTAATAAAAACCATTGCATTATTTTAAGGTTAAAAAATAACAAAGAGATGTACCAGCGGCTATAAACAGGCCTTAAAAAATGAATATTTACCCAGTTTCCTAATAAAATGAACTTGCATTTTCTATAAAACAATTACTGAACTCATTAAATGTAATTTTTGTGAAAGCAGGAAAAACAACGCAACTCCCTAAGCTATTTCTTTCTAGAAATACATTCGTTGAAAAGAAGGTTTTGTTAGGATAAAAGATCAAATATTTTCCTTATTCATGTCACTTAAAAATAACAAGGCTGTAATTTATACGAGTATCATTTTACTGAAGCACGAAAGAAATACCATGTTATTAAATCTTCTTTTATCTTGTTAGAAAAAGTGCAGTATATATACATTTTTTTTCCTTTCATTTTTATCCTGCAGTAAATACATATATATTTTTTCCTATTTATGCGATTTTTTAATACGTATGAGAAAATCGCTTGAGAATATGTTTTCGTGAAAATCATGATTTATGTTCCAGTAAAAAAAGGAAAAATCAAAAAGGAAAATTAAAATAACAATTTCCACGGCATACAGATGAGGAAAAATTCTGTACATAAAAAGCTTTTGCCAGGCAACATGACAAACGGTAATATTGATTAAAATTTAAAGGTTGTCTGTGAGAAAATAATAATAATAATAATAATAATAATAATAATAACAATAATAATAATAAAAGATTGTAGGCAGCTGGCATGTCGTTTCATGCTCAAGTTCTCGTTTTCGATATCCCTAAGTTTCTGATGATATTTATTTCAAACTTAATAATTATACAGCAAATACCAATACGGTTGTAAAATGAAGAACTTGCAAAGAAAACCAAAACAAAATATCTTAGTTACGTCAAGTAAAACATTAAGCAAAGCAAAACGCAAGTAAAAATGGATACATCGTGATTTTGTTTTAAATAAACCAAATTTATAAAATTAAGTAGAAATTTAAAGTTTTAAAACTTTATCCCAAAATAAATGATTGTCTAGTAACTGATTGAATGGCCTTTTAACTCTTTGAGGTACCGACCATAATTTTTTTCTTTTTTGAGAACAGGTGGAATCAGATAAGGGCCACTGTTCTATTTGGCCAAAAGGAAAAAGCTTAGTAAACTCAAATAAAGGCACTGCTCCTCAAAGAGTTAAATTATACAGTAATGATTGTGTTAGGCATATTGCTTCTGGTTTCTGACTGTAAAATTTTACCGTGATTTATTCATTTGACAATTAATACACGCTCAAAACAATTCGATACGCAGCATAAAATTTATTAATAAATACTCTACAGCGACAACACACTTTAAAATCACGCAACTGATGGTAAATATCTCGAAAATCAATAAATGCAATCTAACAGGATTATTCTAACTAGTATTAACGAAGTTCTTCAGGACTGTTTTCACATGTCCTTACCAGCCGTTGATAGGCGCATCCTCAATGTCATATGTTTACATTTTCAGCGCTGGTTATTGGCTGAAACGTCACAAACCACGCACATTGGCTGATAGTGGGAGCTGGAAATCACGTCCCAAGTTCTTTACGAGGTATCTCTCAATTTGGTATCACAATCTTGCGCTATATCGTTTAAATGATATGTTAATTACAATTTATTTTTAAACAAATGAAAAACAAAAATTCTCTAATAGGCCCTAAAAACAGAAATCTCCACGGCGCTCGGTCTGTCTCACGGCGCAAGGCAACAAGGAGTCCGTTAACTTTGGCTGTACATTTACGGCTCTGTTTATTTATGGGTTTTTAAGCTCGACCGTGAGTACCATACCCGGATGCCTATGAATAACTCCAAAGCCATTATTAAAAGGGTAACAAACGTTTCACATTTCTGTTATGTAATCTTTCATTGCTGTTCCACAGTGCATTGATTACAAGTATTCTCTACTTACAAATATCTCCTTTTTACTCTAATAATATCAAACAAGATTTACAAACCATTGGTATATCTAGAAAAGTTATAATATTATTGCACGCATTTAAAAAAGAATTGCATATTTAGAAAACTATCGGAATTACACAAGAGGTCAGCGGACCCCCCTTCTGTAGATTTCAAACATTTTTTTTTTTTTTACTGATAGATTATTAAGTAGAGCAGCACCTGTTATAAGGATCACCTCTCTTAAAACGTCGTTTGATTACAATTAATAAATATTGTATATCTTTTGCGTTTTCATATTAAAACACAAAAGATTCGAAAACTTTGGAAGCGCTTCACTAAGCGATATCCTAACTTAAAAAATGGCAACTTCTAAATGTCCTTATCTGACACATGCCCATTATGACGTGGAGCGATGTTGATGGTTTACACCGTTTGAAAGCAAAATTTTAAAAACATGTTTTAAGATCGTCTGCTTCATTCCCATTAATTATTTTTTAAAGCGGGTGGTCTTATACAAAATGAAATATGGTAGAGCAAAAAATGTTTTTAGCTTCATGATAGTTTTGTTTTCTGAAGATTTTTGTCTTCATTTTGCTTTTCTTCTGCTCTTGCTTAAAAATATATAAAGTATCACATAATATATTTTATTCTCCAATTCCTGAAAAACTGAAAGAAATACACCAAGAAATATACGCATATTTTGGTTGATCGTGAAACTATCAGAAAAATCTTCAAGTACAGCCAAACCCAGATAAAAAATCAGCGCAGGAAATACTTCAACTAGTGCTGCTTCGCATTGGTGGAACTACTCTTAAAATCTTAATTTTGTTTCTTTCAAACTTTACAATATATTGCATGAGAACATTACGCAGATAAATTTAATTACAAGAAGGAAAAACCGATTTTCATTGTATAGCAGTGTAAATACACACGAAAATGCATTTCAACAGTAAAAAAATATTTTTTTTAATTTAATAATTTATTTATTTATTTTAATTAATTAATTAATTTTTTTATTTATTTATTTATTTATTTATTTATTTATTTTTGCACTGAGCATTTGCTGATTTTTTTAAACTTCGTTTGCAATTTAATTCAATATCATATGAGATAATAAAATGCATGCAATAAGTTTCGTTTTACAGCGCCATTCCCTCATTATTTCGAATATTTTGTCTAGTTCAACTGAAGAAACAAGACTTATTTTGAATTCAACTATTTTTACTTTTATTTATACATTTTAACGAATCAGTAATACTGTTATTTATATATGTTTCGATTTAATTACAAAAACATTTTTTTTCATGCGTGATTATAAGTCTTAGTATGCAACCACTAACACTTTTTCGTGGTATTTTGTCCTGTATTCTATCGTATGTTTTTTACACCCTTAATATAGTTCATATTGCATCATAAGTATAAAAGTAATTCAGAAGCTAAATTTCAAAAATTAATTTTAATTATAATAGTTAAGGGGTATTACAACTAAAACTTTATTGCATTTTTCAAAATACAATTGGAATTTGCTATTTAATCAAATATCCAACTTTTTGTTTAACGAAACTTTATCTGAAACTTAATCAATTTTTATTTTTAAATTCGAAATAAGAAGTGGGTGTCACGTTCCTTTCAAATGAGTAAAAACTTGTTATCTGATACATTTTACTGATTTTTCCAATGAAATATTATCTTAAAGATTAAATTGCTAGTAAGTTAATGCATTCCTTCGCATTGTTTTAATTTAAAATGTAATATAACGTTTCGAAAAGCAATAAGAACACAATTTGTAATATTTCTCCCACTTCGCTTTCAGTGTGATAGTTCACGAGTTTTGTTAAGTAATTCAAGTTTTAAATCATAAAAAATAACAAAACTAAAGCATCAAACGCTTGAGGAAAATCAATGAAACCCAAGGCAGCATAATATTACAGAAAATTAACTTTTTCTGTTTTGTTATTTTTTTTCAGCTTGTACTTCCGCGAGCAATTTATTGCTAAAATTTCAAACTCGGTTTTGCTTTTTGTAAATTAATTTTGTGTTTAATTTTCTTACACCATTTCTGTGCCTGGTTACAACAACAACAAACAATGTTGGATTTTACCAACTTTGATTTCCTTCAGAAATCTGTCCACCGGGTGGAAGATTTTTCGGTAAAACAACAACAACAAAGGTGATGCAGCGCCCTAGTATAGTTGCAAACTTTTCCTAAGTCATGTAATCTTTGTTCTTCAAAAATAATATTTTTTATTATTAGCTAAAATAAGCAACCACTTGTAAGTCAGCATACTTAGAGCAGTTTAAATATATTTCCAATGTAACGTGACACACTCATCTCTTTGAGTGTTCAACATTATGCCGAACAGGGTGGGAAAGTTAGAAAGAACCAGAAACAATTGAGAGCTCAATGGCCACGTTTGGCAAAATTGACGGCACAGGCGTTAGTTGTTGTTGTTCCAAAGTACAGATGCATTATCACAAGCTGTATTGTTGTTATTAAATCTGTTATAAGCATCCAGGTTGATATTGCAGTTTCCTTCTTTACATCTGTTAAAAATTTTCGTCGGTCGGTCACTGCGCGATTTCTTATTTTTTCCACATTTGTTAAAAAATTTCATTTCACTGACGCGGGTCTCTTCCAAGTGAAGTGCACGAAACCTTCCTTTGTGCTACAGAAATCTATGATAGTTTTCCTATAGTGTTGCAATAGTTTTTCTGAAACAACTAATAAATTTAACGCATTGAAGGATTTTTTCCTGACAGGAAAGTACAGTAAAACCTCGATTAATCAGAGACATCGGGACGAAGTGAAACTCTTTCGGAAAATCGAATGTTCCGGATAAAAAGAACTTATTAGAAGTGGCTGTATAAGGACCGCTGAAACTTAAACCCTGTATGAATTCAGACAGATACATTTCGCAATAAAAACATATTTTATCAATAAATGTGCTAGAAGTTAGATAATGCATCGTAACGTTAATACGAATATTATAGTTCAAACTGTATTATTTATTGTGATATTAAGAACGCTAACTTTATTTTCTTTTATTTTATTTTAAACCTAAATAAGTTTGAAAAACTTCTTAGGAGATTGATACTTTACTTTCAAGTTACACTGCTTTCTAATTTAACATAATTTCAAAATCTAGAATCATTTGGTGTTACAAGAATTTACAGTTGAAAATTCTGTACCTTAGAGCCAGGTGAACGTAAGCCACGTTAGGATAATTTTTTCAGGAGAGAAGAAAAACTTTTTTCTGGCACATGCAAATGAAGGGACGCGTGCTGTTTTAATCCTGGTAAAAAATTGAAAAGGATTTCTTTTAAGAACTACGTTTACATTGCTCGATGCGGGGAATAGGCTTCTTCATACAACACACTAATAAACGGATGATCGCAATTTTTGGACTCACGTCATTCTGGCTCTGACATACAGAATTTAATACATGCATTTATGTTTGAAAATGAAAGAAAAATAAAAAAAACACGTAAAAGAGGGGGGGGGGCATAAATTTGCAGGAAATTGCATGATCTTTTAACCGATATTCTATTAAACGGACTCGACTGTATAAGGAACTTCTTTTAAAATGCATAAGAAATGCGCTTTTAAATGCAAGCAACCCACAATAAACTTATGAACGCAGAGACAGCCAATAAAGGCGTTTTGTCGGATGTCATGTATTCCATCAGTTCACATCTTTCGCATTAAAAAAGGGTTATCTTGTAACCTAAAAACGTGTCTATGCAACTTCCTGCAAATTTGTGCCTTTTTACTTTTTTTTTAAAATTTACTGGTGGTTTTTTATTAAGTGTTCGGATAATCGAGGTTTCAGTGTAACTGAAATAAGTCTAAAGATTTCTTGTTTAGAACAGGTGAGCAGCTCTGTTAACCTATGGTGCGTTTTTCTATAATTATTAAAATCTAGTAGTTTTTTTTTTTAATTTAAACTAACATGTATAAAATCCAAGAAAATTAGTCTGAGCAAAAAGTTTTCAAAGTTAAAAATTCATGTAAAAACTCTCTATCAATAGATATGAAAACAGCGAATTAAACCAATGTATAAATTTATAAATTAAAAAAAGATTTCCGTTTAAAAAACGTCTTTTTCAATTCTTTCTTCTAAATCTCCCACCGCGATCTCATCGCGAACATCAGTCCTTTGTGTGAACAACTTGAAATATAGAATTTCATATAAATATCTTTGAAATAATTCTATTTACAAACATTTTCCATTTGACGAACGTAATGAAACAGTCTGTACCACGACTCGGTCATACTTTTGCTTTGCCAGTTTCAACATAAACATTTTGAAATGTACACAATTGTACTTACAAGATTTATAGATAGTAGATGAAAAGTGTCGAGGTATTTAAAACATTCCTTCTATTTTTTTTTTTTTTTTACTTCTCACAAGAATATAAAAGCTCAACTGACGTATGATTACAACCTCAGAAAAAATGACACATTTTCCACTAACGTATAATCAATATTATTAATATTTGATATATATATGTGTTTTTACACTTTTCTACAAATATTAAAGTAAATAATCATTTTTTGCTGACTTCATACATACTAATTTTTTAAAAAATAAGGTCAGCGTTTAGATTCAATCATGTATCTACAGAAAACAGTTTTAATAAATTTTAAGGATTTTAGCAGCTTTTTTTTTAAACAATTATAAGTACATACCATACATTCACCTCTTAGCTATACACATATCTAACTCACGTTCATTCGTGCATTTTTACATTTGATGGGTTTGTCTAAACATATCAACTCTTTGGTAATTATGAAACATAATAAAAAATTAATGATTATGCTAATTAAATTACAGACTTTGATCCATTTACACTTTGGATTCACATAAGCTTGCAGTTGCAACAGTTTCTTCCAAGACATGAATGTTTGAGTCTTATACCCAATCAATAATACCAAACAAACATTCAGAGGTGGTCATTCTTGCACAACGTAATCATCCTTTTGCGAACGAAATTGATTGCAGTTTGGCCTTCTAGGGTTTCGCTGTCGACCTCATTCGCACAAAATGAAGGAAGAACTGATGATATATCTTTTTCGTCCAGGCACATTGAAAGACGAACCCTTCTGTGGACAAAAAGCTCCAAATTAGAGGTGCATCATCTAAGAACCTAGTTTAACTCGAGATCTTCTGCGATATGGAACAAGAGCTACTAAATATGTTTGTATACTATCCAAGTGAGAAGGACCATATACCTCAAGTTGTATAATAATTTAGATACAGTTTCCACTCAAAAAGAGCCTCAGACAGAGCGAAACCACTTTGTCTGATTGGTGGACCATCATGGTCTCTGTTATCAAAAAAGCATGGCTATTTCAAGAGGACACCAAGCTTTCCAAGGAGGGCCATCAGACTCTCCAGATAAACAAAGACTTTGACCAGATCTACGCAGATTCACAAAAACCTGGTGATCCTCCTTGCATAACTAATTAGTTACTCAAAGAGGACCAGGAGGATCCTCACGACCCCATTTGACCTCGAAGCAATGTTCGCAACAATCTACTCTAGCACAGTACAAAACAGAAACGTACGATAAGTGATATGTTTAGACTTCTAATTGGTCCGCGACGGGGCCTAATCGACGTCTGCAATCAGGCAGCTGAGCACCTCTGAAAAAACACGCGCAAACATCTAGTTTCGATCGCTAATGTCCCCCTGAACAATTCAAAAACGATGTCGCATATTCATATGTACAAAGAAGCAGGGAGGAAAACATAAGTGGAAAAATATATTCATAAAATACCTTCCTGCTGCTGCCTTTAGGTGTACAAAACATAACAGAATTAACACAATGTCATTACTTTAAACTATGAGATATAACTGACAGTGCAGGTACCAAACATGATATACTGCACACTCATACTAAACACACCAATAGTTTGCTTACATTTTCTATAAAATGATGTAAAAGTATTTTACTTTGGCATAAAAATCAAAATTATTGTCTAAATTACATCGAAATCGTAGGCTAAGACAATAAAAATTAAGCAACTTTAAGTTTAGCTCACATTGCAATCAAAACAGCTGCCGAACTATCTCAAGCTCGTGTAGTGTTTAATAACTTAATTACAAAAAAGATTGCTTTAAGTTGAATCAAGTACTAAAAGCAAACGAGTCATGGAGCATGGATACGAAATAGGATACCAATATTAATCATTTCTTGTTTTAATCACACGCATTTAACATTCCTACAAAAGAACACACTGTTAAAAATTCAGGAAGATTTTCTGGTAATTGTTTCTGTAAAATGGCGGACTTAACGCATGGCTGATTTTTACGGTAATTTATGCCGGAAAAATAAGCGATCCAAGCTCCAATTGGTTGCTCTGGTCTACCGATGAAACCGTAAAATTTTGCAGTAACATTTGAGTTTTACGGTAATAGTTACTGGCAACATGGATGCCAGTAACAATTACTGTAAATTTTCCGGAAAATTTTTAACAGTGCAAAAACAACTTCTCAAAATTAAATTCCCGACTGCTACGTATGTATTGTTAAAACAATATGTTACTGTTCGTAAAGTCTGTCACATTTTAAAAATCATAATTTAAATAGATGTAAAATAAGTAAATAATTATTATTAAGAATAGCGACTCATCTTAAATTTACACTATATTTTACCTGTTTAGTTTATCGTAAAGATTCCGCCTCTATTGATAAAATGTATGGTGACTGCCAGGCCCTTAAAAAAAAGATTTTTCACTGAACTGCCACCGTCTGCATCACTGTCTGTGAGTGGACTATTGACGGTGTTTTGCGTTTAGACAGAATTTCTAAAAATAGAAAATCCGTCACATAGAGATTGCCTTTCTGTCAAACGCGGCTCTTTATTCGAAAAGGCAGCAAAATATCTTATCGGTCACCCTTAAAAGAAGCGTTAACCTACATAAAACGCTTTGCTAGTTACATCTTTACAATTCTTCTGACTAAAAGGTATTATCTTCAATTCTGCTTTACGAAAGAGAAAATTACAGTTAAGTGTTATTTTCGCTTAAAAGCATATTAGTCATCAACAGTTTGTCGGTTTTACGATTTTTTTTCTCCCGTTTGTGGAGCTCCAACCAAACAGATGTCAAAAATAAGTTCTTCGAACGAAAATGTGGACAGCAGAATTGCTTTCTTGAACAAATATATCATCAAGCGGACTTTACACGAATTTAGCTTTACTGTTATTTTGCTTCAAATATGGTAGAACGTTGATGGATTAATATGTATGCTCAAAAGAATAAATTTTCAAACATAGAATGGAAAAAGCTCAGCGGCAAATACAATACATATTATTACTTCACACTGCAGCTTTTTACAGTTTTAGAAAAACCTTAATAATTTTTAGCGTGGAGCTAAAATCAGATAAAACATTTATTTATCTATGTACTACACAAAATTGAGCAAAATGAAGGAAAAATTCATCTCAGCGTACAAAACGATACAACACATCGCATTCCTCCCCCTTCCACCGAGTATGATAAAATCCCTGCCAATTAACCGAATCGCACTGAGCGTTGTAATAAATGGCTAAAATACATTTTTAATAATTTCTGATATTAAAATGTATTTCTTTTTTAATCGCAAATGCTTGTGTTGAGACTAATATTATGGCGAATTCTACAGCAGAGACAAAAATTCCTCCGTACCGGTCTCAACGCATGTCGTTCGCTGATCATAATTTAATTAAAACGGCCTCGTGTTGACTTCATTCGATTTTTTTTTTTTTTTTTTCAGTTAGTGACCCATTCGTTGCTGTTTGGCGTCACTTGAAACAGGTAATAACTTATATTTAGAGCAAGAGTAGTATATTCCGGCAGAAACATTTTGCCTCGCAATAGGTGTCAATTCACGCTAGCATGCTTTATCAAACACTTTTTTTTTATAATTTTGACATTGGGCTGATACTGATACTTGAACATTGTTTTCCTTTTTATTCAAAATTACGTAAGATTTATATTAATAGTATTCATTGACTGATAAAATATAACTTATAATTAACTGAATAGAAATAAGAATTAACACACAGTTATGCTTGAACCATTTTTACAAACAACACAAAACATGAAAAGAAAATCACTAGTGGCGCACACAAGGGAGGGGTCCAGGGGGTCCGGACTTCTCCCATAGGTCTTGCTTTTTTTCCCGATTGATTACGATTCTATATATTTAATACGTAAAATGAATTTCAAACAAAGGTGACAATTAATTCAGTTCTAATAAGTGAAAAAAGAAAATCCTCATGTTAAAAGATTTTTGAAAGTGTTGTGTACTTTTCCTATAACAAGCAGGATTATAAATACCCTGTAATATTCATGTGCTAAGTTTTGTAATTACAGATTAAAATGAGATTTTCTGAACTTGCATCCGTTTTTAAATAATGAGAAAAATAAAATCGTAAATTATTTGCTTTCTGGTTTTTTTACTCAAGTATATTTCATTAAATAATGCTAATTTTTTACTCAATAGTTTATTTTTACTGTTTTTCGTTCTCAGGAATCGATAAAATTAAGTCAATATATTTGAAATTGATGGCGAATTGGGGTAAGATATGAGAATGAGGGTTTCGACCTTGGACCCTCCCCTTGGAAAATTCCTTTGTGCGCCACTGAAAATCACATATACATTGCATGTAATGCCTTAATGAAATAATGTTAGTAGATTTCATTGAATGCTCCAAATAAATTAAGTTTGGTCATAACCTTAGCTGTCAAGTATCCAAAAGCAGTTACCATAATTAATTATTTTTTTCACTACTCATAGAATACCTCACTCATAGCAACCATGATCGAGGTATCACATGTTTCAATTAGGGTTGGCAAAAACCCGGGTTTTTTTAAAAAAGCCCATGGACCCGGGGTTTTTTGGGGTTTTTTTTAAATAAAACCCAACTAAAGTTGGGTTTTTTTGTCTTTTTTTAGGGAAAATGTGGGGTACTTGTAGCATGTTGTAGAGTAAGTATATGGACAAAGCAAAAAAATTGTCTTGGTAAAAAAAGCTGGAAAATTAAGCGTTTTCTGAAGAAAAGAGAAAAAGACGACGAAACCCAAGGGGGAATGGTGAAGTTTCATATTTTTTAGTTTCCATGATTACCAACAGTTAAGGCAAAGTTACTTCTCGAGTGATAAAATCTATTGTTCGTTTGTAATTACTACTTTTATTTTTTTGGATTTTACTTTTTTGTATTTCATTTTGTAATTCAAAACTACTGTAGAACCTCAAGTAGTTTAAATCCCTTTTTACTGAATTCAAGCTTAATCAAGACATTTCTTTGAATTTTATGTTGCCTGCTTTTCTATTTATGTGTACAGAGTAAGAAATATTAAACTTTTTCGTAAGATAATGAAAATACTGTACATCCTATTCCATTTTCTGTATGACCGTTTGTGAAACCTGTCAATTTCTAAAAAATATACTTTGTTTATTCGAGATTTGTGACTTGTTGGTTTGCAGAAAATAATTCACATGAAAGCCTTTTAGCTAGAGTAGTTTCATCTGTACAATCTACAAATATTAAGAAAATGAGACGTGACAGGATTTAGTCAAGATAATTTGGGTTATTTATTGACCTGTTAAAGAAAAAAGTTAAATATAATTATTTAAAATCTTTGAAGTATTTTTTTAGTGCTGTTAAGAGTTAACAAATACTATTAAAGTTCAAAATTAATTTTTTATGTCCATTGGCTGTGGTGAAGAACAAATAAAAAAGAAGTTTAAATTGTGAAAGTATTTAAATTAATTAATTTTTTAAAAAACTTCTCGGAAAATTAAAAAAACCCAAAAGTGGGCTAAATAATGAGTTTTTTTAAATGGGTTTTTTCAAAAAAAACCCATTGGGTCTAACCCAATTGGGTCCAATCCGGCCAACCCTGGTTTCAATGCGTCTGCATAAACATATAGCTTCATCATTTTTCTCATCATTTCAAATATTTAATGGACAGTTTTACAAAACTGTCCATTTTATTGAACTCATGGGCTCTCCTGTTTTTATTTTTATTTCCAAAAACAAAAACGCTCTTTTTGTGTAATATTATTGCGATAACGAGTGAATTTACAGCAGCATTTTCTTAAATAACTCTTTAGTGCAAGAGAGCGTGAAATGGATGTAACTACAGCACAGGTTTAGCCCTTATTTTGCAGTTCTTTGTTTTAAGATTCAAAAAGCAAATTTTTAGTTTAATTTTATAACCATTTTGTTATTTATCTATTCAATAATTCAATAATTATTGCATGCAATCCATTGCAAAATTGAGCTTTTTTATGCAAGAATACTGGCTTACGTTCCGCACGAGATATTTCTACATAAAATATGGTTTATAACACACAATTTTACTGTTCCCGCAGTATTCTTTTTTTTATTATTCACAAGAAAACACGTTGACAAAAATGGAAAATCGTATTTGTCACTGTAAATATAATATTTAATCAAGTTTTTTTGCTTGAAGCCTTCGAAATAGTTGTCTACATTAAAAAAAGTATCACTCAACCGAATTTTACAAATCCTATTGAACTTACATTAATATTGATCATAATACTTTTAACAATTTTAAAATTTGTACTTTAGGTAAATGAAAGCTAAAACATTTTTTTTCTGAAGTAATTCAAATCCATTAAATGTATTATGCTGAAAACTCTTTCTGAATTTCTTCTTTAATTAGTTTCCGTACCTTTTACGACAATAAAGTATAAAATTTATACTGTACAAAGAAAGATTTTTTGATTCAATACTTTTAAAGACAAGTTTAATCATTGTGCTCAATATTTTATTTACAGTGTTTCTCACTTTTGCATAAATGTGCGTGCGAAAAGATGTTGTATGAACTTAACTCTGAGCAAAAAAATATTATTATCTACGTTTAATTTAATTTTTCTTTCTCTTCGATAATAGATTTGAATGTATATGTACAAATAAAATAAATTTCCAACTACTTTAACAGAGCTTGGAAATATAATGGTGAAACATTAAACAAATGTTTCATAATTTGAACTGAAATTGAAAAAAATAATTTCTAAATCATAGCTATTTTTAAATGGATATGTAATTTCTTCAATAAAGGCAAATTTTTCTAGTTATTTTTTACAAAATTACTCTTTACTTTTCAACTGTACTGATATGTAAATGAAGTAATACACAAATTAAGTATTAATATTCACCGGAAAGTATCATCTGGGGAATGTACATTTACAATGCTCAAGAATAAAATTGTCGAAATTATCACAAAACGATAGAATAATCGAACCATAATCTGTTTCCGTTTCCACGTCCTGTACATAGATGGCAGCAGCAAACACAAATGTCATATCGCTTTCATTCACGCGTTCAGTGACGACATCGACTAAAAGGGGTTGAAGCCGCTATGAGGACACGACGAACTGATTACAACACTACGAAATGTTTTTGTACAGGAACTGAGAGTTGCCTAGATACAGACTCGGCCACGAGAATAGCACAAATAATTCGAGCCATCTGTCCTATATGTACACTTTCAGACGAAATAGGCACGCTTACGGCGGGAAAGTGCAGGGAACCTTTGGAAGTGGCAGATCCAAGCACATCTGTAAAAAAAAATAATAATAATTTGAATTATGACATTTTGAATTCAAATTATGTTTTTCGCAATCACGAGTGTGTGTGTGTGTGTGTGTGTGTGTGTATGTAGGCGTGAGTATGTGTGCGTGTAGGCATGTGTGTTTGTGTCTGCGTGCAGGTATGAGTGTGTGGGTAGTTGTGTGTATGAGTGTGTGTGTGTGTGTGTGTGTGTGTGTGTGTGTATGTAGGCGTGTGTATGTGTAGGCATGTGTGTGTATGTAGACGTGAGTATGTGTATGTGTAGGCATGTGTGTTTGTGTCTGCGTGCAGGTATGAGTGTGTGGGTAGTTGTGTGTATGAGTGTTTGTGTGTGGGGGAGGGGAATGTGTATGTGTGTGTAGGCGTATGTGTAGGTGTCTGTATGTATGCGTGTGTAGGCGTATGTGTAGGTGTCTGTATGTATGCGTGTGTGTGTATGTGTTTGAGTGTGTGTTTGTGTATGTGTGTGTAGGTATATACGTATGTGTGTGTGTATGTGTTTGAGTGTGTGTTTGTGTATGTGCGTAGGTGTATGTATGTGTGTGTGTGTTTGTGTGTGTGTAGTTGTCTATGTATGCGTGTGGGTGCAGGATATGGACGCCACCTGGAGTCGGTTTTCGCTAGAGGAGCAGCATCGTGAGGAGCCGGTCGACGGTGGTGCTGCAGAGGGTACTTGCGGAAAATAAAATGATAGCACATCAAAACAGTCAAGTGAGAACAATAAGCAAAATTGCTCAGTAAGCAAAATTAAGCGTGATTGCTCAAAAAAAAAAAAAAATGTCTCAATTGTTGAATTGCATTTTTTAAAAGAAATCTTGACACATGAGAGTTATAACACTCCCACCCCCTAAACTGGCCAAATATTGCCTGGATCGGTATTCTGGGAGCCTATGTTTCTAAAACATCTCCCTATAGACCAGTGTTTCTTAAATTGTGTTCCGCGGAACACCAAGGTTACACGGAGATCCCTCAAGGGTTTCACGAAACTTGCCTTTTTTCTTATTTTCAAAACGTTCAAATTAGTCACTCAAAATATAAGATTTGAGAGAAATCAATTGTGGATTAAAAAAGCCACTTATTGTCAATGTATGGCCCTCAATTATGTCAGCTCTTGAATGTGACTCTTTTATTGAAATAGTGCTTGTTCCTTCTTTGGACAAGAAATTTGAAATGATGCCATTCAGTCAAATTCTGGACTGGAGCAATTTTATCAATGTTATCAAGTGTCAAAATTCCCTGCTGGCAGTTCTACTACAGTCGGACCTCCATATATCGAAGTAGCAAATTGCTGGGAAAAAATTCGATATATAGAAATCTCGATATACGGAAACGATCTTATTTTATCATAAAAGTATCCTAAAACATATTAAAATAAAAGCTAATTTTCATGTATGAAATCCAATTTATAATTTATACGAGTATCGGATTAAATGAAAGTTAATGATTACAAAATTAACAGAAATTACATTTTTACGACAACCATACATCTTCATAGTTTTCGGCAATTCAACTTGATCGCAACGTTAGTGGATTTTCGTTTTCGAGATCGAGTGTTTCGATGTGATCGAGAGAAAAGTAAAAAATCTATCTACTTAACTTGAATGATTTTTACTGAAGCTAAGAAGACTAGAAATGGTATTCAACAAACAAAAGGGATAATTTGAAACTGATTTTACAGTGTTACTGATTACAGCTAAGATTTGAAATAAACTTGAGGGAATTTAAGAACTTCAGAACGGAACAACGACTTAACTATACACCCTTCAACCCCAGATTTCTTATGTGTTTCGTAGCAACCTTTAATGTGAACGTAATTTTCTCCTCCAACCTTCCTTTTTCATGAGATAAACAGTCTAAAGAGGAAAAAAAAATCTACGAATGTCTCGAAAAAAATTTCGATACATAGAGATTTTTTCGATATATAGAAACAATTTTTCTATATAATGAACATAGAAATTTGCTGGGATTTCGATATACAGAAAATTTCGATACGTGGAAGTTCGATATACGGAGGTTCGACTGTATTTCCAAATGCATGTATGTTCTCAACTTATCTGTCGAAGAAAACTAAATATCACCAGAGATTTACTGGTGAACCTCATATGTGAATGCAACTTTCATCCATTAAGCCTGATATTAAGGATGTATCTTCCATACTAAAAGCACCATGTATGTGTATCTGCCATACTAGAAGCCGCTCGTGTCATTAAAATAAAAAACTCTAAAGATTTGTTTGAAATGAGTTGTAGATAGATCTTTAGAGAAATTTGTGAAAATTTTAAAATTATTTTTTAAGTCGAAAAGTATTTTTTAAACAAAAAAAAGTATTTCTTTTAAACAAACCATTTCTAGAATGTTGCATGCAAACTATACTATTGAGGAAAATACATGGGTTCCACGAGAAAAAAAAAAGACATTCGAAAGGACTCCACTAATCAAACAAATTAAGAAACGCTGCCGTAGACCCATATTTGATCCCAAAATTGCCATTAGACACCTCCTTTTCCGATAGAGATCCACTCCAAAAACAGAACCCATATCCGTCCTTGTTTATAATACTCTTTTGATAAACTTCACTATGCGCAAATGGACAGAGCACAACAGGGGGCCCAGCACATCCACCCCCCAAGAGCAATGGCTCACACCTACTTATTGAATTCTACAAAGAATGAGAGCCACCATCCGAAAAAAAAAAACCTCCTAAAAATTTGAGTGGTGCAGTCTACGCCATGAAGCCATTTTGTACGTTGAAAGTATCTTTAACATTTCTTCACAAAGGCATTTATTTATTTCATAAATAGAATCTTTCAATAAATTGACAAAATTCGTAAAAAAGTAAGAACAAGCTGCAAGCAGATTAAGGTGAAAAAAACAACGTAAATAAAGCACAAATATTCGAGAAAATGCAGCATATAGCTATTTCAAGGCTACAATGGAGCCTCTTCATCAATATTGATGAAGAGGCTCCATTGATGAAGAGGCTCCATTGTAGCCTTGAAATAGCTATATGCTGCATTTTCTCGAATATTTGTGCTTTATTTGCGTTGTTTTTTCACCTTAATCATATTGTAGCACAAAGCTTATATGATAATTTTTCGTTTAAGCTGCAAGCAGTTCCGTCACTTGGGTGACCAGATCCGGGTTTTAAAAATGTAATGAAATTAGTCATTTTTGTACGTATTTTGTCGTTTTTTTCCCTAAAAATGAAATTTTGAAATGACAGGCCTGGCTTCAGCGGCCGAAAGAATTTATTTTGGCCTACGAAGGATTAATGCTCATGCAAAGCTTTAACACACAATTATTTTTTAGAAAAATGGTGCTGTTAATCAGGGCTGGAGCGCAAATGATAGTAACATTCATAAATTATCTTGATGTTTTGGGTGTTTCCCTTAATCTTTACCGGAGATTCATTCCTGAGATCTACATAACTGAAAGGGGCATCTTTCTGGTTTTTGTCTCGGTCTAACACACTACATCTTGAGTCGAAATCTAGTTTTAAAAATCCTTTTGCTGTTCTAGAAACTCTCTCACTGCACTATTCTCCGTGCATAAATTGCAGCAAACAAAAATTGTCTAGTAATTTGTTAAAGAATACATTATGCTTATAAGAATACATTATACCTTATGCTGCGGAAAATAAAATGATAGCACATCAAAACAGTCAAGTGAGAACAATAAGCAAAATTGCTCAGTAAGCAAAATTAAGCGTGATTGCTCAAAAAAAAAAAATGTCTCAATTGTTGAATTGCATTTTTTAAGAGAAGTCTTGACACATGAGAGTTATAACACTCCCACCCCCTAAACTGACCAAATATTGCCTGAATCAGTATTCTAGGAACCTATGTTTCTAAAACATCTCCCTATAGACCAGTGTTTCTTAAATTGTGTTCCGCGGAACACCAAGGTTACACGGAGATCCCTCAAGGGTTTCACGAAACTTGCCTTTTTTCTTATTTTCAAAACGTTTAAATTAGTCACTCAAAATATAAGGTTTGAGAGAAATCAATTGTGGATTAAAAAAGCCACTTATTGTCAATGTATGGCCCTCAATTATGTCAGCTCTTGAATGTGACTCTTTTATTGAAATAGTGCTTGTTCCTTTTTTGGACAAGAAATTTGAAATGACGCCATTCAGTCAAATTCTGGACTGGAGCAATTTTATCAATGTTCCCAAGTGTCACGAAATTCCTCGCTGGCACTTCTACTTTTTTGCAAATGCATTTATGTTGTCAACTTATCTGTCGAAGAAAACTAAATATCACTAGAGACTTTCTGGTGAACCTCATATGTGAATGCAACTTTCATCCATCACGCCTGATATTAAAGATGTATCTGCCACACTAAAAGCCCCATGTATGTATATCTGCCATACTAGAAGCCGCTCATGTCATTAAAATAAAAAAAACTCTAAAGTTTTGTTTGAAATGAGTTGTAGATAGTTCTTTACAGAAATTTGTGAAAATTTTAAAATTACTTTTTTAAGTCAAAAAGTATTTTTTTAAATAAAAAAAGTATTTTGTTTTAAACAAAAAAAGTATTTTTTTTACAAACCATTTCTAGAATATATCCAGTAAATTATCACCCAATTAGCCAGGGTTAAAGCAGAAATACAAGAAATACACCGCCAGCTCAGTCATTTCCAGCCGAGGACTGCAGTATCGTGCTTATTAGCACTCATCAGCCCGGCATATTAAAGTGACTGAGCTGGAGATGGAAAACCTCTTAAGGAAGCCAAGAGTGCGAAACAAACTGGTAGCTAATATAGAATTAGGGCTTCCTTATGAGGTTTTCCATCTCCAACTCAGTCACTTTCCTATGCCGGGCTGATGAGTGCTAATAAGCACGATACTGTAGTCCTCGGCTGGAAATGACTGAGCTTGTGGTGTATTTCATGTATTTCTGCTTTAGCCCTGGCTAATTGGGCAGTAATTTACTGTATATACCTTGCCTCGCGTTCAATCTTCGAGTTGAACCGAACCATTGCTTCGGTCACTCGTCTGGTCTGCTAATTCTATATTAACTACCAGTTTGTTTCGCACTCTTGGCTTCCTTATGAGGTTTTCCATCTCCAGCTCAGTCACTTTCCTATGCCGGGCTGATGAGTGCTAATAAGAACGAAACTGCAATCCTCGGCTGGAAATGATTGAGCTGGCGGTGTATTTCATGCATTTCTAGAATGTTGCATGCAAACTATACTATTGAGGAAAAAACATGGATTCCACGAAAAAAATCGACATTCGAAAGGACTCCACTAATCAAACAAATTAAGAAAGGCTGTTCTATACCCATATTTGAGCCCAAAATTGCCGTTAGCCACCTTCTTTTCCGATAGAGACCCACTCCAAAAATAGAACCAGTATCCACTCTTGTTTAATATTGTGACACTCTTTCGATAAACTTCACTATGCACAAATGCACAGGGAACAACAGGGGGAGGGACAGCACATCCACCCCCCCAGAGCAGGGGCTCACACCTACGTTTCAAATTCTAAAGGACCACAATCCGAAAAAAGAAAAAAAAACTTCCTAAAAATTTGAGTGGTGTAATATACTCTATGAAGCCATTTTGTACGGTGAAATTATCTTCAACATTTCTTTACAAAGGCATTTACTTATTTCATAAATAGACTCTTTCAATAAATTGACAAACACCGTAAAAAAAAAAAAAATAAGACCAAGATACAAGCAGTTTCGTCACTTAAGGGACCAGGTCCAGGTACTATAAACATAATGAAATTAGTCATTTTTGTACGTATTTTGTCGTTTTTTTTCTAAAAATAAAATTTTGAAATGACAGGCCTGGCTTCTGCGGCCGAAAGAATTTTTTTGGGCCACGAAAGGGTTAATGGTCATCTAAAGCTTTAACACACAATTAACGTTTAGAAAAATGGTGCTGTTAATCAGGGCTGGAACGCAAATGATAGTAACATTCATAAATTCTTTTGATGTTTTGAGTGTTTCCCTTAATCTTTATCTGAGATTCATTCCCGACATCTAATTTGATTTACATAATTGGAAGGGACATCTTTCTGGTTTTTGTCTCGATATAACACACTACATCTTGAGTCGAAATCTAGTTTAAAAAACCCGTTTACTGTTCTAGAAACCCTCTCACTGCACTATTCTCCATGCATAAATTGCAGCAAAGTTTGTTAAAGAATACAATATGTTTTTTTTCGTTTGTATATCGGTGGGTTATTTTTGTTATCTATATTATAATTACTTAAAGATCCAAGGACACGTTTAGAAACTTCTTAGATTCTTCTAAAATAAGTAAATATACTTGTTGAACAAGAATTATATTCGTTGAGATTTTTCTGTAAATGAGTAACTATTTTAAGCTAAATTTGTCTGTTCGTTTCATTAATGATCAAGAAGAAATAACTTGTATCATCAAAAAGCTCTTTCAAAAAATTTTAAAAAATGATTGATTCTGCTAGTAATGACTACTGTCCAGTTTGCCTATTGTAGAACGCGGGCAATGCAGAAGTATTTCTGCAGTGCTACAGAACATATTGTTCCATTCCTCTTATGCAGGCTCTTAGCAAAACCTTTTTGTAGCTTATTCATCGACAGTTATGACAACACCATTGAATAATTTGTACATTGTAGATTAAAAATTTTTTTTGCGTAATTGGTAGATTAAGTGATCCACCTTGAGCTGCTTAACCCTATTCGCTTCTATTGTTAACAAGTGTATAGACCAACAAGTCAGAAAAGTAGCTCAAGCTTTGATAAAACAACACTCAAAATATTTGAATACTTTAAAAAAACTATTTAAATGAACTTCATTTACACCGTAAAGATCTGTAACCAAGTTTTGTTTTTTAAAATGCTTTAAATATTCGTTATTTTATAAACACAAACCAGTTATTTACACTAAGAAACACGCAAGAATCGGAAAAAAAGCTTTAGTACAAAGTGTGACAAGTAAAAAATGCACTCGACTATATTTCCAATGTTTGATGTACAGTCTTATAATATATATATATATATATATATATATATATATATTTAAAACGAAATGTTTTTTCATGAAGTACTAGTGTACAGCCCAGCAGAACTTATCAGCACGTTTTGAAACTACACATGCTGCAGGTATCGTAACTTGCATATTTTTTCATGTTCTTTTACTTTCAAAAACCAGACATTTCACACTAATGCTGCATTTTAGGGACAATAAATTGTTCTCAAGATTATGAACGAATGACGTAGGAAATGTAAAATATAAAATTCTGCCTGCGACTATTTATGAACAAAACATTGTCATCCATGCATGGTATTATAAATCAAGTATTCAAGTACCATTCGGAATTGAGGGTTAAAATGAGACTGTTAGAGAATGACGCAGAAAGACCCCCTACATCCTTTTGGAAGAATGTTGTATGGGGTAGCTTCAGGACTGTATCCCACGTGTGGCTTCCTTTGCTTGTCGGTTCCTCCGTTCTGGTTGCTGTTGCTTTTACTGTTATTATTATCGTCATTTTCTTCAACTTTGCCCTGTAAAAAGTGATGCTTATTAGATTATCTCACAAGAAGAACATAGTATTAAAACTACAAGCATATTTCTGTACCTCTGAGCCTGACTTCACAAATTGCGATTTTCCATTTATTAGTGCATTGTACTTAAAATATTATTCCGCATCATGAAACCATCTGAACGTAGTTCTAAAAAAATCTTTTGTAATTTTTTACTAGTGTTAAAAGAGCACACTTCCCATCTTGTGCTTGCGACGGAAAAACGTTTTCCCTCTCTATCCTGTAGTAGCATTTATGTGACTTACGTTGTTCTGGCTCTGAGGTACAGATTTAATAGGCCGTTTTATATAATCTAATTCGTTTTAACTAAGTCAGATGTGAGCCACAGTCATCCTACGCATTGAGTAAGAGGAACAAATAAGAGTGTACAAAGCGTATCAAGGAATTTTCAAGGCTGGAACTTGACCTCAGTACAGTTGTACCATCAGTGATGCTAAGCATTCTCTATGTAAATGGTGTCCATAACTGAATGACCCTATTAAAAAATTGTCCATATTGGGATAAACCTAACCAGGCAGAATCATAATGGAGCAATTAGGATCCGCTTAGCCTTCACAATGTTGCCAGGTTAGGTTTGCCCTAACTATAGACGCGAAACTATTGCTCAGAAATTAACCAAATTATATGCACAACATATTGAAAAAGTGGCAATTTGTATAAGCAAATAAAAAACTAGTTCAACATTTCGCCACCAGAGGAGACATTTTATGAATTATACACTTGTTATACATTTTCGATAGCTGTGAAACAAATCTTTCATCAGAACAATTTCAACATGGGGGCTATCAAATTCGTCTGTCTTCTGGAATTACGAGGTAGCATGTTCTACAGTTGACTACAGTAAGCTTTGGGGAATGCCACGAACGTGTCGTGGAATGCAGCACTTAAGATCAGGTAAAGTTCTCGGGTCATCACAATTTACAAAATGTTTCAAAAGCTAAAAGTGGCACGAATCAAGGTTTGAGGGCCTGTAAGTAATGTATTCCATTAAAAACGTTCTCTGGTGGCAATATTTTGATGGGTTTTTTTCGTTTAAAAAATTCCCATCTGTTTACTATCTTGCACACAAACTTTCGTTAACTTCTGTGCAATAGTTTCCCCGCTAGACAACTTTAAAGTTGTGTATTTATGGACACTCTGTACTTGAAGCATATTTTGACACAATGGCGAAACCAAAATTGTTTTATAATTTCGAACGACACGGATGCTCCTTGAAGAAGAAGCATTTTTTTTCTCTTGAATTTTTGAAGATTGGACAAAAAGCACTTGAAATGTTTTAAAGTGTATTATGGCTTGAATAAGTCACATTCGTCTACTGCACAAAATTCGGTAAAAACTACCTGAAAATGGACCAAGTTACATTTTTCTTAAAAATGTACTTTTTTGACAAATAATCGACCTCCATGCACCTGATTTATCAGCCAACAACTTCTCTTTATTCTCAGAACTTTTTCAAGTTGAAAGAGTTTCACTTTGTTAGAAAATAGGGCCTCTACAGCTTCAATACACGTCCTCTAGGCAATTCATCACAGTTACATCAATATAACGCATTCGGCTCTTCATTACGCTACTGTAAGAAGTGCATTGAAGTCCAAAGCGCTCTTCTATTGAGAATGCCATCTGAAATTTTTGTTTAGGCTATTTGAATTTAAGAGCCCTACTGTTTTCCATAGCTTATTGAAAATGAAACTATACCTGTACAATAGTGGTAAACGACGTCTTCCAAAGCAATTCGAAAAAAGGACATTCTTTGCTATTCATGTTAAATGTTTTTCATGATAATCTCTGATTCTAAAATTTTGATCACCTAACAATACATATTTCAATTCTTAGAGCGCAGCAAAAAAGTATTTTATATTATTTTTGTTTTCAAATAAGAAACCTGAAACTGAAAAAGCTAACGGAGTTTTCACTTTATGTTGCATCGTATCAAAATTTTTCACTTTTCTACATTTTTTTCTCTGCACTTAACCGTATTAGCTCCTGAACGCCATGCAAGAAAAGGCGTAAGTTATATCGTAAAGCTTAAGTATGACTTTACATTTGTTTGTTTCGTTTCCAATTGATGTATTTTGCATGACAGAGGCTTAATGGTAATGCAAGTGATTGGAAACGTAATATTTTTCAATATCTTTCACATTTTTATCACGTATTTCAAGCATGCAATTAAGTATTCGGAACAAATATAATATATTCTTTCCGTTCAGTATTTAAATGACGTAAGAGACACATATTATAAATAAGAAAATCTAACATATCGAACAAATCACTAATTTGAGTTTAGTTCTCACTTATCTCGGCAGAATATTTGAGGAAAAAAAAAACAAATTGTTCATGGTATTTCTCTTTTTCATTTTCTTAATTGACAGGTTTTGTCTTTGTTTTTTAAATTGTATTTTATTGGGTAAAAACTTTCCTCAAAATCGTGAATATCTAAACTCCAAAATTGTGTAAAAGAAAAAAAAAATGCACAGAATTTTCTAAAGAAAAAAAAAACAAAAACAAAAACAAAAAAAACTAAGCACTTTTCATAATGCAGTCAAAAAGATAAAGTAACTTTCCTGGGGCAGAATGGACAATTTAAGTATTCCTGTAGTTTTCAATAATTATTCCAGGAAAATGACACCACAAACGATGAAAAGTGGCTGAAGTCAAGGAAAGAATTTCTTATCATTATATTATCTTATCAAAAATTGGAGTGTTGAAACATGCGCATTTTTCTTAATGAGAAAGCGTGGTCTGAAATCTCTTGAGCCGCCCTTTTATTCGTTTGTGGTGTCATTTTTTTGGAATAATTGAAAACTACAGGACTATGTACTGAGAAATTGTCCTTTCTGAACCAAAAAAGTTCTTTTGTTCTTTTGAGTGCATTATGAAAAGTGCTTAGTATTTATTTTTTTTAATCTGTTATTTTATTCTTGTTAGTGTAAATGTATTTCAGAAATAGAATTATGCTACCATCACGAAACTTCACTTCTTTTTTCATATAAATGCTCCATACTAAAAAAAATTAAAAAAAAAAAAGACGTGACTAAAAGTTTAAGCAATTGGCGCTAAAAATTAATCATTGTTCCTCTCTAGGATTTATTTGCGTTCTTATTAAATTAGAACCATTTAAATATCAAAAGTTTCTCAAACTTGTTTATGTTTTACAACATACTAAGAACCTAGTATGCCCCTTTACATGGCCCCGTTATAGATTATTGGCCATCGATGAGGATAATAATCCTACGAGGGCACTAATAGTGAATACATTTACTAATTTGATTAAATACAGTTTTAAGTTAGAATAGCTCAAGAACAATGTTTAATTAATACATTATAGTAAATAAAGCTTTAAGTTTTAAAAAAATGCCTTAAGAACATTTTTACCTCAATAAATTACATTAAAAACGGAGCTTTGTGTCGAAAGAATGTCTTAAGAAATGTGCAGCAATAGTACGTTGCATTATAGATTTTTTTTTTGTAAAAACAATGCTTTAAGAACCTTTTTCGGTCGCTTCCAGTCATTTACAAATACAGGCCTAAGGCCTGGAAGATCCGACGGCGCTCGAGGTCTCTCACGTGGTTCTTCCTGGATCTCTTCCGACATTCGACTCATCCCATTCTTTTTATTCATTTCGTACACCTCAACTCTCTCTGAAAGGCAAAAAAAAAGAAATATTAAAATAGTGCATAATAGTTTACAAAATCATCTATAAACTACGCATCAAATGCTTTTCCACTGACATTTAATTTTAAACGATTGCCTAGAAACGTGTCAACTATTTGCAGAAATTCGCAGAGAAAAATCCTAAAAAGAAGAAGTTTTGTTTAACAAAATTTTTCTAACTCAAATACTTGAGCTTGAGACAAAACTAAAGATGTTTTGAAGCAGATAGAATTAAATTGAGAGAGCATAAAACAGAACAAATTTTGTTGAAAGAACAAATTTTGTCAGAGCCTAAAACGTATTTGGTCGATGCCTTTTCATCCATAAAATCATTTGCACTGATTAAAGGGTCCTTGGTAATCCTTAAACACATTGTCAAATGCAAAAAAAACTTTTTAGTCTTTTCGTAGATGTAATGCTTTAAAGTCAATCCCCCGTTACAAAAGCAACCATTTTAATTTTAATAATCAACTAGAATGAAACCTTTTTTGAAAATGACGACAATTTTGATTTAAAAGAAAGACTAAGTTCAAAAAGTTCCCAAAAAGCCCAAATGTTCATGTGTCTTTACTTTTAAGCTTGTTTAGGTAAAGGTTCATTTTTACTTGCTTCAGGAGTTAGTCGGGCGAAGGCTCATTTCTTCTTAACTTTTAGGTTATTAAAGCACATATTCCTTATTACTATCTTCAGAGGTTATTTTCGAAAACACTGATTTTTACTTGCCTTTAAGGTTATTTATGCAACCCTTACTTGTAATTGCCATTGAGGTAATTTCGGTAAAGGTTCGTTTTACTTGCCGTTGTGATTAGTTGGGTAAAGGCTCATTTCTTCTTGACTTTAAAGTCAGTAAAGCAAAGATTAATTTTTACTGACTTCATAGGTTATTTTCGGAAATACTTATTTTTACTTCTTTTTAAGGTTATTTATGCAACGCTTATTTGCAATTGCCATTGAGGTAATTTCGGCAAATATTCGCTTACTTGCCGTTGAGGTTAGTTGGGTAAAGGCTCTTGTCTTCTTGACTTGAGGTTATTAAAGCAAAGATTCATTTTTCTGACTTCAGAGGTTATTTAAGAAAATTCTGATTTTTACTTGCCTTTGAGATTGTTTAGGTAAAGGCTCATTTTTCCCAAGGAATTTCGCGGCCTGAGAAGGTCGTAGATTCCCAGAGACCGTTCTTCCGTCCTCCAACCATTCTTCAGCAGAGGTTCGTACTCATCTATGTGGTCGACACTGAAAAGTTTAGTAACACCGAATCAAAACATAGCATGTTCAATTCTTTTTTTAACAATTGCTCCAAATAGAGAAGTTGTCCAAATTTTGATTGTTATACCAATGTGTTGCTGCAAATGCTTATATCCTCTAGTAAATTGGTCTAAAACATCACTTTTTAAAGTAGGGGAAAGTAGGGTAAAGTGAAGTAACGGGGCAAATCGTAAAACATTTTCACAGTTTGCGCCATTTGTACAGCAATATCTTATCTATGTCAATTGATATAGTTATTTTCAGTCGAATAAGCAATGCATTTAAATATCAAGGTATGAAATAATACAAGTTAGTTTGAAAACTTGCTGAACATATAGTGATATTTGTGTTTTATCAAAAAGAAAAAAAAAAGATAAAACTAAACTGTTTTTGTAATTAACATTATAGGTATTAATTGAGGTTCATTAATGACACGTGCAATACGGTGGACCGAAAAAAAAATTTTTCGAGAAGCAACTTCTAATAGCAAAAAGAAATTGTGTATTGCCGTGTATATTGCCGTCTAGTTATTAGCACTGTAGTGTTGATGATGGCTTAAAATCCAGACAAAATACGAAACTTTTATTTAAAGAACTTTAAGCCTGCAAAATAGATTCTACTTGAGAATTGTAACGTAAATACATTTTAGGGGAATGTGGGGCAAAGTGAAATGGTTGAGGTGAGTTGAAATAGCTGAGGTTTTTCAAAATAAGCAAATTAGAAATTTATCTTGAAAATTACAGTACATAAAGAAGGAACACTCTATTTTATAAAAAAAAAAAAAAAAACCTTGCATTAGAGCAGCATATTTTTATTTTTGGCAGTTAATTTGTGCCTTCACAAAAAGTGGAAAATTTTCATTTTTTCTTTTTTCATGGGGCAAAGTGAAAAATAAATATTTTTTCTCATGAAATCTTTTCCATTTAAAACTAGGATATAACTTTGATCAAATAAATCAGTAAAAAAAATGTTTAAAAAGTAAATGAAAAGATAGTTAAAAAAAAGTCAAAATTAAATTAATTGATTAATTAATATATGAAGAACAATAAATAAACAAGAAAAAGAGTGAATTAATAAGAAAATAAGGGAATGAATTACTAATGTAGGAAGAATGCAAAGGAATGAATAAACAAATGAATGCATGGGTGATTTCGTGAGTAGTGAACAAACAAAATAAACTTTTTCAATTTTCCCCATCCATTTTGCCTCGCATGTACTTGACTGATTGTAGAAAATATGGAAAATACAAATGAGCTTTGAGCTTAATATTAACTAAATAAATATGTCACGGAGTATTAAAAGTTTTCAATGAATATTTAAAATGTTAATAACAAAAACTTCATCGTTTTATAATAACAAAAATAATTTTTGACTTGCAACAAAATATTACATAATGAGTATCTATTTTTGGAAATTGACTGTATTTTTATATGTTTTAACCTTCGGTGGTATTTTTCTCTTGACTGGAATATATTACTTGTGCTACTATTAATTTAAATTATTACCAGATAGGTGGCGCTAAATGCAAAGTAAATATTTCACCTTTTCATTTTGCCCCGCTATTTTACTTTGCCCCACAATCCTCTTTATTTACATGACTTACTGTGCATTGTTTTAAAAAACACAGACTATTTTCTAAAAGCATTGCTGTCATGGATTGATTCTTTTTAGACGTTCTTAAGATGTAAAGGTGAAAAATTATAAGTCTCAACTTACTTTATTAATTCAAAAATTTAACGTTCAATGTCATATAAAATATTTCACAGAGAAACTTTAATGTATCTGCGAACTAGAATTACTGGAATCAAAAAAAAAGTTAAATCTAAACCGAAATGGAATGTTGTAATCCGAAATTTCAAACCACGTTATAAACCTCTTTTTTTTTAAGTAGGAATAAAATGTTCCGAAAGACGGTTTTTTTAATCTATTTGAAAGCTTCAATCTTCAAAGGAAAAAAAGTTACAAGACTTTTTAAATGAAGTTCGAAAAATCTCATATCCATTCAAATTGTTAACCATTTTATTTTCCACTATTACGCTTTTTGAATCCATCTTTCTCATTTTAATTTCTTAAAAGTGTTTTAATATCATCATTCTTCGGAAGGGAAATTTTGCATGCTGTTCTTTTTCTTTTCTTTTATTGTATTTGATTTAATGTATCTGCGAACTATAATTACTGGAATCCGAAAAAAAAAAGTTAAATCTAAACCGAAATGGAATGTTTTAATCCGAAATTTCAAACCACGTTATAAACCATTTTTTTTTCTTTTGAAAGTAGGAATAAAATGTTCCGAAAGACGGTCTTTTTAACTATTTGAAATACTTACCTTCTTCTTGTAAAACTACTTCTGTCTAGAATGGCAGGTGGTGCGCTCTTAATTAAAGGTCTCATCGGAATGATTGGAACATACACAATGGCCGTTCTTGGACCGCAACATACCTGAAACTAAGATAGAAATTCTGGGATTTGTAACTGATAAACATTTTTCGTTGAAAATTACATCATCAAAGCGCAAACTAGCTATGAAATCAAATTTTATCTATGTTTAAAAAGTCAAAGCTTTGAAAAAACAATGTTACAAAACGAAAAAAAAATTAGTCTAAAAACGCCATGAGTGCAAAGAGACCGAAATGTTTATCACTAAAGTAGGGGAGAGTGTTGTACCTTAGGATACTTTTCGCATTTTAATTTTTAGCGACAATTATTTAGATCGAATTTAAAATCTAAAAGTCACATTAAAATACCCCAACATATTTCTCTGCAATATATTTTTTCTTAATTTCAAACAGTTTGAAAATAAAATATTGTCAGTTATTGAATGTAAGAGTTCCAAACTGTCCCAAGGTACAATATCCCACAGTACCTTGGGACACATCCTGTTGTACCATGGGACACTCATAATAACCCAGGATTCAGCCATATACTAAAACCAATTTTGCACCAAAAAACAAACAAAAAAAACTTTTTTCATGACAATGGATTACTTTATGAATTATGAATAATGATTCATAAATAATGAATTTTTATCTAACACTAAATGTGTTTAAAAGACTGCATTGGATTAAAACGTTTTTCCATATTCCTCCTGAGGTATAATCTCCTGATATTGTCTCCTGAGGTACAATCACTACGTGGTTTAAGTAGACCAAAATGGTGGTAAATATATGGTGGTCCAAAATATTTTATGTACTTCTCCTATATAACAAAAGCAAATTCAGTTGATTAGTTTTACAAATACAAAGAGAGAAAATTCAACAAAAATGAATGAAATATTTACTTTGGAGTCATGAAATAATCTTTCGCTCTCCAAATCATCATTTTAATTCTTTTAATAATGACACCATTTCGTGGTGAAGGTTACTATTAGAGATTACAAAAAACATGGCTGCTAACCGATTCTCAGAAATTAGGAGTGTCCTAAGGTACAACCTTCTCCCCTATTGTTGACTGCATACTGCATCATTACTCATTGTTTCAACAAAATTAATTAATTTTCTATGTCTTAAAAGTTTATATTTTTGGGTTGTGACAATGATTTTTCACTTAAGCGTTATATTCGATTTGACTGAAAAGTGCATTTTGAAAGTCGGTAATTCAATCAAAATTTTAAAGAAGAGTAACAATAATATTCATTATAATAACACATCAAGAATACAAAAAATATTGCTTTTAAAAGTTCGTGAAATGTTATGATATTTTTCAACTCATTTTAATTGAATTAAATTACTTTTACCAATAAATAATTTGTCTCTACATAGTATAAAATGAAGTCTTCCAAAAGTGTCTGTGTATTTGAAAGCATATAACTCGAGAATTACCTGGCCGATTTCGTTGAAATATTTATAGTATCTTTTATTTAGCACCGGAAAGGTTTGCAGACAAGTTGAAAAAAAAATCCGATGCACTTTTTTGATTATAATTTGGGCCCAATTTTCACATAACTTTCCGAATATAGGGGTGAAAAACTTGCATATATTAATTTTATATATTGTTGGAAAGGGTAAATTTTTCCGAGTTCTACACAATTTGTTTCAATGCTCTAACTTAACTACGACGGAAGTTATTTGTGTTTTTAGCTCGAACTTTTTTTAGGCTTAGCTGACATTTAGGCACTACTTTCTTCATTAAATATATCAATAAAAAGTGACGGAATTTTCAAACAGTTTTCTTTTTGACACGATTGGAAAAAAAACGACATTTATTACTCCAGATCTATCTCGACCTATGGTCGTAAAACTAAGCTTCAATCTTCAAAGGAAAAAACGTTACATGACTTTTTAAATGAAGTTCGAAAAATCTCATATCAATTCAAGTTGTTAACCATTTTATTTTCCACTATTACTTTTTTTGAATCCATCTTTCTCATTTTAATTTCTTAAAAGTATTTTAATATCGTCATTGTTTGGAAGGAAAGTTTTGCATGCTTTTCTTTTTTTCTTTTATTTAAGCCTTATTGTTGAACATGCGTTACTTGACACATTTTTTATTTTCAAGCTAGACCATCCAAAGCCGGGCAATGCCTCTAGTTTACAAATAAGAACTTAATACATTATTAAGTGAACGTGCGAAGACAACCGAATGTTTAAGAAATATAAAAATTAACAAAACATTTCCAAAGCAGTAAAAATATTAACTTCGTGCAGAAATAATAAATGGAAAGACAAATCAGCATAAATAAAACAATCATTTTCAAAACAATCAAGATCTTTTATCAGCTCTAAATGTTTTGAACTTCATGAGGATATAAATTTAGCAAAGCCGTGTCTGAAATACTTTTGGTTTGAGTCCATTAATTACGGAGTTCATTCAACTGTAACGAAATTCGACCGAATAGAATACGACCAGTGTATCGATCACATGCACAGACAGGAATTTTTTTTGCCCCACCTAGAAGAAGATTTCTTGCTATGCGAAGATGACATTCTACCGAATAGAACAAAATCAAGTAAAATGAGCCACTAAGTCGAGCCTGTTATCTGTCAAATGGTTTCTTTTTTACGATATTTTAAAAGCCAAGTATTAAGCAATGTTGTATTTTCATGTATGTTAATGTGTCATGAATACAAAATAAATAAAATAATTTTGATGCATTTTATTTCACCTTTCGTTTTTTTCTTTTAAGATGTTACATCTACTTAAACTTTACATGTAAGCAGGAAAATTGTTAAAAATTAACGTTTTTGTTTCTCATGGTTTATTTAAAAAAATGTTTACCATTGCAAACAAAATTATTCACGTCATACCTTTATTGCAAAGATGGATGCTTATTAATGAGTGGGAAAAAAAAACAAAAAGAGTTCCTAGTCCTTGTCCAGAAGAATTGAGTAATTATAAAATAATTCTGGAAAAAATTAAAAGTTATTATCTTAATTATACATACCTGAACCTGTTCTAAGTTGCTTTCGGGGTGCCACCGACTCTGAAAATATATTTGAAAATTATAAGAATTACATTCGCATACATTAAATGCATAATGTTTTTATGTTATACATTCATTACACAAGTTATATTAATTATTTTATTAATTACATAAATGCATTATATTCATCCAATATTAAAAATTTTCATAATGATCTTGAAAAATTAATAATTATAACCTCCTTATATATATATATATATATATATATATATATATATATATATATATATATATATATAATTTTTTTAATATAACCGCGATACAGGTCTGAATTTCTGACAGAAGGATTAGATTTTACCAGTAAGACTAAAATAACAATAGGACGTAAGATGCTATTTTGTAACAGAGAGGAGGTTTGGTATGCTACCCACTGTTGTTTCTTTCGCGTGATGTAATTTAACCTCTTCTATGGTATTTGTACATTGGGTATGGCACGATCTCACCCCAAATTGGAACAAAGCCACCCCATTCGATACTTTATGAATAATTTAAATTTTCATTTTTATGAATCGAAAATTTTTAAAGCTTCACATTGTCGAGCAATGTGGAAAACTTGATGATACTTAAACATTTTTTAATTATCGCTCCATCAATGTGTATTTTTTAAGGAAAAACTTATTTATGAAATTATAATGCGCAAAAGAATACATATTTATTATTTTAGGCTTTTTAATATTATTCGTTCAAAACATGCTGTTATCGTGTTGTCCGCACACTATAAATTGCAACAACGTTACGTGAAGCTCTTTTTCTTCCGGAATTATTGTAAACACAAATAATGTTATTATCAAAAAATATTTTTTTTTAATATGAGTTTTAGATGCATAGTTTCCAACGCGCGTTCAAGAGCACACACAAACTTTTTTTATAAGTTAAACCACATTACAGTACTGTTTAAATTAATTGGGGTCAAACATATTTTTTAATAAAATTATCCATATTCTTGAGGATAAAGACTATCAACCTTCAAATCATGGTTCAACTTCTTCAGAACAGGTCTAAGTAAAAAAAAAATAAATAAATAACTAAAATAGTGGCGAGTCATACTATTGCTGCAGAGGTTTCATATCGCTATTGACTGACAAATAACGTACATTAAATTCTTCATTTTTCTCCAAATAAACACCGCCTTTTGGTTTTTTGAGTGGAAATTCTCCCTGCTGAAAGTTTATTTAATAATACCATTAAGAATTCCACATAATTGATTGTAGAAGTCAATGTTGTTTTAACCTTATAGGAGGATGGTGTGGCATGTCATACTATTTTTCCTTAAATTTCCGCACATTTATCCAGGTTAGTGTTTCTTCAAACTTGGAAATACATTGAGCACTGTTGGTGCCAGTTGACTTTTCATTAGCTTTAGCGTTTCGATTCACGTCCAAGAACACATAAAGCTTATTTATCAGGCATTCATTAAATGGAGACTTCAACAAAGTGCAGTTCATCAGAGCTGGTAGACATGCCGCTATTTAACTTCACTTACTTGAACCGAAATACAAGGCGCCGCTCAAAACAATTGAGAAAAAATTTAAATTTGTGAAATAACGCCTTACATTTATTCCCCCGATTTACTTCAAGTTGCTATAATAATCTTGAAGCAAGTAATGAAGTAGATGTCAATGTAACTGAATTATTACAGTAAAATATATTCCGTTTAACATATTCCAGAATTTTGTGAAATTTTATAATTTTGAATAGAATTTTGACTCTTTTCCGGAGCGCTACTTTAGTCATTTTCACATGGACAAAAAATATTCAACTTTTTTTTAATGAGTCGGTTTTTGGGGCAGGAATGTGACAAGCCACAAGATGAGTGACTTGTCGATCAAAATTTTTGTTCTTCATAACTAAAACTGAAATGAACCTGACAATGGATTACGTCATTGGGAGAAAAACATATCTGGTTTTAGTGTTGCAGAATTTAAAATGTATAAAACCAAAAATAATATTTGCAGAATTTTTCATAAGTTGGAAATTGGCCTACTGAAAGTTCACATCATGTGGCATATCACATTCTTACCCCGAGCCCTTCAATTACATTTGTATTGCCAATGTACATCAAAACGTAAATACACAGGGTGTGCAATAACTGTACGATTTATTGCACACCCTGTGTACGTCTTTTGTGACTAGTTGAACTATTAAAGTTTTTTTTTTTAAATTCCTGCATGAAAATCATTATAAGAACCTTTAAACCGTTATATTTGAGTACAGTAGCATTTTTGGGGATAAAATTAATGAAAACAAAAGACTCATTTCGTTTATACCTCGTTTTCATTTATATACTGTTCCATCCCATCCCCTACGGTGGCCATTCGATGGATTTTCGAGATAGATAAAATTGTTAGAGCCCATGCCATATGATTATGAGGCATATAAAAGATCCATTTATAATTCGTTTTGCTTTGAATGTCCTCGCCAAAATTAAATCAATCGAGCAGTTTCGCTTCGAGAGTTCCCAGGTGCCTCCATCTGGTGGGAAACTTGGCGGCAAAATTATTTGTGCCTAAATGGTGGCATGTGAAAATCTGGATGCCACACCGGGGAAGCATGCAAGGTCTGCAAAATTCCAAATAGCCTAATGCAGTAACATCAGAGAGCAAAAAAAAGAGAAAAAAAATCCAGTCTCTTGAACGACGAATACACGATGTTTTACTATATAAATAATTGTTAATTCGCGTGTCTAAAAAAATTGAACTTTTTGCAGAAATTTCCGAAAGTTTTTAAAGTAATTACATTATCCTGCCCACAGAGGAATATTGATAAGTAACTACACGATAAACGGAAGTACTGCAGTGTTGCCAACTGTAAAAAACAAAATTGCAGATTCTAAATCTGAAAACTACGGTACCAGTGCAAAAAATATTCTACTAACTGATAATTTATTCGATTTGTAATTACTTTTTTTTCTTTTGAATGGAAAAACTTGTTTTTCCCTTTTTTACGCAAACAGAGAAATGTTAAATTTTATAACTGACGGGGGTCGGTCAACAGGACCAGTGGTTGAAAATCCCTTCCATAAAACATTGTTTACTCAGAGTTTACACATAGAAACATTTTAACATATTAGCAGTAACAAACATAACATCTTATACTCTAGCTAGAACTTACAGTCAAATCACAAACAGAACTTTCTGTTCTCAATTACAAACACTACTAATGATGGTGGTAATTGTATGTAAATGAAAAACAGTAAAAAGACTGTTTTCCAGACCTGGATGTCTTCCTCGATGAAATCATCCGGAGATTGAGGAGAAGAATACAACCCGGAATCGTACATGTCGGGCCAGTCAGTAGGCAAGTTGTTGGGAGCAAACACACTAACTATGCTTCGAGAAATCGGCGCATTGTTGAGGCCAAAGCCTTGTGTGTGTCCATAACCTTAAACAAAACAAAGGAGATTAAACATGGTTCATTGTACTCCGAAAACTTTCTAAAAAGAACACTTTGATGTTGTTTTTTAACAAATATAAAAATAAAATTTCTTGCTACATTTTATAACTAATTAAAATCAATATCAACTAATTCAAATGTTGTTCAAAGTATTATTTTTAGATCAGTACTTATTTTTAAATGCTGTAACAGCACTTATTTTCACGCTGCTTTAATTTTCGTAAATCCGTCGTAATTGGGGAAAATTTAAGCCTCAATGAAATATTTCAACTTTGTATATGCAGATCGTTTGTGAACTCTTGGGGAAAAACTTTAAGGGGGGATATTACACATCTGGACAAATAAGGATATAGAATGGCAAAGATAAGAATGGCAAAAATAAGGATAACAAACGTCGTGCGAAAGAGATAGGAGCTATTTAAGTTTAGGGATCAAAATTTCAAATGATCATAAAAAACGAAAAAATTGATTGATTCGTTTGCGATTTTGGCTAAAATTATTATTTTTATCAGTATTTTCTTGGAGATGAATTATGAAGATGTAATTTAGAAAATGCTGATAGAGCGTTTGAACTACACTTTGTCACAAAACAAAAGAATGTATGCATCAAGAATAAATTGAGCTGCAACCAACAAAATCGGCAGGAATGTAGTTTCGTAAGAGTTGATTTTAATTTCGCCGCCAGTGACGAAAGGGTAAGCGCGCTATGCGCATACGAGATGCGCAGATACGTACGATTGAAAGTGTGAAAGCTAGTGTCAAAGGGCACTTCAAATGAAACTGTCGAGTTGTAAGATCGCGAGTGTGACTAGGACCACCTTTCAGAGGTATACAAACACTTGTTGGACTTTTTAAAAGGACGTGCAGTAGGTCTCAGAGAAGCAGGTTGGTTGCACGTGCATCCACCTCGGTAGAAGCGATATGGTAGTAGCTTAGTGTAGGTAAAAATCAATGAATCACTCCATTGCGTCGGTTAAGGCATTCTTGCAACATAAACGAGCACGAAGATCGCACATCATAAGAGCAGCCACTACCATATCAACAATGTCGCTAACATTAGTGCCATGCCGTTTAACACCTTCCAAAAAACTGATGGTATCAATTAAAACAATCCTGAGTAAACTGAAAGAAGGTGGTATCTCGAACCGGAGTGCATTGCGATGCATTGGATTTTCGCTGCACTGGATTAGCCCGGGTTTTGACAGACATTAGGCATGTTATTTTCAACGATGAATCCCGATTTAGTCCCAATGGTTATAGGTAACCATTTCACTCCATACCACACCGTGTTTTATTTTGCATAGCTGTTAGAGACGCTATACAACTTACGGTTTTGTAACCGTTATTCTATCACAATTTCTTAAGAAAACAATCTTTTATTCGTAATTTTTAATCATTTCCATATCTTGTCATACGCCATATCCATTTTAAATTTTGTGAAGATCGCTCGTTTCCTTTTGGGTTAATGTATTTGCTTTTTGTGACAGAGTGTTTTTCAACTTCTGAACACAGTTCAGTTTGCACAACTTAATCACGCCCAATGATTCTGATTTTGAGCTGAAAATTTAAGTTTAAGTTCAAGCATTGGCAAAAATCTAAGCTATTCAAAAATAGCGGTAAAACATAGTTGCTCGTTACTCCGAAGTCTAAAGCGCCCTCTATCGGCATTTTTTAAACTACATCTTAAAAATTTGTTTTCAAGAAAATACTGATAAAAAGGATAATTTCAGCAAATCGACCAGTTTTTCCGTTTTTTATGATTATTTGAAATTTTGGACCCTAAACTTTAATGGCGTTTATTTCCCTCGGAAAACGTTTGGGTCTCTTACTTTTGTCATTATATTGTTTGTCTTAATGTGAACTATGGCTCCTTAAAATTTGGCTCAAGAGTTCAGAAACACCACGTATGATAAACTTTCGGTTCTGTTCGTAGAAAAATCTCTAAATTTTCAGCTTTGCGAATTTCGTGAAAATTAGGGGTCACGAAAATAAGTTCTTGTATGTAAAACGTTCTATGTTCTTCTAAAAACGATGAAAAAGTAGATTAAAAAAAATCCGTTTACTTTCTGATCCGATTTCAACACTTTTGACAAAAGATTTTCCAAAAATTATCAGAAACCGTTTCATCATTCCTTATTTCTTCAAGTGGTGAAATGATAAGCATCTGAACCGTAACACTTAAGAGAAAGCTGTCAGCAAAACAATTAGTATTCTCGCAATTAATATAACTATGAATGCAAACGAATGATTTTAAGTAAGTAAATGGAATAATCTCTGCTCTGTCAATAGTTATAAACAAAATCTGACATAAAATTATTTTTAAAAAAATTAAAAAGATAAGTAAATATATTTAGATTACGAAAATGGTGAAATTTTTAACAAAGAAATAAAAGTGTTGAAAGAACTCCAGTAGAAGTAAAGAAATAATAATTATAGCCCTGTACTTAGAGTCAACAGAGGAATGACAGATGATGGTACTTTACTTAGAATCTGGTATACCAATACATTATAGTAGTGTTGGTACCAGTTTCAAAGTGATAAACATGACAAAAATAGACATTGCATTATCGATTGCTGCCAACATTTGTGCCAGTTTTTATCAAAGAATTAAACGTGACAAAAATAGACATTGCAGTACCGCAGTTAAAAAAATCGGAGCCAGCATTTATTGAAGATTTAAATGTGACAAATACAGACATTGCAATATACCTAGCTGGCAACATACCTGCCAGTTTTTTTCATAAAGATTTAAACGTGACAAAAATAAACATTTCAATATTATAACTGCCACCATTTGAGTGTAATAGTGTTTTCCTTATAAACATCTGGATTTTTTGAATCAGTACCGTACACGAGGTTTCTGTTACAGTGACCGCCACTTACTAAAATTACATTCGTTCTCATGTCATTTGATTTTATAAAGCGGCTGATTTGATAAACCGGCATACCTACCTTTAAAAAAGTGAAAAGTTTTTGAAGTTTAAATACTTTAGAAAACGAAATGAATTACGTTTTTTTATTTTTGTTTCAAGTATTTCAAAATACAGTTCTCATTTTAACTAAACATGTTTTTTTTTTTTAACACAAGGGTCTTAAAATATTGGCGTACTGCAGTTTGGTCAACCAAATTGTAGAGTAAAGATTCAATATCGTTTGAGAGTTTACTAAATGTTTTGTATCGTTTAATATTTTATTTTCTTCCTTGTTCTAAAGTTTATCGGTATCATCAAGTGCTTTTCTGACATCCATTGAAGACGCAAATTGAAATGAAGAAAGAAGAAATTGAAGAGGAAATTAAAATTGAAGAGAGAGAGAGAGAGATTTCCTCATCTTCCGAGACCAATTCCTTCACTTCTTGGTGCTTCTCTATGATTTTTTTTCAAAATTTTGATTTTATAAAACGGCGATAGTTTTTTTTTTAAAGGATGGTTTTAACATGTTTTGGTATTGCAATGACACTGTTCTTCCAGATTTGATTGTAAAAAGCGGCTGTTTTTATAACCCAGTGATTTTATTAGTGGCGGATACTGTATATGGGTATCCCCTGCAAACATTTTGAACACATTTATCATGACAATTATTAGCTTTTTATCTGACCCTAACTAAATGTGTGGTATCATAAGTAGTTGGACCAGTGACTTACTATTTTAGTTTAGATAAAATAGGGAAAACCTTAATTGAAAATTAAAGAAAATATTACAGCTATGGAGAAGAGCAACTTCTAAGTTTTAACTACATTAGAATTATTTCGTAGTAAGTTACCGCCCTAAGCCATGCTAAGGCAGAAATACTTAAAATTCACCACCAGCTCAGTTATTCCATCAGAGGACTGCAGTTTCATATGATGTAGTTCATAATATGCAGTTCATATGATGGAATAACTGAGCTGGAGGTGTATTTTAAGTACGTTAGAATTAGTTTTCACCATTTACTCGAACTGCAACATTCGTATAAAAACTTTTTTAAAAAACTTTAAATCTGGCCATAACTAGTCATTTACAGTTTTTAAAAAGAATTTTTAGGATTCAGCTCAACTTTACAGACAAATAGCTACCTGAATTCTGCCGATAGGAGGTCGATATGTTTTCGTAGGAAGAAGCTCCGTTGAGGTTGGCCATGAGAACGTTGTGTACGTTGTTCCCCATCATATTCCCGCCACCGCCGTTTCCACTGCCGCCCATGCCCCTCTTAGAGAGGGCCGGACTGTGTCCCCGTGATGAACCAGCAGGCGAGTAGGGGCTATGGGCAGGAGACGAGCCCCTCCCGGGACCTGAACCACTGCCTGGTGTGTCAGGTGGCTCCAGACCGCCCCTTGGTCCACCACTTGTGCCCATCCCGGGGCTGCTCCTTCGCTGTCTGTTCATTGTCTCCAGCATATTAAGGTCACTGGGGAAATGGCAATGTCGTTAGTGGACATTTTTCAAATAAAAAAAGCAATACTTTCGAATATTAGATCATAACACTGGTAAACAACATGTCAGCACAAGAAACATTGTGTGTTCCTAAGGTTGTTTTGATACTAATTTAAACTAGAGTAAGTCGGGGTGTCACGCCTCGCTACGTAAAATGCACCGGAAACTGTGTTCTACTGTTTCAGTATCAGAGTCGACTGTATCGATTTTTTCCAGGGCATTTGTAAAAAGAAGTTCAACGCATACATTACAGCCATTTTCAGCAAATTTTTAGAGGAAATTACAGTTTTATTCCAGAAAAAAAAAAAAAAACATAAAACAAAGAATGACTTTTAACGCAACTTTTACAGTTTTACCCTACATTTTCATTTTGCTAGAACAAAATTTATTTTGATTTTTCATTTCGCTGCTCATATTGAGATTTGGGTTGATTTGGCTTAACTTAATTAATTTTAAATACTTTTGCTTGTTGTAACAAGTTTGGGAAAGTGGGTCATTTAACTTGGTGGATTGGGGCGAATTGTTATGGACTGTCAAGGAAATATGCCAAAAACTTGAATTATTTTTTATTTTTCTATTTATGTTTATTATTATCTATTTATTTATATTTATTACTTTTTGGCTGTAAAAAAAATTGTAGTTTTTGTGTTGATAGATTTAACACAGCATGCGAATCAACACTAAGCGACACAGAAAAAATTATCTTTTTTTATTTTATTATTATAAAATTAAAAGGAAAAAGTTTTTTTTCATAGGGGCACGTGATACCTCGACTTACCTTTTGCCATTAGAGTTTTTCCATCACTCGATTTTTGTACACAATTATAGGTTGTAAGTTATATATTCGTTCAATATATGTATCTATATATCGTTCTGTCAAAAACACATAACTGAACAAAAATATCATGCTTTGAATGAAACAAACGGGGCATTAGGACCCGTGTTTACTGTTACTACGGTGGCAACATTGTAGTTCGCCTGATTGGCCCTCATTGTTTGTGATCCATGCTATCTGAATTGAATAGTTTTTGTGCTTATATATTTGAGTGCGGGTGCGTTTTCACTTCGTGCAGATGTTTTAAAGTAGGAATTGGTTCGTGAAATGTTATATAATCTAGTTTATTCAATCACAGTTTCATTTTTGTCATTCACACAACTATGTTAATCTTGATATTTCTCGTAAATTATGCCAAAGAAATGTGTAAATGATTCAGAAGCATTTGTGGTTATTTTTTCTGTCACATTTGTGGAGATTGAACATTTAAAACAACAATGTAGTCCGACATCTTTAATTTGGAAATATTGTAGAGTATTGTGTCGGTTGCAAAGTGAGGGACCAAGATAAAAGGTGGGAGTCCCTTGCTGTTCTATTTGTTTGAAATGTTCATTTTAATGGATTAATGGATCTTGAAACAGCAGCCCTGCTATACGAGGTGGGGCGTAAGCAACAGTTCTTCTTCCAACTATTGTTTATTCGTATACCACGCGGTATATTCGTATACCGTATCGTGTATTCGTATGCCAATTTCCTCATAGTGAAGTAAGACCTGTATTACTATTTCTTATACACATATAAATACAGAAGAACTCTTAAAGCATTTTGAAATGACTGGATCCAGCTTCCAAATGACCAGGAATATGATTTTTTTGTTTGGTATGTATACTGCCGCGGACAGGTAATCGGCAGTATCTGCAGAAATGAGAGATATTCAAAAAAATGCGTTCTGGATTCAATGCTAAAAATAGGGAAATGCGCGATTTTTTCGCGCTGGTTTCTTCAGCGGAAACCAAATAAGCAAGCTTGTACAGTGAAGCTAAAGTACAATAGCTGACAAAAATGCAAAAAAATGAAAAGTTTGCAGTTCTACCTGCTCTTGGCAGTATAAGGGCACAAGGCTTAGTAAAATTATATTATCTTCTAAATCAGCGTTTCTTAAATTGTGTTCCGCGAAACCCCAGGGTTCCACGAAGCTCTCTCAGGGGTTCCACGAGATTTGCATGTTTTCTTTTCACATCTTTCAAATTTGTTCTTCAGAAAATCGATAAAATTAACGATTTTTAAAAATTAAAAATAAATTTACTTTTACTTTCGTATACTATTCTGATAGTTATTACCCATCAGGGTTAGTCACTATAGGAATAATTTTATTCGCAGCCTACTATCAAAAATAGCTTGAAATTGTGCCTTCAAGATTTCAGATTTACAATTTTTCCAAAATCAATCCCAAAGCACCTCCTTCTCACCTAATGTTTTCAAAGATAGGCTAAAATTGCGTTTTAAAAACTTCGATCGAAAAATTCCGAGAAAAGCTTCTGAACCTCTAATATCACTAAAGATATTTTAAAAGTGATTTTAAAATTGAAAAACTTATGGAAGTGCACACCAAAAATTACGTTTTTTGTGGTCAATTTCATACATTTTGCTCTTGATATCAGCTACGCTAAATATATCTCTAAAAGCATTTGAGAGGACAATTTTAACATTTAACGAGTAAGGACCAATTTAAGAAATGGTGCTAGTCAAGGGGATCTAAATGTTGTAACTCTGTCTAACATTAACACATAGAAACATCTAAGTCCATAATTTATAAATAACGAAAAAATTGTTGGAAAATTAAAGCCATTTTTATTTTTAAGGCTTAAAAACTTTTTCTGTGTAAATTTAAGTGTTTTTTTAATATCATTGTTTTTAGGTAAAAAAAACTCTTCCGAATTAAAACTGTGTTTAATCAAAAACTCATTCATTAGTTCTGATGTTATTTGTCCCTTTTAAAATATAACAAATAGGAGTGCATGTATTGGTATTTTACAATAACAAATAATAACTAGCAGTTATCAATAGTTTGCATAATCATTAATGAAATATAATTAATTAGCTATTTAATGACAAATACAAATTGTATGTGAGAGTTTGTTTGTGGATTGCACCTGGGCTTCCTCCGAAACAGAATCCTGGCTACACCACTGCAAACTGGTGACGAAAAATCATGGATTCCACGAAAAAGTGAGCATTAAAAAAAGGTTCCACTAATAAAAGAAATTAAGAAACGCTGTTCTAAATCAATCAAAGCATCCATCATTTATTGTTTGAAGTTTCTTACCATCGAATAACGATTTCTACTTCATCCGCAGAGGAAGCAATAATTCTCTGTACCTCTTCATACGTTCTACCCGTTAGAGGAACACCATTCCATTCCAAAACTTGATCCCCTAAAATTGGGAAAAAAAAGTAATGATATTTTAAAACTGAAGGAAATAACCGAGGCATCTCACAATCACTTAAGCACCGTAAGAAGATAAGAAGATTAGACAGTGAAACGAAAAGCTAATACCCTCTGTTTTTTTTTTTTTTTTTTTTGATAGAAGCAATCGAATTTCGTGACACAATGCAGAATGCAGAGAAATTTAAAGTTTGGATAAAATGATATCATGTCAAAAAACAGTAACAGCAAACCATTTAAATAGATCTATTATCTTTTATTTAAACATATAAGCGTTTGGTCTTGATTATTTTTTTTTCATTGAAAACCTATATATTTTTTATTTAAATTTTATTTTTTCATATGCCGCTAGAGAATAGAAAATATTTTTCACATCAATAGCGAATAATCGCTCTGTATAGAGATAATTTAAGAAGTACCTGGTTAGTGCTGTTATTCAGGGTAAAATTGTGATTTTCGCCGTCTAACTTTGAACCAAATTTTTTAGTATATTTGACTTTGACTAAATACTAAAAGGCACAGTACTGCATTTTTCTGGCAAGGTTATGAAAAACGTTTTCGACAATGTTTTTTTACAAAAAAAAAATAAATAAAAAATAATGTAGCCATTATCAAACACAACTCATTGCAAGATTCAATCATTCTGGATGGCTGTTTGGACGATTTTTTTTTCTTGTTTTTTTAATTGGTGAAATAGTTTTCATTACATTGTAATGATGCATACTATATTGCAAAATATATAAAAAAATATGCTGGGAAGTACAAAGAGGGAATTTTTAAAGATTTAAAAGATTTAATTTGATGCGTTAAAGTTGCACTACTTTTATGAAAATAGTTTTTTTTTTTTTTTTGTATGCCACTTATGACGTTGTTCACAGATAGTTTAAATGTGAGGATTGCTAAAAACGAGGCTAATCCTTCATTTCAAGGGCAGTCGGTACCATGAATACACATAATACTAAATTGCTGAACTTGAAGCAAACTCAAAAACTGAATGATAGAAACTTTCAACTTTCATTGTTTTTAAGTGATGTCTAAGAGTGTACTGAAATGAAACTTTAAGGCCAGTCTGCTTTTTTTATAACTTATTAAATTTCAACGAATAGTCACTTTTTAAATGCAAAACGAAGTTTTTGACCATAAAAACAGCTGTTTAGGAAAAAGCGTCAGTTCTAAAGAAAACATTTCAGTACAAGTATAAATACATAATTCAAATGTGTGGAAAATTTCAAAGTAATTTGTAAAGTAATTTTCTAGAAAAAATGCATGAGTTTTCAAAATTGATGTTTAAAAAAATCGTGTTTAAAAATAAATTGTAAGTGCAATTAATATTGCATTCCTGTCGAATTAAAATTCAGATTCATTTATTTTTCATCTACGTAGAAGCGTGAGTTACTTGTCGCTTCAAACCTTTTGATTTGAATATTTTAAAATATAAAAACAGAAGAAATATTTATTAAGGCGTTACTAAATCCCTGTAAATGGATTTAAATATTTTTATCTCTTCATTTTGGATAACTATGCAAAGTATTAGGAGTGTTTCGTTGAATTATGCAGGTTATACCATGTTATACTGTTTCTTACAAAAACACAATTAACACACAATCCTTAAAATACGAATGGGACAGTTTAAAATCGAGAAAAATGTTGCTTAAGTTTCCCTGAACAGGTATCCAACATCTCATACATTTCGTAAATTCAATGCGACATTTTTCTTTTTGTTCAAAATGCACATTCAATAATGGGAGTCGTAAAATAGGCTTTCCCTGTTGACTGTGAGGGAAGTTGCAACCTATTAAATGTTCATATTTTGGCTATTGGATATTGTTAATTGCCCCTCAAAACTAAAAAATTCACCATCGCCAAATTTTAAAACACCGTGGTTGATTTTTAATGAATTTTTAAAAATCCACGCGCAAAAGTGCGCGCTTCTGAAACGTGACGAACCTACGTCACAGGGCGCGAATGGGCAGCCTTCCGCTGAAGATCCCCTGTTTTCGCTAGGAACATTTTGAGCGCGCTGATATTTTTTAGAAATTCAATAATCCTTTTGAACACACTATGGAGCACAATCTAAATAATCTTCCTCAAGTAACATCAATGAGATATTCGAATATTTTCGAGAGGATAAGAGGTTTAATGTTCCAGAAACGCGAGGAGTTAAATGCGAGGAGAAAGCCTTTTACGTTTCGTCTTCGAAGTCGAATGCGTGACCTTCGCTTCTCCCCTTGCGGAAGAGGGGATGACGTCACTTCCTATGCCATTTGACGTCACAAGAGCTTGAACTTTAAAAATTAATTTTAAAAAAATTACTTATTGTATCGCAAAAATTTTTTCACCTATGATGTTCATACATGTTACTCTATCATATAAAAATAAAATCGAAAAATCGAAAACTTCCCTATTTTGTTTAAAACGTTTTTTTGGCGTTAAAATCGTATGTTGGCGATTTATTTGGCACATATTGTTTATTGGCATTAAAAGTATTTGAGGTTTAATCATTTGTTTTTTGTTAGTTCATTGGGTTCGTGACCTATGAATCGTGAAAATGTGCGTGTTACTGTCGTTGGATTACACAAGAAGGGAATGAAAACAGCCGATATTTTTCAAACGACTGGATTCAAGAGTAAAACAGTCTATGACGCTGTGAAACGTTACAAGGAGACTGGAGGGACTGCCGACCGTCTACGGAGTGGTCATCCAACCACTGCAAAATGCCTGGAATGAGATAACGGTGGATGCGTGCGCGAGCATCGTCGGCAATTTCAGACTGCGGCTCCGTAAATGTATTGAAGCGCCCAAGGAGCCAATTTTGAAGAATTGTTATCACTTTTTTGTTTAATGTTATTACTATTGTTTCAATAAAACGTTTTTATTGCTTTAACTTGTTGATTTGTTGAATTATGTGTTAGTTACAGCCTGTTGAAATATCCAATTAAATTGCTGGAACTTTCTCCGCACCCTGTATGTAAGCTAAAAAATAGAATGCGGCATTAAAGATAAGGCAAAGCATTATTTTTCTATATAAGTACCAAGAACAATGAGATATTTGTCGTACCTCTTGTAAGCTTCAAAAAGCTCCCCCCCCCCCCCTCCCTCCGATGAAAAACTCAGGATTTTGCAACCAGAAGAAGCCTTAACTTCTAAACACTTTTTTAGAACTAAAAAGAGGACTTTAAGTGGAACAAAAGGACCAGTTCGGAGCTGTTACAAAGTGAATTTATATTACATTAATGTGTACACCCAAAACTGTTTTTGTGCGATTTTTATTTTTATTTTTGTTTATTTTTTTTATTATTTTTTTTTATGCAATACATGAAAATTATTTATAAAACGAGCGGAAATTATTAAAAAAAAACGAGTGTTAGGTAATATCTTTAGGTGACGAAAGGGGCATCTCGATGGGAAGTCACTGTGACCATACAAAACTTTTCTTATTCGGGAAATTTTTCGGGAGTCGGCAAAATGATCATCACTTGGTTAATTTTGATTTCGTTTAAAGACAACCTTTTGGGTTATTTTCTACTCGAGACTTTTTTTTATGCGGTTCCTATCCACCGCATAAAAAAATATTTAACTGTGTCGCGAAAACAACTTTTTATGGTCACTTGTGAAGTTTCAAAGAATTGTTTTATGCAAATTTTATGTGGTCCCTATCCAACTTTCCCAAAACAACTTTATGACATTTTTAACATTTTGATGAGTTTTGATGAAGTTTTGACGAATTTTTGATGAATTTTGATTTGAAACATTTTTGTGCGTCCCAAAACAACTTTTTATTGTCACTTGTGAAGTTTCAAAGAATTGTTTAACGCAATTTTTATGCGGTCCCTATCCAACTTCCCCAAAACAACTTTATGACATTTTTAACATTTTGATGAATTTTGATGAATTTTTGACGAATTCTTGATGAATTTTGTTTTGAAACATTTTTATGCGGTCCCAAAACAACTTTTTATGGTCACTTGTGAAGTTTCAAAGAATTGTTTTATGCGGTCCCTATCCACCGCATAAATACAGGTTTGGGTATACTCCTGGGTACATAAACAATAACAATCACCTTCTTTAACTTCTCCTAAAGTTTCAACGACACCACCGGGAAAAATTTTAGCAACATAAGCTCCTATCATTCCATTCGAACCAGGCACTTCTTTTCCTCCAACGACCTTCATTCCTAACCCATTGCCTGTAGAAACAAATGACACAATAATAAGTTATAATTCAATGTAAGCAGTAAAAATTCATAGATTTAAAGAAAAACAAAACCATAAACTTTACAAAATTTTTAAATTTTGATAAATTAACAACTTCTTTTTGCGCCTTCAATTGCGTATAAATCTTTGAAGAATTAATTTGTTTAAAAACTTGTTTTAAGTTTCTATAATCATTACTTTCTTCACAGTCCGGCATGATAACTGTGAAACAACTTGCATCCATTTTTTATAATTTCATTAACATCATAAAAAATATATAAATAAAACGTTAGCAATAGTTTTAAATGTATGACAAGTGATACGTAAAAAGCAAGATTTCATAGCGTTGCTCCCAAAATCTTTTTTTACAAAATTATGAAAGCTCAAAGACTTTTTTCTCACGGTACGAGACTGCGTAATGACTAACTAGACTCCTTAATTTACATTTACTTTTGCATTTACAACATGAAAGACAAAAATAATAATTTTATCACACTTTTTTTAGAAAACAGAAAACAATTAGAACGTACAGAGTGTTAAAAAAAATATAAAAAAAAATTTCAGCCTTAGCAAAAGATTCTTCGTCATTCAGAAACATGTGATCACTCAATGTTCAGAATGCCTAATTATGACGTATGAATTGATTGACTTGCCTACAATGACCTATGTAGAAAGCCAGAGGAATAATACTCGATAACATAAGTTTAAAAGTATTACGTCATAGTCAAGATAAATCAAATAATTAGTGCGAAAAATATGTAAACGTTTATCAAGAGAAAATGCAATATTATACTTGGTGCTATTCATGGCCCCCCAAAAAATCGAAATTTTGCATCCCCTATTGGGTATGCTAGTCTAGAAAATAAAAGCCTAAAATAAAACTTCTGTGTACCCAAACATTTAAATATTAATTAAAAATATGCATCTACTGCTATCTAATGTATCAATAAAGACATTCCAAATATTTTCTCTACATTAACATTCTTTATTTAATTTGAATGCATGCATAAATACATAACAAGACACTGCACTCAGAAACAAACAGACGCAACTACTTGTAATAGTGATGAGCGCATGTTTATAAACTGTGTGTAATGATAAGGGGTGAAAAGAAGGCTCGTGATGTTCTGATGCGTCTAATATGGGACGCGCGCGAAGGATGATGATATATTTTTCAATAAAATACAGATGTTTGTATTTTAGAAACATTTCTTTATTATTCACTAACATCCCCGGTTTGATTTTTTGCATGATCCGGGCAGGTTGGGCAGTATAATTATTCAGCATCAATGCGATTGAGAAACAATTGAGAGCAGAAATTGGCAAAAATAATATAAGAATGTTAAGCAAATGAACAAGAAGAAGAATATGCTATTCAATGACAAAATGAATGGGCGAATCGAGACTTTTTCTACGCTACTGCAATTGTGAGAGATTCAGAGGGATTACTTCAAGTTCATTAGATTTTGGTGTCCGATCACACACTCCTATGTTTTTCTGAACTGTTTTTATGTTTTAAGCCACTTGCTCTCACACGATTTTGAATCACACCCTGTATGAGTTAAATGAATGCGTTTAGTAATTGTCAAGTAATGCGTTGCTATAGAGAACAGATTTCTCTTTACCACTGACGGAACGATCCTTGGGGTCCCGGGTGAGAAGTATCCTCTTCACAGGAAAATCATATTTTTGGCTTGCTTTGGATGCCGGGGCTCTCTGAAAGCAGCAAATACATTATTTCAGATATTATAATTTCAGCAAGAGTATTAACTTTATAATGATATCAATCCATGGGTGACGGCGAAAGGGCTTTTATTAAAATTAAATACCACTAAAACGTAAGGGACTGAAACCCTAAAATATCAAATTTTAAAACATTTTGTTTATTACTGTCCATGATGTGGGCATATCCAACTTTTGGGGGAACTACGTTCAAGAGGCATTTCAAATTTATAATCTATTAAATAAAACCTTTTTTCTTTCTTTTTTTTTTGCATATCGCTTTTCTTGCGTTATTTTATAACACATGATCATTCCATGTGAAGACGACAATAGTATTCGAACTCCAAATATCAGTTTTTAACGCATATTTTCTATTAATGACCGAAATATAGACAGCTGTAAAACGGTCATTTTTATTAAATTTCGGACATTCTTATTTTGGCATTACTGTTCGAACTGACATTTTTTTTTTTGAAATAATGGTTCAAATTCAACAATTTTGGTACGAATTTATAGCTATTTAGATGAAAAACAAAAATCTAGGTTTTAAATGAAGTTAAATTTATGTTGTACTACATTCTTACAAGAAAAATGAAAAATAAAATCATCTTTAGAGTGTATCCAAATTCAATGGTTTGTAAAAGTAAATGCAATCATTTTTTTCTGAAAAGTGTTGAAAGCACAGGCAAATTTTTCTTAAATTCAGGATATCAAGGAAGAAACTTCTAGTTGCTAAAATATTCTTGTAAAAAGTCTTCTAAAACTAAAGTTTTTATCTCTTTTTTCTTCATCTTTCTTTTAAGTATTAAGTGATTATTTACAATACTAAAAAGAATGAATTTTAAGCAATTATTTTGTAAACTGTATCATCTAGAACTAGCTCTAAATGATGCAAGCTGCCATATAATTTATTGTGTTGTATCTTCGTTTTTTTCCTTCTTTAAACGAGAACAGTTATGACTTCAGTAGAAAACAATATTAAATTAATTTTTTTTTATTTATTTTTTTTTAATTGGAAAGTGAAAAAATTGAAATAACTTCGAACAACAAGTAGTTTTAATGAGCAGTTTAAAATTAACAGATGACTCTTTTAATGTTATTAAGAACATTTATTTGCACATTTTGAATTTAATAGAACTATGGGAACGGTCGATATTTCCTAACATATTCATCAGCGGTTTTCTCAATCTGTGAGGTGAGCTGTCTTAGTGCGGCATGCGAACTCTAAAAGAGGGCACGAGCATCAGCAAGTTGAAACCTATATTGAAGTAAAGTTTTACCATTTAATGAAAGCTGTAGGAGTCTATTATTTAATTTAAAAAAAAAGTTTAAATCAATGCATGGGCAAATGAAGAAGGAAATCAGTTGTTGGAAAAACCATAGCTGAAATGAAAAACAGATTTCAGGCCATTGCCTGCAACGAGAATACATCTGAAATTTACTTCATCAGGTTTCAAAGCGATCTGGGAAAGATTTCGAACATACTAAAATACTTGTAGTTAAAGTAAGTAAATGAAAGAATATGTATGTATGTATGTTCTAAGGAAAAATTTACGTCGGATCCCGACCAAATTTGGCAGGGAGGTACTTAGGCATAAATGAAGGAACGTAGAGGAGGGGAGCAGGGGGTTCAAGCGCCAAAGCAGTGCCGAACCGCCCGAATTTTAATCTTGAGATCCGAAAATGGCATTAAATGCCTATTTCGGCTCGAAAAAGATATATGATTGTCTTGATTTCAGTCTCCCCCATGAAACTACCCCTGAAGTAGAATGATTTTCTTCGGATTTCAAAACCACCAAAGCTGTAAAACCACCAGAAGAAAAGTTTTAGCAGTTTTAAGCAAGGGAAAATGTATCGTTTACCGTGAGTCCAGTTTTAATTAGCCAGTTTAAATCATTGAGAAGAAAAATGATCTGTTTCCATTTTCCTGTATTGTATAAACAAATAAAATTTTCTTTTTTTTCTCTTTGTGACTTCTCCTGTAATGGAGAAATTATAAAAAAAATACGATTTTGGTTATTTTTTGCCCATTTATCTATTTATTTGTTTTTAAGCACTTTTATTATACTTGGCACTTTTGTCACGGAAATTCTGAGGCATGCTTTTGCTTACATCTCAGAAACTAGACCACTTAGAAACATCGGGATTTCACTAAATGATTTGTTTAATCTCAAGGTACAACGTAACGCTAAAAAATTTAATTCTAAAATAAAATTATTATTTCGGTTAGGATGGAAAACAGTAAAAATCATGTAACTCCCCCATTGAATGATAAAATACAAAACCCTTTGTTACAAAAATTCGTTGCCTTACAAAATCAATATTAATAGTAATCATAATGAAAACTTTGAATCAAGGCTTCTCTGAAGCAAGCATGCAATTTATTTACTATCATTGTTCTCATAAGATTTTTATCATCATCTATGCAACCTAAATACTTATATCTAATGTGGTGTTGATCTATACCAATAGCCGACAACGGGGCTAAGTAAAGATACAAATTAGGATCTTTATCACGAGTAAATTATGTGATGTGAAACATAAATTAGTTCGGGAAACCTTTAATACTTAAATGGTTCCAATTAAATTAACGCACAAATATATGCTACAGGGGATTACAAGAAGTAATTTTTAGAGCCAATTGCTTAAAGTTTTAGACACGTATATAGGTTTTTTCCCTTTAGTATGGAGCATAAATATGAAAAAGTAAGGTAACTTTTAGTGTATGTGACATTATTTTTTCTGAAATACATTTACACCAAAAAGGAAAAAATAAGACAAAAAATGAAAAAAAAAAACTATGAACTTTTCATAATCCACTTAAAATTTAAAACTAATTTTTCTGGGTCAGAAAGGACAGTTTAAGTATTCCTGTAGTTTTCAATTATTCCAAGAAAATGATACCACAAACAAATAAATTGGGGCTCAGGTTATGCAGAGAATTTCTCTCTTATCATTATCTAGCTTTCAATCATAAATTTGAGTGTTGAAACATGCACCTGAGCCGCACTTTTCATCTTTTGTGGAGTCATTTTCTTGGAATAATTGAAAACTACAGGAATACTCAAATAGTCCTTTCTGACCCAGAAAAGTTATATTGTCCTTTTTGAGTGCCTTATGGAAAGAGCTTAGCATATTTTTAAAAATTCTGTTATTATTTGTACTGCCAGCAAAATGAAATAAAGGAATTTAGTTGTATTAAAGGCGGGTTGCGTTTAATTTAATCGGGACTTTCAGATTTGCAGTTAATTTTGAGGAACTGGAGTCGTTATTCCAACCGTAACCTTTACAGAAAATTATACTATTCAAAAAATATCTTTTTGATGATATTCTTCGAAATCTAATATAGTTTCAAAAATGTTGAGGGGTTTTGGAATTTTTTTCTGATTATGAAATGAGTTTTTGAAGCAATATTACCTATACAGATAGATGTTTTTTGAGTTGACATTATTTGAAAACTATAACCCTTATTCTGTCGAGAATTTTTGTGACTATTGTCCAAATTTTAATGGGGATTTTTAGGGACTGCGGTCATTATTTTCACGGGAAAACAGTATTTTATTTTTTTTATTATTTAAACCTAATTGCTGAACACGCGTCACTTTGAAAAACTTTTATTTTCGAGGTAAACCATGCAAAGCTGGGTGACGCAGCTTGTACAGGTTATAAAAGAAGGGAGCCTCATGTAGTTGCACAAATGTCTTCAAACCCTTATAGTTATTTTCTATTATATTCAAACATGCTTCTCAGTCTAGGAGAATATGTGGGTTGACTTTATGGAGACATAACATTGAGTCAATACTGTTCGAATGGAAACAGACAAAAATCATAAAAATTGCAGATAAAAATTGACAACTAAACCGACTCAAAGCTATGTATTATTACAATGTTTAGCACTTACACAGCTTTAAGCACACACAATCGACGACAAAGGAAACATTGATTGACATTTTTAGGGTTTTGGAAGATAATTTTTTAGCACTTGAGAAATTACCGTACCCCGGCTTTCCTTTGCGCCCTGAGCAAAGAAGAGGATTCTTGCATCCGGTGACCCAAGGAATCGTCATCATTATTTTCATCTTCAGGATGATGATGATCCTGATACAATGACTGAGCTGTAAACAGAAACAACATTCTATATGTAGTAGATTTTTAGGCAGGAATAAAGAGTTAAGAGCAAGAATTGTAGAAACTGTAACACCTAGCATTATGATGTGATTCATGCCATATCAGATTTTTTTTTAAAAATTTAACAGCTATTATTTATTTTATTAAAAGACCAAATCTAGAATTTTTTGTTATGAAGTTGAGTTGTTCAGTTTCTAATCAAGCGGATTTTTGAGACATAAAAATTGCCTTGAGCTACTGCTCTTTCCACCAACTTTTTGCATTCAATTTTTTGATGTTCAAAACACAGAAGGGTCTAACTTTATGTAATAAACGATACATTTGCGTCAACTAGTCACCCTAAGGTCAATGAAGGTCACAAAAAAGTGGTCTTCATGACGTTTTTTTTTTGCATTTTTTAGGTCTAAAAACAGCTTGCACTTTTTATTTACCACGACAATTATACGATAAGTTGACACGGCAAGTTGTCGTCTGAAAGACAAGTATAAACACTTTTAAAAATGTATAAATTATTCAAGCATGTTCAATGTGCTTTCAGTTACATTAGGCCGAAATATGGAAACGTCTTATTTTACCGATATACAAACTGTCATAACTTTTTGCGCGAACAACATATTAAAATAATTATTTCGCCATTATAATACTCTATTATGTGTCTTACCGTAGCAGTAGAATCCATTGTGACGAAATGCTTTAAAAAATGATTAAAAATATTTAAACTCTCTCTGTAATTCAACATTATCTCTGTCGTCTGTGTTTTTTTGCTTCTTGATACTACTCTTCTCACTTACTGTTGTTTTAATTATACAGTTTGCTATGTAAAGTGATATTTTAATGTTCAGTGACACCTGTTTAAAATTTTACAAATTTATTTAGTCTTATGTATGACATTAATAACATTTAGGTTCTTCAGGGAACAGTTGATTCAATTTTTTGTTGGAGCCCATAACCTTTTATTTCAATAGAACTAAACAATCTAACGTTGCATTTTTCGAACCGTCTTTTCCCAGTCAAGTGCTATTCCGTTTTTAAAATTTATGAATGAGAATAAAATATATTATAGAAAAACGAAAAGTTGATAAAATAATCAAGTCTCTTTTGTACAACGCTGCTTTATTCCAGTCTGGAGGAGACATTTTTCTGGGAGAAAAGAGTACTTATAATTGTTTTAAATGCATTTCAAACATATATTATTGCGACAGGTTTATTATTTACTCATAAAAATAAGCGAAGCTTAACATGTCAAATTAAAACTGAAGCAAAACAAAAACAATAGATGGTTAAACTAATATTTTGCAAACGAAATCGACTCCGTAAAAGAAAATAATTGCTAACGAAACTAATAAATTTTCATTAGCCTTATTCGAGTAAAGGGAAAACTAAAAAACAAGTATTAAAAAAATTTTACCAATAGTGCCAAACAAAATTTCTGCTTAAACGTCAAAAACTATAAAAATATTTAAAATTAACACCAACAATCAGTTAAAATTAGTGGTTTGAATGAAAAAAAAAAAAAAAAAAAAACATACTAATTTTCTAAATTGAAGAATTATTTTGGAAAAAAAAGCTTCCAATACGCTTTGTAGTAGATTTAATAGTTAGTTTGGTTATTCTTTTTACTAGGTTTTTTTTCACTACATACTTAATAAGTATTGACAAAAAAATATTTACTAGTTAGTAGTAGTAGCAATGCTAGTTATTTCCTATTACAGAGGTTTGACTCTATATAGGAAAAAAAAGATTTTTCACAGAAAATTGGAAAGGATGTCCATGCCAGATCTGTGTACAGAAGACCTCATAGCCCCTAGAACCTTGAAATTTTGAACAAAATTACTTCGAGCAAAACGCTCGCACTTGTTTCTTTTCTTTTCTTTCTTTTTCTTTTTTTTAATTCAAATCAGTTTTTCGTAACTTATTTTTTAAGCTAAACATGACATAAAGTGCCTATTAAGAGGATAAAAGATTTCCCACACCCCTTAACATTCGGTGTCGTTCGAAAGTTTCTGCATCAAATAAAGTTTGTTCCAATTTTCTAAATTAATACAACAGCAGAGATAAGGGTTTCTAATTTATCAAGAAGTCCTAGAATAAACTCGATTCAAACCCGGAGCTGAAGAGCAAAACATAAGACTAGAGACCACGAATTAGAAAGTGTCTTTTCAAGCGTTTAAAACTTCCTTTCTGCAATGCTTAGAGGGGATCTTAGCATCTATAGCTTTGAAAGTTGGTACAAGTAAGTTTGGAACCCGGAAAAGGAGTGCTCTTCACAGCGCTATTTTTTTAGTAAATCGGCTATACGTATTTATATCAAATTACTTTTTTTCTTCGGGTAGGAGTGGGATTGTGCTCTAATTATGAGCTTGTTAAATTTCATTTTCTGCGGAAGGGAGAGGGGAATTTTCATTTTGTGCTAAAACCGAAATTGTAATGCGTTCTTTTACATGATTCTTTGTAATGGACGATATAAATATTCGCGAACCAATAAGATAGCGAAGCAATCTTCAGGGGTTGGGGAGCGGTCAGGGAGCGAAGCGCTCTAGTTTGTTAACTAATAGTTTTATTAGCTGTCGTTTTTGTTTTGTTTCAGTTTTTCATTTGACATTCAACTTTTTTTAAATATGTAAATAATAACTAAGTTGCAACAATTAATGTTTGATTTTCATTTAAAACATTTCTAAGGACACTCCTCCCTCCTCCCCCGGAATCAAGTCTCTTGCACGCTGGAATCATGTCCCCTTGTACAAAGGAGACTTGACCCTTTCACCAACTTCTGTTTATTTTTATAAATATTTTTTTATTTTAATAAATAAATTTTTAAAACGGCAAAGCAATTTGACAGGGAAAAGCCTAATATAAAAATGCGAAGTTAGGTGTTTTAATAAATTCATAAAAAGTTATAAGCTCTAACAAAAAAAGGGACAACCGTCGCCAGACTAACCTAAATGTTATTAATGCCACACATAAAACTAAATAATTTTGAAAATGACATACATGTGTCACTGAACATTAAAATATCACTTTACTTTGCAAACCGTATGATTAAAACACCAGTAAGTGAGGCAAGCAGTATCAAGGAGCAAAAAAACCCAGACTACAGAGATAGGCTAAGTTAAAAAAAATTGTAAAAATTTTTAAAGCATTTTCTTCAATGGATTTTACTGCTATGGTAAGAAACATTATAGAGTTTCATAATTTCAAAAGAATCATTTCAATATGTTGTTCGCGCAAAAATTTATGACAGTTTGAATATCAGTAAAATAAGACATTTTCCATATTTCGATCTAATGTAACTGAAGGTTGCCTGAATGATTTATACATTTTTAAAGTATACTTCTCTTTCAAACGACACTACTTTTGCTGTGGCAACTAAAAAGTGCAAGCTGTTTTCGAGCCTCAAAAATGCTTAAAAAAACGTTGAAAATACCACTTTTTTGTGACCTTCATTGACCTTTGGGCAACTAGTTGTCATAAATTTATCGCTATTATACAAATGTAGACCCTTTGGTATTTAAAACATAAAAAAACTTGGATGCAAACAGTTTGTGAAAAGAGTTGCAGCTCATAGCAATTTCTATGCTTCAATAATACGCTTGGTTTTTGATACCACACCTAAACCTTTAGAAGGTCGTAAAAACTGAACAACTCAGCTTGAGAATTAAAAAAATCGTATTTGGTCTTTTAATAAGATAAGTAACTGCTGGTAATTTGTTGGAAAAAAATCTGAGATGGCATGAATCACAGGCGTGACACTCTCTCTGATTAGAGCTCTTTAAAAAAGCACATAATGACAATGTATTGTTTTCAGAAAAGCAGTTGTTTCAAATTTTAAATTGCAAGTGCAGAATTGGTTATAAGCATAAAAAATAACAAAGTTATGAGACCAGTGGAATGAAGTATTTAGCATATAGTAAATTTAGTGATAGATGAATATACTTCCAATGCCATCATTTTCATTACTAGATTAGCTCACGCAAAACATCTGCTCTCCGGAACATTTAAAATTGGTAAAAATGTGATACAGTGTACAATATTCACACAGTGCCAGAATTGTGGGACTTTTTCTATTACGCCATGATCTCATAATATTTCACTGAAATTCGTGACAATATTTTCAATTTAGTTATAGCTCTATAACCGTGCTACTATGAAGGGAAGACCACTATAAAATACATTTTTGTTTTGAAAACGTTCAATTCAATAACTTTTTTTAAATATTAGTTTCAAACAGCCTTATAAATCGGACCAACGTGCCCCATGCAAGAGGTACGTGAGGGCTGACACCTTTAGCACGTTGAACAGCATTATGGAAACAACTTTTGCTGCAAATTTAGGGATAAATTTCATCCAATATTGTAACTAAATTATTTTCTTTCGTGTTCAGAGTGAAAAACATTCACTTTAAATTATCAATATAACAAATTAAATTAATTTTAATTAATAACCCATCTTGATTCAAAATGTTCATAAATAATTACCATTAGTAAACAGATATTTTTAAACACACATGTTAAAAATAATATTTAGTATCAAGAAGAAACTGACACGCATCAAAGATAAGTTCATGTTGAAGAATTCCCCCCCCCCCCCCACAACCCTATAAACGAACTTACGGTTTTGGGTCTACGAAAAATATATTACACTACTTGGGCGTCAATAAAAAGCATCAAATAAGACAGGAATAAGGCGCTTAATACGTCATAAACGTTAAAAAATTATTTCATTGTCAATGAGAAATGTAGTACATTTCAAATATTTACTTTCAAAAATAATTAATTGAAAAGGTTACACTAAAATTGTAAACATGTTATTCATAAAGTTCCTAAACACAATGTGGACGGATAAAATGTTCGAATTGACGACGGATAAGGGGGGGGGGGCATGACCTCCATGACCCTCTCCTTGCATCCGTCCCTGACCTGAGAATAACTAAATTAGAAAATAGCGGAAAATATCTTTGTACACGCACCAGACCCACTCCTACTTGGCTGTATAGGTGAACTCCCTAAGTTTTCCAGCAGTTTTCTTGACCTCGTAGGCATGTCAGGGAGCAGGGGCATGGCGGGGGTCATCTCGTGTTCCGGAGAAAAATGTCCGGGAGTTGCGGACAGAAGAATGTCCGGTGGTTCGTCCGTGGGAAACGTTGACGCTATCCGGGCAATGCTCTCGTCCATGTCCATTTCCGGATCCTCGTTCGTTTCCTGGTAATAACCGACGTGCTGCTGTTGCTGCTGAGGTTGCTCATCGTACCAGGAATTTGCTGCTTGGATTTCTGTGTTGCCATCGTATTCATACCTATTTGGAGTAAGAACGAATATTGGTTAAGTTAGAAAGAAGTTATTTTTATCTTTCATATAGAGTTAGTTTACCACGTACGATGTATATAAACATATAAATACCCCTTAAATTATTTTTTCTTTAAAGCCTTGGTTGTTTTTTTTTTTAATTAGAAATGTTTTATTTGTTACCTAATAGAAGACGGGAACATATACTAACTTAAAAGCACTGCGATAATTTTCGATCATTTTAAAACAGTTCATTCAAACAGATCATTCAACTTCTACATTGTGGCATTCTTTAAGCTATTGCATTAATTTTTGAGGCAGACACCCTTGAAACTTTAAACTTTGAACTTTGAAATTAGCACAAGTAGATTAAAACTGAAGTCAACAATTAAATACGAATGAAATATATACCACATTTTGCAGTTGAAAAATCATAAAAGCTGAACAAATTTAAAGCATGCTTTAAAACTTGTATGTTGTGGCAATAACAAAGCTTTCTTCTATATCTGTCTTATGAATTCTTGAATTAAACGTATAATTGCTCATGTAATTACTACAACGAAATTCAACTATTAACAAAAACGGGAAGATTTTGGTAATTGGGAAATTAGTGATTTGAATTCGTTGGGGTTTTTTAGCACCAGTAGGGGAGAATGGGGATACTTGATCCCTGGGGAAACATGATCCCACAGACAAAAATGCACCAAAATATATTAAGTAGAGATTTCAATCCTAACAATTATGTTAAAGTTATACTTGTACATAAAAACTGGCTACACTTTGTTTTTTTCAGCCATTTTGTTTTAGCTCAAGAAATGATTAACTGAATGTGTAAAGGAAAACTTTTTTTTAGAAAAGTTTACATTATCCGTTATGTACAACTTAAAAAAATGCACCGAAATGTAAGGTTAAAGTATATAAAGTCTTTAATTTTCGAGACATATTTTTAGTAAAGTGTCACTGATTGTTAATAATAAAACAAATATGTTTGTAAAAATCGCATATTAGGGATTTTTGGTTCCTTCGTTTAGAGGGATGCATGATCCATATGACAATGTAAACACAATGAAAACAATGTAACTGCTGTTTGCTTAGTTGACATTAACTTTAAAAATTAATATAATAACTTTAACATAATAAAATTTATCATAGTATGAGTGATAGATTTAAACAACCACTGCAGTAAATATGCTAAACAATTAAAATATCGGTTCGCACTTGTAACCCACATAACATCTGAAACATTTAAACATAAACTAACTCTACTGATGAATTATGTTCTGATCAGCCAAATGAGCAATGAAAAAAAGAATGAAGAACAAGATGAAATAAATGTCAAATCCTAGTATGAATGAAAAAAAAATTGATTTTTCTATAGTTATATTTACAACATTGAGTTGCCCATGGAGACATATTAGCGGATAGAATGAAAAGTTGTATTTCTAGAGTATGAATAAGTTTTCTAAAGCGAAAAGGTAATATGCTTATTCAATCTTTTTTTCCTGCAAAATTGACAAAAGTGTAGTAAATGAGAATGAATGTGTTAAGTTGCATTCATACAGTTATTTTATCTCTAGAAATCAAGTTAAAATGGTTAAAAGTTGCGTTTGAAATATTTTGTGATTTTAGCTAATTTTGAGAATGTTTATCAGATATTAGAAAATCGATATTGGTGTACGGGAAAGTATGCTTGTTTAGTTCCTGACGGAAATTCTTGTTAATTATAGAGATAGCTTTTCATTTGCCATCGCATATTGACATTTGAATTTATGTTTAGACTGTGAAAAGAATGCATTGTACAGTTGTTAAAAAAGTAGTATTCTGCTCAAAAATAAATATTGACGAAAATTATCACAACAGTCGTTATCTGGGCATTCAATAATGTCTTTAAACACTATGCAACCGTCCATTCTATTACACGTTTCATAGTGTTATACTTTTTTATGTTACAGTTTTTTGAATTACCTTTTTTTCACTATCATTAGTATTTTCTACGATATTATTTTGTGGTCTGAAATTTGTTGAAACATTCTGAAAACTTTACTGATTATATAAAGAGATCATACAATTTGTAAAATGTATTACGAGTGAATTTAATCCAAATGAAATCTAAAATTCGTTTTTCATCATTTAAAATATACGGAGAGTATTTAGCAGATATTTAAGAATCAGAGTAAAAGAATTATACAAGTATACTTGTATTTAGGTCTTAAATAGCTCAAAAAGCATACCAAATGACTACTCAGTTAGTTACCGCCCTATAACCAGGGCTAAGGCAGAAATACATGAAATGCACCGCCAGCTCAGTCAATTCCAGCCGAAGACTGCAGTTTCGTGCTTATTAGCACTCATCAGCCCGGCATAGGAGTGACTGAGCTGGAGGTAGAAAACCTCTTAAGGAAGCCAAGAGTGCCAAACAAACTGGTAGCTAATACAGAATTAGCACTGACCAGACGAGTGACCGAAGCAATGGTTCGGTTCAACTCGAATATTGATGGCAAGGCAGGTATCGGCTGGAATTGACCGAGCTGGCGGTGCATTTCATGTATTTCTGCCTTAGCCGTGGTTATAGTGCGGTAACTTACTGAATATACCTGCCTTGCCATAAATATTCGAGTTGAACCGAACCATTGCTTCGGTCACTCGTCTAATCAAAGCTAATTCTGTATTAGCTACCAGTTTGTTTCGCACTCTTGGCTTCCTTAAGAGGTTTTCCACCTAAAGCTCAGTCACTCCTATGCCGGGCTGATGAGTACTAATAAGCACGAAACTGCAGTCTTCGGCTGGAATTGGCTGAGCTGGCGGCGCATTTCATGTAAATGACTACTATTTAGTGTAATTACAGATCATTTAACATTACTTATGAGGTATACCACTGGTGCCTAACAGACAGCCCCCGGACTAAGTGTGGCCCGTGAAGCCAACTTGCATGGCACGTTGTTTTTTTTTTTTTTTTAAAGTTTTAAATTGAAATTCATGTTTTATCACAAGCCGATATTTGTTAATTTGTTTATGGGAGGCAGATGTAATTAGAAAATGAGCATCAAGTAATGATAAAAACAATTCATGGTTTTCCAACACTAATGCATACGAAGTAATTTCTTATCATCATTTGGAATTTATGACAAGAAATCTACGTAGCTATCTGAGATTGCAAACGCATATACTGAAAATTGTTTTTGTACACTCAAGTTATGACAGCTGTTGTAGAATCGAAATGAGCTGGAAACGTTATTGGTTAACACTTCTTTTAGTTGACTACTTGGAATTGTAGCTAGCCAAAGTTGATGTGAACTGTGCGTTCAATGAAAACCAAATCACCTGTTCCTGGGCATCGTAATGTAGCCGGATTGATAAAAATCTGAAGATCTTGCTTCTGCCGGACTGTAAGTAGCCCAAGCAGACCTCGATAAGGGGCCACTGTAAAGATCCTTTCTCAAAATTTCGTCGATGGCTTTCAGCACGCTGCTTGTATCTTCGCTGTCCGGCTGACGTACAGGCGCTATCAGTGTCTGCTCGGATGTTCGATAAGCTACCGAGCCGGTCGGAGAAGGTGCGTAACCAGGAACCACAGAACCAGGTCGACCTGGGAAAAAAATTACTGTCAATACCCGTAAAACAAACATATATGCATAGTGGGCCCTTTTGTTTTTAATATCAAATGAGTTATGTAAAATCGCTTATTAATCATTAGCAGGGGTGGATACAGACTACCATTTTAGGGGGTCAAGCCTCAGAACTTACGATTTTGGTAATTAACAATTCTGAAACTGCTTGTGGGTCAATAAAAAGCACCAAATCGGAAAGGAATAAGACTCTTAGTAGAGCATAAACGTTACTAATTAATTTCATAAGCAATGATAAGAAGAAATATTTTAAATATTTACTTTAAAAAAAGTAATGAATTGAAACGTTTACTAAAATCGTTTGCATTTTATTCATCAAATGCTTGAACATAATGCGGACGAATAATATTGTCGACGTTTCGGGGGGGGGGGGGGCATGATCCATCCCCCATGACCCTCCCCTTGTATTCGTCACTGATTCCTAGGTATGTCTCAGAGAAACTTAACCCAGGGCGATAATCGTATTTAGTAAAGAGTATTTTAAATAAGTGTAGTTTACAAATAAACGTTTGACGAAAAGTTTATACATAGGAGAATAACTGGTATTTTTTTTACATGAATTACATAAAGAAACATTTTATGCCTGGTTCGATCATGCACTGTCAGCTATCAGAAATTTTTATTTTCAGTTTGATTTTTCAAAACGTTGAACCTCACTGTTCATTCATGAGAAAAGAAAGTCAAGAACCGTATACTGCACTCAAAACCAACTTATTACAACTGTCCAGCTTTTGATACTGCTCAGAGTAAAGAATTAATTATCCTTTTAGGTATAGCTAAATGAAATCCTTAGGATATCAAGCGTTATTGCAATCACAAGTGCTATGGAATCTGCCTTAATGACGTGGCACAAAATACACTAAACAGCAAAAGCATTGAAATTCTTCGCGGTAACTAAAAAGGACTAAACACTCTAAATTTCACAAAGGTTGTAGGTAACACTTGTAGAATGTTATGATGAAATTAAAATGAGTTTCTTTACTCCAGCGTGAGCGTTGACAAATCTAATGTTAATCGGTAAAATTTCACGTTAGAAAGAAATAAATAATCAATAACCATTTTACAAGGACCTCAAAGAGTAAAATATTTGCGAGAAAAAGAAAATTAAAGCACACGCGTCTCTCGTATGACACGGTACTTGTGCTACACGGTTTCGATATAACACGCTTCAAGATTTGAGACTATTATGACACGGATTCGATTGAACATGGTCCAATACTTGAATTTGACGCTACACGGTTTTGACATGACACACATTATAACAGAGAGAATTTCATTTTTGTTCATTGCACTGTTTTAAAAAAAGTATGCCATCAACTCCAAAAAGTTTTTTACAGTAAACTACCGATTATCCGCGGGGCGGATTATCAGCGAGACAATCAACAATCAGGAACAATTATTTTCGCAGTAAAAAGCAAATATTAATGGCTGTTTTTTTGTCGAAAATTTAAATTTAAACTCAAGAGATTTTGCTTTATTTATTTATACATTTATTTATTTATTTATTTGTGCTGTCTACATCGTAATACACTTGTTTTTTTATCAATCTCAAGTTCTGCTGTGCAAAAATACTAACATTTTTACTGTTTACTGTACTTTTTTCACAGTTTGAAGAAAGTATTAGGCATACAGCTAAGTTTTTGAAGAAGGACATTTTTACCTTATTTGGCCCTCATTTCAGTCATTTTGCTGTTTATCCGCGTATTTTCTAATCCGCGGCACTTGTGCCACCAATTCTGTGGATAATCGGGAGTTTACTGCATTTCTTTATTATTATTATTTTATTTTTGTGAAACTGATACAAAAATATTGTGTCTGTCTTCGGCTCGAAAGTCTAGTTTACATATATAAACTTATAAATACCTATTTTTTGTCATCATTATTCTGCAAATAAAAAGATGAAAAATATTTTGTTTCCGATACATTGTAAGAAAATATTATTAGAATTAAACATAAGCTAAATTTGGTAAACGATAAAAACAAAAAGTGTAGCCGAAACAAAATAACAAGTCAAATGTATAGAATAATTCTATTTATTTATTTATTTATTTATTTATTTATTTATTTATTTATTTATTTATTTATTTATTTATTTATTTATTTTTCAAATTTTGTTTCATTGTTGTTGCTGAGACGAAATTTATTGTTACTTGAAACGCTCAGATTCTTTTTTCTGATAATATGCGTTTCATTCTCAGTAAAAAAAGTTGATTAAAATTTTCCTGTTACGCATAGTGATGTTGATTTGAGGTATGAAGAGCAATTAAGTTGTATAATGAACATCAAGTCTTATTTTGGATAAGTGGGGCTGTTGTATGTTTTGGTTGCCAGTTATCGTTTGTATGTTTTATTGAACCGATATTTCAGCTATCACATCTTAAGTCTTGTTCTCGATATAGCATGTTACGCATTGCTTTGATTCATATTATTTAAAAATCTCCTATAACACGGTTTCGATGAAACACGAAACACGGTTTCGAATACCACGATACATATTGACCTGCTTTATATTATGTACATGATTAATTAGTTCAATCAAATAAATAAACAGTTAATTTATAAAAAAATCGTATAGCACGGTTTCGACACTGCACGGTACGAATTGACCGTGTAGTATCGATGGACACCTGTACATGTATTATTTTCCTGAGTTTTTTCATGAACAGGATTCTGTCAACATTTCAAGTTTTTACTCTGAAGTAAATTCGATACCACTGTACCACATTTTTTCTGAACATTTGTCAAATAAGGCTACATTCATCGATACACCAACATGATATTTACAGGGGTGCTCACCTAAGGGTTGCAGAATGCGCCATTGAATTTTTTTCGGAGGGGGTTTTTTAGGGGTATTTTTCTCTTTTTGGGGGGGGCTCTCACTTATGGGGGGTCTACGCGGTATTTAGGGAGAGTGAGTCGCGCCCTTGCTCTTAAGGGGGGGGGACACTCCTGATATTTAAAAAGCATGATCTTTCAACAGTACTAATACTGCGCTTCTTCACAGACAAACGACTCATTATGTATAAGGTAATGGCTGAACTTTCGAAATTACTTGATTCCATTCGATCTCTTCTTTCTGCGAGTTTGCAAAGCTCGTCGTGCAATCTCATGTTCTCTTCGATCTGCTGCCGCCGCCGAGCAATCTCAGCTTTGATCTTCGCCTTCTTTTCTTCTCTCGTCATTTGGTCATCTTCGTCTTCGGACACGTAGGGCGAGGGATGCCAAGATCGAGGTTTCCTGGATTTCTTTTCTTTCCTTAAAAAACAAAGCGAAACATGAGGTATCGATTTTTCTACAGCAGCTTTACACAAGAAAACGTGGTTTACACAAGAAAAATGCGACATGGCTGAACTATATAGTAAATTAGTTCAATAACAAGCCACCTTATCTAATTTTACTAGGACGAAACTAAGACAGGTATTAGACAAAAAATAACGTGCGGTACAAAAACGTCTGTGTTAGACACAAATGTGCAAAATTTGTCACTAACTTTCGCCCTTGTTAGACACAGCCTTGTTATCCCACGCCTGCAAATACAGCGTACGCATAAAAGAATATCCTGGTTTTAAATTTCATAAACTATTAAACTAATTACTGTTAATGATACATAAAAATAACGATAAACTGCCTAAGTTTTTTTGAACGTACGCACCAACTTCAACGTGCAAGATCCGCACTAGCGTAGCCAGGAATTCCTTAAAGGGGGGGGGGGGTCACTACAGTCTCTACACGCGTATTACCTTCTGCATTAGGATTGGGAACAATGTTATTACCAAGACCTCTGGAGGGTGTTATTTTGTCCACCCTACTACGCTGCGCCAATGACGTTCGGCATTGCTGGATTGGTCGTGCAGCTGATGTTACTTTTCCCTTTATGTGTCGGCCAGCCAAATCCCTAAACCTGACCCCATGTGAGTTTTATGGGGTTTCTTCAAAGACAGTGTTTATACTCCATTGCCTACGACATTGCAAGAACTTTGAGATCGCATATGTGTAGCATTACGAAAAAGGGACAGTGGAACACTTCACAATGTACTTTAGATGAGTGTCGCGTTACGAAAGGCGCACACATCGAACACTTGCGAGTAAAAAAAGCTTGTACAGTTTATCTTTAGTTTTATGTATCAGTTATAGTGCTAAGTATAATAGTTTAGGAAATATAAATTTTTAGAACCGGGATACCCTTTTATGCTTAACCTGTAAAGAAACAATTGGATGAGCAATAAAGTTAAGATCAAACGTTTTCTTATATTATTTAAATCGTCAGGTTTAAGAAGGAAGTGAAGACTGTAAAAGGAAAAAAAATAATTTCCCAACTCTAAATTATCTCCAAGAATATGGCTCTACGTGTGAGTGGTAAAAAAGAAACAAAAATCAGTCTCTAAAGGCAGATACAAGCACCTAGAATTTACCTTAAGGTTTAAGAAAGCAATGAATCCTGTACTTATTTTTTTTTCAACCTTATTGATAATTCCGTTTGATGGAAGGTCCGTCTAATAAGTACAAAACCTGGTGATTAACCGTTTAATAACTAACAGAACTGGTGACCCAAGAATTTAAAAAAGAACCTCCAAAATCAATAAATAAAACTGAGACATTTTCCTTTCGAAATACCGACATCTGCAGTATGCTTTTTCAAGTGCAGGTTACGTAACTTCTTGCGAGTTTAGTAATGGCCTCATGAAAAATACATTTCTACTGCAAAAACGAAGAGGTATTTTGATATTTCCTACAGACCAAATGCAATCTGCAAATCAATAGCAAAAAGTTGAATGATCCCAAAAAACTAATCAAATACATTCCGCACGACAAGAAAGCATTCTTCATATTAATAGTAGTTTTATCTACAACACCTCATCCTCATGAAGATCAATCAGTGAATGACTGACTCTGTATATTTTCATTGAATTCATTTAATTTTATTTGTCTTTGTCTTTTGATTTTTCACATTAATTTATACTGTAATCAAAACGAAAATACAATTAATTGTCAATTTAAAAGTTATTTACTATTTTTACATAAGTTTTTTAAAAAAATCTACAAATTTTATTCAATTCTGCATGCATTTTGGATAGACATATATTGTTTTTAATTACTGCACTGTTACTTTAAATAGGGTTCTAAAGTCCAAAAAAAAAACGGGGTGGTCATTGAATGAAAACTCTACCACTTATACAAATTATTCGATTTCAAAAAAAATTTTTTTTTTTTTTTGAGTTTTTTCCTTCTTAAACCTGAATGTTCAATTATCATAGGGCACCACCGTTTAGCAGTACCTTATTTCATACATTTATGTAACTCTGTAACTGTAATGTTTCCACCATTTTATTTCGGTTGATCGATTTTTGTTAATTTACAGTGTCTTTCTCAAAATGTTCCTATTATGCTACACATTAACGCATCAAAAGTTTAACAGGTCTGTTAGTGTCGTATACGCGATAATCTATTGCACTCGGTATTTTTTTGAAGATATACTAACTATAGGAAACCATACGACAAAATAATTAAATAATGAAACAAATTTAAATGAGTAGAAAACAAAAGAACGTAGTAAAACATGCATTTAATGCATAAATTACTTGCCCAAGTGCCCCCCCCCTATCGAAATATGTGGTCTTAAAGTCGGCTAAAATGTTTTAAAAAATCGCCAAATTTAGAGACTCTCGGTGAGTAATGGAAAACATCTTCTACACGTTTTGCAGATTGTTGTCCTACGATATGCAGAAGATGAAATCGTGTAGTAGATTCAACTGCTAGCTAAATCTTTAAATTTTGCATTTTTTTTTTTTAAACTTCGGCAGACTTTAAGATTATGTCTCAATAACGGGCGCATGAGGGATTATAAATTTTTCATGTAAAAGAAAATGTCTTCTTATGCTGTTTCTTCTATCTTCCCATCGTTTCGTGTAGGTTCTCTGGTCAGCTGATTTTATTTCTTATAATACACAATATGAGTTGCAGGCAAACTAACAACTTTGTTCTACATGCTGAGGCTTAAATGTGGGGTTGGAAATAATGTCATCTGTAACTCAACTGCATGACGTCACTGAAATTTGCTACAGGATATACTTCGGCGGCATAGATATAACGTAGCTCAGAAAGCATGCAAAAGCAATGGAAGTCGCTAAAATGAAAATTAGATGAAGTTTTACAAGAAGACTGTAAGGAACGTTTCCTTCCTCAAAGAGAATGATGATCAGGGCACCGTGACAAGGGGGCACACGCCGCTTACTCTTTGACATGCCGCCTTGACACTTGTCAAGATGCCACCACAATTATTGCCAGCCATAATCTTGTAGTGGACGACCGTGACATTATCTAGGGCTACAGATTTTAAGAGGATTGTTAATGTTGCTATGAGAAAAGTTAAAGAAAGAAAATTTAATAGATATTTATTTTAATAAAGGTTTAATTTTATAGTGACGTTAAGACATAAAACATGCAGAAGACAATGCAATAGTTTATCGATAACAAATTTTCCTAAGCGTTCAAAGTTTATCCAGATTCTTTCCGCCGATCAGTTTTTTTTTTTTTTTTCTTTTTTCAAATGAACTTTCAGCATTCGACAATGATCAGTAGTTTATTTTTGGATGGGCCTTACTTCTTTCATGTTTTTTTTTTTTTTTTTTTTTGTAAATGCACTTTGAAGAGGCAGAACAAATCAGAACTACCTCAATTTAATTATAATAGGAAGCATTAACATTTTTTAGCTTCTTAGAGAGCTCAGGTTAGAAGACGTTATTTGTATGCAAAAAGGATGACGATGCGAAATATAATGAAGCGCCGATTATACGTTCCTCTTTTATACGCTTTTATCATTTACACGTTTTTTTAAAAATTGGTCACTGCAGAGTCCAATACACATTAACGTATACCTAATATACGTTATTTTTTATATACGCTATGTTCATGCAGTCTATTTAAAAACGTATAAACGGTGCTTTTAATGAGAAATACTGGTTTATACATGCATCTGGCTTGGTATCTAGAAGCGATAACATCTCTAGACTAACCTCTAACATCTAAAGACTTTTAAAATTTTGAAAGCATTTTGCGTTGAACCAATGATTGAAATTGCATGTTAGCCAAGAAAATATTTATGAAAAAATTTGTAATTATGGCCTAGCAAAAATAGATTTAAAAAAACTTTATAAAGTGAGTTTCAATTTTTTAACACTTAGAAAAAAAATTTAACACATTTTAGTTGACCCAAAATTTTTGGATAAAAATAAGGATTTCGCTCTTATTTGCTTTAGAAATATGAAGAACAGAAGCAATAAGCTTTGATTGAAGCGCAGGAGTGTACTGCAGAAATGGAAAATATGTAGATAGTTCGACTTGCAGAAAAACTCTCCTCTGAGCATGGATGATACTAGTAGCCCAGGAAAACGCTGCTGTACTTCATGATTTCTTCCAAATAAAAGCCTTCTGATGTACAGGGTATCCTGAAAAAGACTGACTGTTTTGAAAATATTATTACAGGAAAATGGTACATGATAAAAGTATAATGTTTGCAGAAAATTCCATGTAGTGAGCCGTAATTTTTTCCGCTTAAAAAGTAGCAAATTTTAGTTTACAATTTTTCTAAGAGATGGCGCTGCAGATAGTAAGCCCGTGAATCAAAGTAAGATTGAACACTACACATCAAAATTTTCAAAAAAGGTTTTTAATAAACAAAATTACACAATATGTTTTTCAAACTGTCGACCGGCGTCGGCTGCAATCACATGTCGCAATCGCAGGAAAATTGGTGAATTTCAGTTCTTCGTTTTTGACTTACAGGTTTACTATTGGCAGCGCCATCTATTGAGAAATTTTTAAACTGAAGTTTAGAACTCAGTGGGAAAAAATTTACTGCCCACCACATGAATTTTCTGCAAGAATTTTTTTTTTTTTTAATCATAAACCGTTTTCCTATTATATATTTTTGAAAACGGTCAGTCTATTTCAGGACACCCTGTAGGTTCCAACATAGTTTGACCTACCCTCATCGAGTTTCCAAATAAGTTGTGCATAAAATCGTTAATAAAAATATTACAAACACGATGGCATAGGGTTGTATAGGCAAAAGTGGTGAAATGCAATTGCATCGTTGTTGCAACGATTGAGTAATTTTGTAGATTTTCTGTATATGTCTTCAAGTTTTGCAGGAATCTACACATTTCCCGTATTTTTTAATTTAAATTTAGAATAAGATCTAAATTTCCCGTAAATAAGATTTATTTGGCTCAAACCTTGAAATTTCAGGAAGGAAATAAACCATGCTTCACAAAACTCTGCAAGGAATGTGCAGAGTTTTTAGAGATATCTGCAAATGTTTTTCTTGACTTTGAAAATGCCTGCAGATAATCTGTCGAATTACTCAGTTATTGAAACTTTAAATCACGATAACATTGTGATTGGACCACCTTTGCTTAGACCAGTTGTTCTCAACCTTGTCACTTCTGAGAGCTATTTAGTATTCTTCCGAACCCTGGGCGGGCCATATTGGATATGAGTTATATTTTCAGAACAATTATATCAGGTGAAATGCAATGAATCCAAAAGTTTTCCCTAATAATTTGAACTACAACTATAAAATGATCTAGGTTAGTTTTTACTAAGCTGTTCGATGACCACAGGAAAAGAGCTCACGGACCACAGCCTGATAATCATTGGCTTAGAAATTTTATTTGTAACATTTTTGTCGCCTCAAAGCAACAGTAGAATTCCTTACTGTTTCACCTGGGATTAGATATCTCACTGTTGCTCTAGGTTAGTTTTTACTAAGCTGTTCGATGACCACAGGAGAATAGCTCTCGGACCACAATCTGATAATCATTGGCTTAGAAATCTTATTTGTAATATTTTTGTCGCCTCAAAGCAACAGTAGAATTCCTTACTGTTTCAGCTGGGATTAGACATCTCACAGTTGCTCTAAGGCTACGATATACTTAAAAGAGGATCTGATGAGAGAAGGTCAACCTGAAACGGATCTTGTACTTTGCGTGCGTAAGATTCGAATTTTGCTATCGTTTTACTCAAAACTTTAAGAACGCCCACGTACATCCCTTTGCTTCTCGCTGCCTCAATATTAAGGAACAGAAATGATAACATTTTTTTGTTCAATGGAGTACGAAGTATAATAACTTTACTACTTTTCATTTTGCAAATAAAATTGAAAAATCTGAACCTTTTTCTGCGTTCAGTTGTTTGAGGACTTGTTCGAGTTTCTGGCATTTGTCCTTGAACAGGTCCTGCAGACATTCCCCAAGCTGATTTGTCATACATTGTGTCTCGATGAAGACTTTCAGAAGAGCGGCGGAGTCTGAAAAAGAAATTCAAAGCGTAGAAAATTACCGTTTTTTCCGTATTAGAATTTTTATTCGATAGACAAAACACTAATAAACATTGATAAATTTTATTTATGCTAACTCTAATGTAGAGCTGGTTTAGGGTTGTTGAAAATACGCCTCATTCTTGGAGCCGTGAAGTTTTAAAAACGGCCATATTGCAAGTTCATAATGTGTATGCATTTCAATTGAGTACAATAAATAAATAAATAAATAAATAAAGAGTAATAATAATAACAAAAAAGCAACTATTACAGAAAATTCAATTTTCATATTCTTAATTCCTCTGAAACTTAGACGTATTAGTCTCGGGGGAGTTTTAGTTCAAAATGTATAACAGTGTACCTATGTTGTTTTACGAAGTCAGCAAAATCCGGGTTTTATCAATACGACTTTCACTAATAGAGTTAGGAATTTCTGAAACTATACACAGTCATTATTTGCATAAGGTGATGCGCTAAGGTAAGATATTATTTACAGCGATATTAAATTTTGGTCTCGAATAAAGTAATATCCAACTGGAAAAGACCCTCTCGGGCAAAAAAGTGAGAATAATTTGAAAGTGCTTAAGTGCTTAAGTGATTATGAACTAAAAACTGATTCGAATTAGAGATGTCGGACCACTAGCTCATATCGAAATCCTGGCATAATAATTTAGATTATCCAATCGGTTAGTTAAATTAAAAGACATGACGAGCCGTTATTTTCAGTGTACTACCTAGTGTAGGACACCGGACCCTCTTATAGGAAATTTAGGAATTTCACTTTAATCAGGTAAATGACATTAGTTACCGTAGAAACGTGTGACTATGGTACAGTTTTAGAACACTTCTGACTGTAATTACTCAGCATTCATTTGAAAAAAAAAATGAAGTTGCGTTATTATTATAGTTTAGGACCTTGACTTTCGATTCCGACCCTGAAATAATTCGAAACTTTACCCACACTCCCTCCAGAGCAGTTTTTCTTTGTACTATTCTCACCCTCTCATTGTGGGTGTGAATGGTACAGCATAAGTTTCGACATTTTCACATCGGATATGTACCATAATCTACCTCTCTTATTTTTACTTCTTTTTTCCAAAAAAGGAAGAATTGTATTCGCGAAAAATTTTTCACTCAAAAATCGGCCTTAATTTCCATTTTGCTCACCCCCGAATGAATGTTGAGTTTATTTTTCAACCCGACCACACGTGTCTAGGAACGTACAGACACCCGAAATATCCATTTTGACGATCCCCGAGTTAATTACAACGAGTTTTCACGTGACATCTGTATGTACGTATGTATGTGCGTATGTGTGTATGTATGTCGCATAACTCAAGAACGGAATGTCATAGAAAGTTGAAATTTGTTACTTAGATTCCTAGTGGGGTCTAGTTGTGCACCTTTCTTTTTGGTTGCATTCGGATGCTCCAAAAGGGCTCTTTTGCCCCTTTTTGTGGGTAAATCATTGTTAATTTCGACGTAAACTCAAATGGTGTTATAATTTCACGGACACTTGGTATTATTTCGCCAGTCTTTTGGTCGCCTAGTTTTTGGGCGACAAATTTGGCTTTTTTTTAAATCTGGTTTTAATTTGGCCACTGTTGGAGTTATTTAGAGATTAAACTATTGAATCACATTAAAATTGCCAATAATTAGAAAATGACATTAAATTGTAGTAAAAGGAAGTCATGTGATGCACACATCAGCTCGTTTAACTGGGTATTTGTAGATGAAAGTTACGCTTAAAATTGAACTTTGGAGAATCAAGTACACCTCTCCCTCTCTCTCACACATAAAATCGAGATAAAATAAAAGCTTTATTTTCTTCATAATTTTTGAAGATGGTTACTGAATCTTATCATTTTTTTTTTCTGGCTACTGACAAAACTTACCTCGCTTCAACTTTGTTGAAACTTCTAACTCACTTGCATCTACACCCGTAATTTTTCCTGGGTACTTTTTTCCCTGATAACCCAACTCACCCTCCAAAATTTCCACTAATTATTATACAACACTCACCCTCCAAATTGTAAACTTTACACCACTGCAACTGTAGCAACATCAAAATATTTTATTTTTGAATGAAAATTGGACGTAAATTTCTTTTTGTAATACTAGTGGTACCCACACGGCTTTGCTCGTAATAGAAAAATTAAAAGTTCTTTTGGTTCCCCTGTATATTTACAAATAATGTATGGTAATTTTTTCTCGCCAATTGGTTTGTACCCATGTTACCGTTCCACGTTATGATAATTTTGTATCTCGCCAATTGGCTTGTGCCCATGTTACGGTTCCACGTTATGATAATTTCGTCATTAACGATAGTTTTTTTTCTTAGAATTGGAATAGAAAAAGAACCACATCGAATTTTCGAAAAATCGCTTCGAGGTGCACACCCCCATGCTACAAACTAACTTTGTGCCAAAATTTCATGAAAATCGGCTGAACGGTCTAGGCGCTATGCGCATCACAGACATCCTACAGACAGAGAGACTTTCAGCTTCATTATTAGTACAGAGTAAAGATAGAAGCGAAAGGTACGTACGAAATTGTGATTCCCCGGAGAAGGTTGCACAATAGTTCCTATTCAAACTGGGCTAGCCCTGAGTGCACTCCGAACACTTATGACGTCAGAACTAGGGTGTGTATCCTTCTCACCCCCCAAACCATTCACACCCACTTTTACGTTATTCTAAACTGTAACTTCACTTCGCTCGTCAGCCCTCGTTCGCCGCCTTCTGAAGCTTAATCACAAAACCGCCTACAGCAGTGAAATTTGGAAACTTCTATGCTTTCGGCGGCTTGCCCACAAACTCTCCTCGACGATGTACTTGGGGAGATCAGCCTCCCCCCCCCCCCTTCGCCCGTGACTGGGCGATATTTTTCCAAGTTTGGCGACAAAAGTGCAATTTCGCGCCAAGTTTGCGAGTTTGTTAACCGAATTTGCTATTTGTCATAAAATTTGTCTTAAACCCGGATGGTTTTAATGGTCTATCTCTGGCATGCTTAGGCTTAAAGGGGTAAGACAGGAACTGAGTATAATTTAATAGATTGAGTATAATATAAAATGTTGGAGGATAATTTCAGTACTATTGTGTATACACATTTCAAAAACGCTTAAATCCAATTTGATATCAGCCTCCCTCCAGAGATGTCTCCCAGCACTATACTATTTCATCTTAATGGGTACAATCACCCCTCTTTTATCATCAAAACAATTTTCGATCCCATGATTTCCATAGTATATAATATTTATCTTAATGGGTGCAATGGCACATTGACTCCATAGTAAATATTTTTCACCACCATGATTTAGCTGCCCCCATTTTTTACAAACGCCCAGTAGTTTCCCTATCGAATACTCTCTGTCTTGATCATCTTTTTTATTTACTGAAAACCCCATTCGAACACTCCGTAGTGTCTATTGAAAATAATGCTCATTTTAATGGATGCAATCGCTTTTCTTATTTTTACAAAACACTTTTTTTAAACTCCAAGTTTCCACAGTAAATACCTTTCGTCTTGATGTCTACAACCGATTTCTTATTTATTCACAATTCTTTCAAACGCACCTACACATGGACAAAACAATAATTTTAAAAAAGTACTTACTTGTTTATTTCATTATTTAAAGTCTGGAAGTACACGTCAGGACCGACTAGCCTTTGTTGCTGCTCTTGCATTCTGTTGTCAGTGGCGTAATCTTGCATTCTATTGTCAGTGACGTAATCTTGCATTCTATTGTTCAGAACCCTTCTGCCTTGATAGAGAGCTTCCGTGGAACTGAGACCGCTGCCCAGACTGCCACCATATCGGCTAGCACTCGTCCTCAGCAGCTCTGCAGCTCTCGCGTGGCTATCAACGTAGCCAAACTCCATCGATCTATAACTCGCTGTAAGACGTGAAAGCAAAATAGTTTTTACAAAAACGTTATATATTTAGGAGAGCACAAACATTTATATACTATGATAAATAAAAATGTAATTAAATACGAAATCCCAAGACGAAAAACGTGGTGGGGGGGGGAGGGGATGATCTCCCTTTCGTTTTCTATTTTTATAACTCAAGGGTATTAAGTAAAATAAGTCTTTGGATTACTTTTCACTTGTAGGAGACTGTGGGTCAAAGTAAAAAAGTTAAGATTACTTACTTTTTTTAAAATGTACAAGACAGAAATTTGTTTTAAAAATTACGGTACATAAAAAGGAAACAATGTATTTTACAAAACAAATTGCATTTTTTGAAAGTTGCAAAATTTTCATTTTTTTTATATGCTACAAAATCAAGGATAAAATATTTTCTGTTAAAACGGTTTCTGTTAGCTAAAATTAAATTGCTATTAAATAAAGGATTGAATAAATTAACGCGGAATGAACTATTTCACTTTTCTCATCCACTTCCGAAATTGTACAAAATATTCAAAATAAATATAAGCAAGATGTCTCTTATATAATTAAAAACTGAACGTATCTATGTATGTCCAAGCTTCTTCTCCCGAACGACAGTGAACTGACCATCGAACCAGGTATCGATGGATTCGTCTTCATGTTTGGCTATTTAACATAATCCTCCGATAATAATTAGCGGAGATATTAATTAAAAGCTATTAATTATGACACTAAGATTTCAAAATAAAATCCCTATTTTTCGAAGGCTTTCCTCCATTCAAATTATTATTCACTGCTTCATTTCAACTTTCCGTAACAATGTTTTTATTAAAATTTGTAGTTGTAGCGTGAAGAAAATCTTTAAATGAAAGATTTGTTGCCATTTGTTTCTCGAATATAAACAAAAAAAAAGTTTGATTTTTATTTTGAGGCTTTTCCTGCAATCGGGGGTTTTAAAATGTTTACTCTTTGGTTATTTTCCCGCAATCTGCCGCAAAATTATTTAACTATTATTTACGAGGAGCACCGTGCAAAGCCGGGCAACGCACATAGTTAAATAAATAAATATTGCACCGAATATTCACAGACTATCTCAATTAATGTTATTAGCAGACGTCAATTAAACTATTTATAACTAAGACTTGACCATATTGTAATGACAAAAAAAAATTGACCTACTACAAAATATTACAATTATAGTATCATTTTTTTAAATTGCTAAAGCAAAATTTTTGTCGCATGTTTTTATCTTCAGAGATAACTTTTTCCTGACTAGACTAGGATACATGTGGTATTATATGGTTAAATATTACCACACAGATGGCGCTAAAAACGGAAGAAATATTTCACTTTGTCCGGCATTCACCTACATGACTTGCGCAAAAGTATCAGACGAGTGCAGTTGTCCAAGAAAATCGCGGAATGCATTTTTTTTAAAGCTATGAATTATATTTTGAATTGAGTAGTATAAAGTTCATCGGGAAAAATGCGAGCCAATTTTCCTGTATGTCGACATAGATTTTCAAACATTTATCATACATGGTTGACATTGGTTCCAAATTAACTCAAATACTTTATTTCAGCAGTTAAAGGGATTTTTTTGAAAACTAAAAATGTTTTCATTGGAAAAAAAACCCGTCAATTTAAGTAAAAATGAGTTCAAACTGTTAGCAATTATGTTTCAGTAAATTCGAAGTATTGTTCTGGCTTTATTTTTTATTTTAGATATTTCGCGTTCAAGTAGGGAAACGTGGGGCGAAGTGAAACGGTGAACGGCTGTTTTTAGCGCCGCCTATCTGGTAATATTTAAACCGCGTAGTTCCCCATTTTGTCTTTCGTCTATTCCTGTCGAGAAAAGGTAGTTCCTGAAGATAAAAGCATATGATAATACAACCTATTTTTGTTATTGTAAATGATAAAGTTCTTGTTATCCTTTTTACACATTAATTACCTAACATTCGGTGGAGTATTTTTTTTAATTACTTTTAATGTTATTTATTTTTAATTGAATTGTACTATTAATCACGGACACGCGGGACAAAGTGGATGGGGCAGAGTGAACAGTTTATTTCGTTTAGTTATTCAATCCTTTGGCCTTACAGTGTGATTTTTAAGTTCTGGTAAAAGATTTTCGACCAACCACAGTAAGATTTCAAAGCATTAAAGTAGCATACTATGTATCGAGGGATTATTCATAAGAATAGCATGCCACAAAATATTCGTGATTTGCAAAACGCTAACTACTGAGTTCAGAGAAAATCTTCTCTGGGGTTTTTATAATTAATGAAAAAATGGATCTAATCACACAAACCGCAACACTAAATTTATGTCCAAAATGTATGCATCTGCACACTCTTAATATAATCTTAATTACTTATAACTTACGAGGGCAATTGGATTTTTCTCCAAGGTCCGATTTATCGTGCAATAAAAATAGCAGTGGAAATGCAGGCTTTTTTGTTTGCAATATTTAGAGGTACTGGTTAGCTATTTTACTGCATGGTCTTGGTTCGATTTTCGAGATCTATTAGTAGCGTTCTCGAACTCTCTCAACCCTCGTCATAAAAGGTGGTTGCCTGGATTGGCAGCCTCTTCTCTACGCTAGTGTGGACACCATTTTGTCCTAAGAACTAGATTTTCATTTGAGCAAAAAATATGGAAATCAGAAGGTGCTGAATCCGAACTGCATTGGCCGAGCAGCATGCATCATGAACATTGGCAAATCTTTCTTCAAAGTTTTAATACAGTTGCCGCTCTTGCTATCAAACATGAAATTTTTTCAATTATTGATAAATTTCTGTTGCACTGCATACCTAAGCAAACATAAATTGAATGACAGTATACATCGCGAAATTCACACTTCGTGTCGGATTCTATTGTTTGAGGTGTGTTTACGCACTCGCAGCACGCTCAAAACTGAAAACTGTTTAACCTGATACCCTTATATTCTAGAGACACTGTGGAACACACATGACGATCCATCGACATTTTTACGGTGACGCTTATTTCGCGACTATTCGGAACTTAGAAAAAAATAGCTCTGGTAAGGTAAACATGTTTTTATAAAAAGTTTGCCATACCTGGTTGTTGGGCTGGTACCTGAGTGTAATACTGTACGGACTGAGGAGTTGTTGGTCGCTGCTGTCTCATTGGTGCATGATAAATTGTATGTGCCATCTCCTGGTACTGATCCATTACTGGGAATGGAGGAATGTTAATTTCGCTCGTATGTCTACGTCTTCCCTTCTTTGGCGAAGGTTGGGGTGACATCTTCGGCTGAAGGCGCCTCAAAGATTCTATGCTAGCGCCCATTATAGCAGTAGATGGCGCAATTGTTGTAGTCGGTGGCTGGCGATAGCGTTTAGTACCGTCATGCCACTGTTCAGACGCTGACACCACCGTCGTCGTAGCAGTTGTCATAATTGTAATATCGTCATCCTGAAAACGGTGGCTTCCGGAATAGGGTGGCACTGCATCAGGCAGGGGGGTTCTCGCTGGAGATGGTTGTGGTGTCCTACGACCAGTGTCCGGCAGAGTGTGATAGATGGATTGCTCTGGATTGACACCATGTAAGTTAAACTGTTGAATTTGATATGAGGTTGGCTGGTTTTGGCCGAAGTGTAACTGACTTTGATACATAAGGTTCTGTTGCTGCGGTTGCGTCGGAGTTCGCTGCTGCAACGTCGCGTTCGTTTGACTCTGAAGTTTTGATTGAATTTGTTGTATTGTCCTCTCTTGGGCTTGATATGGCGTCTGAGGCGTTGTTGGCACTTGGGAAAGCGTCTGCGAAGGTGACCTGTTTTGAACAACTAATTGTGCTTGAGTTTGTTTCTGATGAGGCGATTGCGGAGGGTACGGTGATTGGGAACCACTTTTAGACAAAGTTTCCAAGTCTCGTCTTGAGCCTGCTGGAGGCTGGTGTACCGGTGTAAGAGGTTGAGGTGTATGAGATCCTTCACCTTCACCTCGTTCTTTTCCTCTCTGTTCGAGCATAATTTTCCGTTCTTCAGTCACCGCTTTCAATTCATCCCTAAGCTGCTTCTTCAAGCTCTGCATGTACTGGGGAAGCTTCGTACCCGAAGCTTCTCCACCAGGGCTGGGTGTTCTAGATAATTCTGTCCTTTTTCCCAACAGCGGGGAAAGATTTCCCGATAGAGGCGTGGGTGATGGTGCTCCAAGAATAGGTGCTGGGGAGTACTGCCGAGACACTTCGAGAGCAGTGGTAACAGTTGTTGTAATTGTGATGGCTGCTGCTGGAGTTAGGGCAGCTGTTTCTGCTTCTGCTGCATCATCAAGCTCGGTGCTTCCGTTTCTGCTTCTTTCCAATGTCTTCCGAGTGGGGCTAGGAGAGGGACATTGATCGGGTGGAAGGTTGGGAAGCTTCCGGCGCAGTCTAACAGATTTGATGCTCTCTGCTTCACTCTGAGTATCAGAATCTCCCGCTTGCTATAAAAATCGTAAAAATTATCAAATATATGTTGAAATATCTATAAAGAAAAAAAATAATTCTTTTAAATTACTAGAACTTTCTTTCTTCTCGATATTTTAAAAGAGAGGCTACTGTGATGCTTTACAAAAAATGCTTTGTTCAATTAATAAAATCACATTTCTAAGTAATAGTTGGAGTTGTTTAACACATGGAATAAAATACGTGTAAAGTTAGCCTTACACGCAGAATGGATGCTCATCTTAACATTTTGAATGTTAAAAGTCACTCATGGTTTTTATTATGTTTTAAAGCATAAAATTATACAAGTAGACATGAATTCAAGTATATATATATATATATATATATATATATATATATATATATATATATATATATATATATATATATATATATATATATATATTTAACCCATGTCAGTTACTTAATTAACCAAACAGAGAACTTTAAGAATTAGTTAAATAAATAATGAAAACTAAAAAGGCTCATTTATATTTATTAAAAATTGATACAATTAATTAATCGTTTCAAAAAAATAAATAAATAAATAAATGAAATTAAAATAAAAATAAAATTATCATCAAAATACGAACATATTTTTCGAAAAGAAAAATGGTTTGTAGCTTTTTCTTCTAGGAAAAATAAAACAACACCTATAATTTTATTGCCACCGAAAATTACAAAATGATAATAAAATGCTTTCCAAAATAAATAACAAAAAGTGATCTTAAATAAATAATTTTCGCTTTGAAAGAATCGTCTGAAAAATTCCTTCTTTATTTAAAATAAAATAAAGCACTCCACATATACTTGCATTTTCCGTTGCTAAACATTAAAGAAATAAATTAACACTTTAAAATGAAAATAGAGATAAATTATCCAAGAATCATTTTTTCGCAATAAAAAACAAGGGTGGAAAATCGGCGTTGAATTGATTTTGAGATAAAACAGTCGGAGTTCGAGATATGAAGACTTTAAAATTTCACACCTCAGACTCATTTTCTCTTTGAGTATGCGGAATCAAGAGTAGGAGTCTGTGATTGAAGTCGAGAAACCGGCGTCAGACTGATTATGAGCTATCGGAGTCGAAGGACCTAAAATTCTAGGATTCAGAGTAGGAGTCGAAGACTCAAAAATTCTAGGAGTCAAAGTCAGAATGAGGAATTAGTCATTTTCCTCACACTCTGCAGCTTTGGTAACTTTTGCGTTTAAAAAGTTTGCGCATTTTGTTCATTTCATTTTGATTCTGGCACTATCTATCTCTGATTTGTGTCAATGTTAAGACTACGAGTATGGAATATTTCGGTTTTTATTCACTACTTTATTCTTTTTCTTGAAACTAAAAATTCAGAATATACTCGGAATATGGACCATTTTGCAAATTCTTTGGGGGCAAAAAATAATTTTTCGTGTTATTGTCTATGTTGAAAAAATATAATTAAAATAATTAAATAAAAAGAAACATTTTTTTGTACACATGTTCCTCATCAAGATCATTTTACAACTAAGTTTGTTTGAAACAAATCCGCTTTTAAGGTCAGGATCTATATTTTCCTAGTTTCCTCGTAGGTATTAATGTTAAGTTTTTCTTTTTTTTTTTTTTTTTTTGAACAGTTCAAAATTTAACAAAAAATATTCAAATTTAAATAGTGAAATATGGAAATGAGGTATCCTTTCCAACCTTTTTCGAACGAAATGATATTTAAACAATAGTATACTCCCTTGAGATAGTGCTTAGGCAGAACTACAGTCAATGTACCGACATCCCATTTATGACATCCAGAAACTGCACTTGTCCTTCAATGGTTTAACATCTGCCTCCAGTTTTGTTATTCTCTATGGCAGACTCAAGAATACATAACAAGAACGAAACTGCAGTCTCAGGATTTGACAACCGTGCTTTCGGTATATTGGTTGTAAAAATGGTTTGTTCGAATACGAGTATTCATTCAAAGGATATTGGGGGAGGGGGGGGGGGGCTAAACCTATTTTCAAATTTCCAATTTTTAATAGGTATTTATTTTTTATCTTGTTTTTGTCTCTAGTAATATTTTTAAGATGCATTAATTCTTTGTACACGTGTTTTTTTTTCTCTTTTACTTTTACGGAAAATTAGGGAAACAAATAAAAGTATTCGAGTGTTAGAGGGGGGGGGACATAAACGCTTTTTCCTCTAATATTGTACGTAATTAGATCATTATTCTTCAAGTAGTATGAATAAGTGTAAAAAAACCACAAGAGGACGCACTTTCACACAAACAAACCATTTTTAAATGTAAAGGGTGTCCCAAAATTAACGCAACATTTGAATTTGCCGCCATTTTTGCAATAAATGGTTGGCAACCCTGAAAAAAGAATAATTTGACAGCTGAGAGTTTAGGGTAATCAAAAATGGAGCGTTATACGGTACAATGACGTGCTTTCATTATTGAACAATTGTTTCAAAAATAATGAAAGTTGAGGCTGGTCAAGCAGTTACTGTTATTGGCGCTCGGTATCGCAACACGGTAATGCACGGGTGGTTGTGGGCTTGTTGACATAGACCTTTGAATTCAAATAACACCATAAGAAGAAATTTAAAAATGTTAAATCACACGATCTAGGGTGCCAATTCTGATCACCGAAATGAGAGAGTACGCGACCAGGAAATGCCTTATGCAGTAATTGAAATGTTTCACTCTCTCTAGCTGTATGGTACAATACCCCATTTTTACTAACCCTAAACTCTCAACTGTCAAATTGTTCTTTTTTCACGGTTGCCAACAATTTATGGAAAAAATGGTGGCAAATTCAAATCTTGCGTTAATTTTGGGACACCCTTTACAAGTAAATAAAATCAAGCTTACTTTATCTCTGGGTGTGCTAGGAGTTTGCGGTGACCCCACGGTCGTAGCAATAAAATCTGTAAAACCGTTACTAGTTGCGTGGGGACTGGAAGAACCTCCGCCATTCAACCGAGCAACCAGTTCGTCAGAGAGTTTGGAAGGGCTACCGCCATAAGATGCGGATCGAAGCTTTCGGGCTTGAGGAGTAGGAACTATCAGCAAAAACACACCGAAATGTTATTTAAGAAAGGATAATTAGGAAAAATGATTATTTATAGGATGGAAAATGATTATTTATGGGAGGGCAAATGATTAGAAAAATATCGTGTACAATATTTGAAATGCAGTCGGTTTTATCTCATTTTTAAATGAAAACATTTTGTTCCAAAAAAATGGCACCAACGCTGCGTCTTGTGCACATTAGTGTCTAATATCATGGAAAATATGGTTATACTTTGTACAACTCAATGACTGATTGAGGTAGTGAGAATTAAATTGACATTTTCAAGTTTTGAGTAAAACGTGTTTAAAGATTAGGGCGGTTATTCCAAGCTCGTCAGCTTGCGAGATCGAGATTCTCGCTCACGTGATCGGCTGTGATGCAGAAATGTCGCAAAATACTATTCTAATCTACTCGAACATAGCTTGCGGCTAGGTTCGAATAGATTAGAATACTACTTTGCGACATTTCTACTTCATAACCGATCACGTGAGCGAAAATCTCGATCTCGCAAGCTGATGAGCTTGGAATGACCGCCCAGGTCCTAAATGGGCTTTCAGTGAAAAATTCTTTTAAATCATGCTGTATAGCAGCACGTTACCAGGACTAGTGCTACTATCTCTGACCCTAAACGGAGGAGAGGTTTGCCTACTATTTGTACTGGTTTTCTTCAAGTTTTTAATGTGGCACTTGCTTCCCTTCGCTTCTCTCTGCCTCAATTGACCTTTGCTTAGACTAATTTTCGCAGCACTCATCATGAAGCAATGTGATGATTTTAAATAGGAATGAAAAAGATCGATCCAAGCGTAATTTGCATTGATTGTTTTAAAAGAGATCCCTAAAACTTTCGACTTTCTAATACGGAGACAAGCAACATACATAAAATAGGAAAAACAACGTTACAAATGTTAACCACATTAAGCTTTAAGCTTGTGGCAGAAGTTTAATGTTAGAAGCAATTGGCAGACAAGAGTTAAATGGTTTCGTGTAACCTCTTTTTACAATGCGAGAAAAATGTGAGATTTTGGATTTAAAGTCTTCTAACAAAAAATGTGCTGACTTTACAAGCAAAAGGCGGATATTTCGATAACTGGGAATCTGGCGATCTTTCTTTATTGTCGTTTTTGGCACAAGCACCTGCGCGAGAGGTATTTTTCTTTGCTAATCAAAATAAAGAGATCGGAAACATCTATTTACATAGGGATACTATAAATCAGCAGGTTTACCAAAATAAAATTATTTACGCCAAAAATGAGGCGACCGCGCCAGATTCCCAATTATCGAAATATCCCCAGCAAAAGTCTATTTTACATCGATATAACCCGACATTTCTGCATTGCAAAAAAACAAGGTTTCTTCTTGACCGAAAAACACGTGGCTGTAATCTGCTGTTAATGTAAGCATTTATAAAGTAGCTTTTCCATCTGTTAGTTTGTTGCACAATGTTATTTAATAACCTTTGTATCAGTTATATACAGTTTCAGGTTGCTATTAATTTTGACTGATGAAAAACTACACATCGTTTTCGTCAAAATGCAAATTAACAAGTTTTTAGTCAAAATTTCTTTTTTTAAAAATAATTGTGGACCAAGCTTTTTCATAAATATTACATTAAAGGTCAAATATGGTGCTTTTGCGGAAAAACTTTGATGTTATTTTAATGGCAACACTGTTGACCGAGCAGTTCAGTATAAATACCCAGTGAATTCACGTAGTTCAGTTCTGTCGGTTCTGTTATGTTATGTTCAAATTCTAACTGATGTTCGTTCATTCAACTTTAATTTTAGTTCATGTTTTTTCTTCAATAAATGTTATAAGTTAATATTGGTTTCATGTATCCATTCTAACAGCTTGGCAGAAGAGTTTGAAATTAAGTTTTGTGACAGCTTCTTCTCAACACCAAGCACAATATTGCCGTGCTAAGCACAAATGTTGTATCTGCATTGTTGTCAAAATTGAGTTGCTGTCACCGGGTGGTTCATTGTGTCACATATTTTAAACAAATACAATCCTTTATGATAATTTGCAGCTAGGAAATTTTTTTTTTAATCTAAAAAGGTTTCAACTGAATCAAATACATGGAGGAACGCAGCTTTAAACGGGAATTTCTCAATTTGGACTCTGATGCAGATACAACTTTTGCGCTCGCACGGCAAAATAGTCTGGTAGAAGTAATAACATGAAAGTTTTCGCTTTAAGCATTAAATTCAAGAAATTAATCAAAAGTTCTACAACGCACACACATAAAGAAAGGGAAACATGGCATATTTACATTTAAAATTTACACATGACACCAAAAAAATAAATAAATAAATAAAAAAATTAACTTGAATTTTGACATTTTGAATTCAAATTATGTTTTTCGGAATCACGAATGTGTATCTGTCGGCGTGTGTGTATGTGTGGTTAGGTGTGTGTGTTTGTGTGTGCATGTATGCGTGTATGTGTGTGTGTAGGCGTATATGTTTGTGTCTGTGTACAGGTATGAGTGTTTGTGTATGTGTGTGTAGAGGTAGGCGTGTGTGTTTGTTTGTATGTGCGTGTGTGGTTAGGTGTATGTTTGCATGCGGTGTGTGATGTGTAGGATATGAACTCAACCTGGAGACGGTTTTCGCTATAGGAGCAGCATCGTGAGGAGCCGGTCGACGGTGGTGCTGGCAGAGGGAGGCGGTGGGAAAATAAAATAATAGGACGCCAAAAACAGTCAAGTGAGAACAATAAGCAATCGTGATTGCTGAAAAAAAAATGTAAATTTACCTTCTTGGACGACACTGTTCGTTACTTGCTGCAAACACTCGGAACCTTTTGAAACGTCATTTCCTCTGGGAGCTGCCCTGGGAGCAGGACTAGGCGGCACTGCCTAAGAACATTTAAGATTGTTAACACATAATTAAAATCACTATCATTAAAAAATTCAAGAATAATTTCAAAACAGTACAGATAATTTGACTTGTAATTGGTGGACCTATTGCACATAAACGCCTCATAGTTCAAAGATTGAGTGAATGTACTTTTCAGTACGGCTGGAAGCATGCTGTTCTCGCATGATTTATTTATTTTTCTTTTTTTAAATTGTTACAGTTTATTCTGTGTGGGGTATTATGGGGATTTACTCTTCCAGATCCCTTAGAATTTTGAATTATATTGACAGCTCTAGTGCGGTAGGTTATAAACATTAAGGTGTCCAAAAAAAATAAAAGTCGATTTTTCAAGTTGCACACCCGCTTACATTTTATAATTAAGGTTATATAATAGTGCCTTAATAACCTAAAAATATGTTAAACGCAATAATAGGAAGAAATAGCGATATTTAAGAGAAAAGAAGCGAGGCGAGGGGTATTATGGTTGTTTACTTTTCCAGATCCCTTGGATTTTTGAATTATATTGTTAGCTCTAGTGCGGTAGGTTATAAACAATAGAGTGTCCAAAAAAAAATGAAAGTCGATTTTTCAAATCGCACACCAGCTTACATTTTTCCTTTCCGGTCAAAACAGTTATATAAAAAGAGTTTCATTTAATTTGAACAACGCCAACCAGTGCAAACGAGCCTCAAAAGGTAAACAAGCACAAAGTACTAAGCCGAATCAAAAAATAAATAAAATAAAATAAAAGAGAGAGAGAAGATCGAAATTCCATGTTAATAAAACGCTGCCCCTATAGCCCCCATATGTAACACAAAAATATTTAGTCACATTTTTAAAAAATATTTAGGTGTCCAGAAGGCGGCCTAACATTTATAATTTTCTTCAAAATATTTGATTGTTTTACTTATCTTAAGAAATTACATATAAATTTAAATAAAATATCATCTTCAAAAATTATTGGTGAAAACATTTTCAAATTAACATTTGTAAAAGTAATTAAAAATGATACATTTAAAGTGAAAACCTTAGCCTAAACTTGAAATATTCATATCTTTGAGTACTATGTGAACCACTTGAATATTGTAAGAGAGACAAAATCTATATTTATAACGCTAATTATCTACTTTATTTTAGATATTTTTCAGCTTGATAACTTCTTAAAATGTAACTTAATTTTTAAAAAAATGTATAGAAAAAATTATTTCTTTGAAGAAAATTATAAATTTAAGTCCTCTTGTTGGACACCTAAATACTTTTTTTATTTGGAAAAACAGTTTTGGGGTACGTGTAGAGAGCTACAGAGCTAAGCTTTATCTGTATAAAATTCCAAACTTCTAAATAAATATTTTTTTTTCGATTTGGTCTAGTGTTGGTTAACATTTTCAGGTGAAAGTCGGCACGGGTTGCTGTTTTTAAAATTATATATACATTTTTTTTTGTACAATTGTTTTGACCTAACAGGAAAATTGTAATATTGTGTGCGACATGAAAAATCAATTTCATTTTTTCTGGGACACATGTGCATGTATGGCCTGTTACGACTAAATAACACTAAACATTTGTGGGATCTTTTAGATATCAAAGACCGTGCTTTCAGTCCTTCTCCACGCACTCAAGCTGAATTCGAGTAAGCCCTATAAAGGGTGCAAACGGGGGTGCAGGAAGTGGGTGCAAATTATGATGAACTTTATTAAAGACTCTTATTTGTCAATCATACATCACATCCAATGAAAGCTGCCACTCGGGGAGACTGGGGATACGTGATCCCCACTTTAGTATTCAATTTTTTTCTCAGCAGCAAATTATCAGTTTAAAAAAAAATGCGTAAACAAAGGTAATTTTTTTCTCTATCTGACAGTATTTTTTTTAGTTGAAATGAAACAGATAGTTTTGGTAAAATATTATTTTTTCAAAAAAATCATAAAGGGATCATGTATCTCCACATCAAGGTATACATGATTCCTTCATGGGGGATACTTGATCCCACTGAGAAAATACATAGACTTTTCATTAGATTGTCAATTTATTTATGGAATTTAGTTTTCTACATACTGTTTCTAAAAAAAAAAAAAAAAACACACACACACACACAATTTCTAATTTTCTTTATTATTATAATAATGTGAATAAAAATAACATAGTTTCAAATTTCACTAGACATTTGTGGTTGAGCATGGCGGGCTACGTGACCTTTTTTGAATTGTAGAGCCGCTTACTCTTCGTTGTGAATTCGCAATAAAATATACTTGCAATAACTATATTGAACATTTATTACAACACACGAACGTAACATTTAACATAAATTCAGAAATAAATATAACTTAGAATGATCGAGATATTTTAGAAAGAAAAGAATGTGATGCAGCAACGCTGCTTGACTTATCGCTACTCAGTAATCTTTTTTGTTCCATCAAGAAACTTAAATTTTAACGTTGCCACTCACGCGAGCAATGAAAATTATAATAATTAAATTAAAGTTCTAGGCTCAGCTGCAGACGATAAGAACTACCATACTCCCCCCCATTGGACAAATGTCCAAAACTAAGTCTAAGTTGGTAGGGGAGCAATCTTAGTTATTGGTCTTTTAAATGTTCCTGATGTAGTTTTCACCTGAACAACTCTTACAGCTCCATCATCTCCAGGAAAAGTTTCCATAACTCTTCCTAAACTCCATTTCATGGGATGTTTGAGATCTTCTTTTAACAACACCAGTTGTCCAGTTTTTATATTTGGGTTAAATGACTTCCATTTACTTCTCTGCTGTAACTGTGTGAGATACTCAGCACTCCATCGCCTCCAGAATCCTTCGCGAAGAGCTTGAATCAACTTAAATCTTAAAGTGTATGATAGCGAATTTTCTGCATGATAAGACTCAGGCATTGCTAGAAGCGGTGCTCCAATCAGAAAGTGACCCGGTGTTAAGGGATCAAGGTCGTTTGGATCACTACTAGGAGGAGTTAGTGGTCTTGAATTCATACATGCTTCAATCTGAATAATTAAAGTTGATAATTCTTCATAATTAAGCACTGCTGATTTACATACTTTGAAAAGATGTTGCTTCATTGATTTGATGTTAGACTCCCAGATACCTCCAAAATGAGGTGCACTGGGTGGGATGAAATGCCAGTTAATAAACAATTCTGAAGCAAAGTCCTGAACTGATGCTGATTTAAGAATTTCCATTTGACTGTATAAATAGTTTCTTGCACCTTTAAAGTTAGAGCCGTTATCAGTATATATGTCTGAAGGTTTCCCTCTTCTCGATATAAATCTTCTGAGGCACGCTAAGAATGAATCTGTACTTAGTTCGGACACAACTTCAAGATGAACTGCTTTTGTCGTGAAGCAAATGAATAAAGCAATGTATGACTTTGTGGTAACCCTTGTTCTCTTGAGATTTGGCTTCGTTATTATCGGCCCTGCAAAATCTATTCCCGTTTTGAGAAATGGTCTGGAAGGAAGAACGCGATCTTTAGGTAAATCTCCCATAATTTGGCACATGATTTTCTTCTTCATCTTGAAGCATGTCAGACAACGCTGAATATTTCTTCTGACTTTATCTCTTCCTGATATCAGCCAAAACCGCTGTCTAATGAGTGAGAGTACAACTTCTGTTCCTCCATGAAGAGAGAGTTTGTGATAATAATCTATAATTAAATCCGAAAGGTGATGATTTTTAGGAAGTAGCATTGGATGTTTTTGATCATTTGACATATTAGAGTGTTTAAGTCTGCCGCCAACTCTTAAAATACCGTTTTTGTCAAGAAAAGGATTCAATGATATTAAGGAACTTTTAGCTGGCAAACTCCCTTTAGTTTGAATAGCATGAATTTCCGATTTGAATTCTGAATCTTGGACCAACTTTACAATGCGAGTTGTGGCGTCAAGTAATTCTGATGTCTTAAGAGAACCTACTTTCCGATTATTTTTGTCACATTTTGCATTTTGAATAAATCGTACGCTATACGCAACTACTCTAGTAAGTTTACTCAGCGAAGAATAGTTATGAATGAAGTTTAACTCGCCTTCTACTTGATTAGAATAACTTGCCGTTTTCTCTGACACTTCTGGGATTTTTTCTTTTTCCGGAGCTGAATGGTTTTGTGGAGGGATAACTATTGGCGAATCTGAAAGCCAAGAAGGACCTTTCCACCATAATGAATGATTAAGAAGTTTTGAAGGCATGAGTCCTCTTGAGGCACAATCACAAGGGTTCTCTTTGCTTACAACGTGATGCCAGGCATCGACTTGAGTATTAGTATGAATTTGCGATATCCTATTAGAAATGAAGGATTTCCATTTATGAGGTTCGGAATTTATCCAATCAAGCACTATTTGGGAATCCGTCCAAAAGAATGACTCATCTACTTGAATGGCAAGATTTTCAACTACATTCTTGTAGAGTTGGCTTAACATTACAGCTGCACACAGCTCCAAACGAGGAAGCGTTATTGTTTTTAGTGGTGCGACTCTGGTTTTCGCGGCGATTAAACTAATCTTGACTTTCTCATCTTCAAATTCTGATCTCATGTAAAGGACAGCATCAAAAGCCTTTTGGGAAGCATCGCAAAAGCCATGAATTTGAATACATTTTACTGCAGAATTTTGGATGAAGAAATGTCGTGGCATTTGAATATTTTCAAGCATCGGAAGCTGTGAAGCAAAACTTGTCCATTCTTTAAGGATACTGTCTGGGAGTGGATCATCCCATTTTGACTTGCATAACCATAATTTCTGCATCATAATTTTAGCTAAAACTGTAGAGGGTGAAATGAAACCGAGGGGATCATAAATTCTAGCAATGCTTGACAATAATTGCCGTTTTGTGGTGACTTCTTGAGCTGGATTTAAATGAATCGCAAATGTGTCTTGATTTGGTTCCCACTGAATGCCAAGAAGTTTCACTGACTGATCTTCAGCAATATTTATAGACTGTTCTGTTCCTTTTAGTTCAGGAGGTAATTTTGAAAGAATACTATGTTCATTTGATATCCATTTTCGAAGAGTGAATCCACCTCTTCTCATTAGATTAATTAAATCACTCATGAGATTTTCAGCTTCCTGAATTGAATCGGCTCCTGTTAATAGATCATCTACGTAAAAGTCCTTGTCGATAACTTTTGAGGCTTTAGGAAAATTCATCTCTTCATCTTCAGCAAGTTTTTTAATAGTTCTTATGGCTAAATACGGTGCGCAAGCAGTTCCGTAAGTCACTGTCTTCAATCTATAGTCTTCAATCTTTTGATCGGGATTTTCTCGCCGTATAATTCTCTGAAAATCAGAATCTGAATGTGAGACAAGAATTTGTCGGAACATTTTTTCGATATCAGCCGCAAGAGCTATGGAGTGTATTCTGAAATTTGATAGAATATAAAATAGATCAGTTTGGAGTTTGGGTCCAGCATGCAAAACATCATTTAGCGAGATGTTTGTGGATGATTTAGCTGATGCGTCGAACACAACTCTTAATTTTGTGGTGCTGCTTTGTTCTCTAATTACTCCGTGGTGTGGCATATAAAAACACTTGCGATCCTCTACTATGATCTCTTCTGTTTGCACTAATTCCATGTGGTTTAAGGATAAATATTCCCTCATGAAATTCTTGTATTGATCATACATGCTAGGATTTTGGATTAGTTTCCTTTCCAACGACAGAAATCGTGCAACCGCTTGATCTCTCGAATTTCCAAGACTTGGTTCTTCCTTGAATGGCAGTTTGACTTCATATCTTCCAGTGTCATCTCTAGTTGTAGTTTCTGAGTAAAACGTGTCACAGTTTGCGTCTTGAATGCTTATTTTTTCTTTCTGAGGAATAGATTCCAATTCCCAGAATTTCTGAAGAACTTCATCAATTTTTACACTGGAATGGTGACTCAATTTGGTATTTTCTGTACCTTCATATAACTTGGACGATACCATTCCTGAGAGAATCCAACCTAACTTTGATTGAATAGCAGTAGGTGTGTCTTTTCCACCACTTATCTTGCGACCTTGAATTATGTCAAAAAATACATCTGCACCTAATATTATGTCTATGTTTCTGGAGATGTAGAAATCAGGATCTGCTAACTGCAAACTTTCAATGTGTGACCATTTATGACTAGAAATAAGGAAATTTGGTAATTTCGTAGTAAGTTCTTTAACTATTAGTGCTTTAGTAGAAAAGGTTTCTGAATTCAACCGTGGAGTAAAGTTTAAATTTACTAAGTAATTGGACTTTCCAGCAACTTGATTACCAGTTCCTATGACTAAGTGATTAGTTGAAAATGTTTTTAGATTAAGTCTATTACAGCATTCTTCAGTCATCAATGAGGTTTGAGAACCACAATCGAGTAAAGTTCTACGCAGTTGCCAATGTCCTTGAGAATCCTTGACTTTGACTAAAGCTGTAGATAGCAGAATATTGCACGAATTATTCAGACCAGTTAAAGCTAGACTGCTGGACTGAGAATTATTAACTTGAACAGAATCACTTGACCTCTGTGCAGAATTATCGACTGAAAGGTTCGATTTGTATGAAGAATCATGTAAGAGAGTGTGGTGTCTTTTAGAACAATCTTTGCAGTGAAAAGTAACTTTACACTTCGAAGTATCGTGATTAGCTCTCAAGCAGTTAAAGCAAAGTTTATTCTTCTTCGCTAGATTCCACCGTTCTTGAGTGCTCAAATTTTTGAATTCTGAACATTTGAACAATGCATGATTGCACAATACACAACTTCTACGATTTACGTTTGTTACGGAATTATAGCTAACTGACTTCTTGGATTTCAAAAGTTCCTCTTTGGGATAGATTTCTTTGCAGGTTTTCATGCTTCTGGCATGCTTTTCTAAAAATTCAATAAATTTCTTATACGATGGAATTTCTTCATCTTCTAATGTGAGCTCCCACTGTTTTCGGATATTATCATCTAAGCGTTTTTCGAGAAACTGAGTAATGATTAATTCTGAAAGTTTGTCTAACTCAAATCCCAACGTTTTTAGATTACGAATTGCTTCATTGCAAGAATCCAAAATATCCCGAAGAGATTTAGAAGTCATCAATTTGACTGGTTTAATGCTAAATATTTTCGAAACTAAAGCATATGATAACTCTCTTTTGTTGTCATAACGACTAATTAACGTTTCCCAAGCTTGAGAATAATTATTTTCTGTGATAGGAAAGCCCTTTATTAGTCGAGCAGCTTCTTCTGTAACTGATGCATGCAAGTATTGCAATTTTTGTAGTTGACTTAAATTAGAATTATTATGAATAGTCGAAATGAAAATTTGTTTAAAGCTAGTCCAATTACTTATATTTCCGTTAAATGCTGGAAGATCGAATTTAGGCAAATTTATGCTCGTACTTGTTTGAAAAGGTCCACTTCGCGATGGTAATGTAGACCGATTATCTTTTTCAAAGTCAAGCTTAATTTTTTCAATTCTGCTTTCAATATCGATCTGAAGATTTAGAATTTTATCTGAATATTCTTGGCTAGCTTCTATTTCATTTTCGAATTCATCCATATCTTCGATTAAGTTTTCAACTTCTGCATCAGCGACTTGAATTTGATTTAGCTTACTATTTAATTACAGCTTGAATGTGCTTAAATCTTCCACAGTAACGTCTTCATTATTTAACTGCTCAGAAATTTTATTCAGTAGCTTAGTTGTTACCGCGCGAATAGTAGCTCGTTTCTTTTTTGCTTTTTCATACGCAGATGCAGCTTTAGAAGTCATGGTTTATCACAAAATGATAGATAGAATGAGAATAAATGGAATAGAATGTCTCTATATCATGCAATAAAGTCTAATAGAATAGAATGTGTATCTTCGGTTGTAAATCAGGGTTAAGAACCTTTTCCGAGAATTACAACAAAATGTATCAACATTCAAGAATGATTTTTCTGATAAACGTTTCTTATACACTTCATTCAGAACAGAATATAAACCATTTCAATGAATAAAAGACTCAGTTTCATTTATAGCACACATGAATTAGAATAATAATGTTCATGGGAATTTGCATTCGAATATGAATTAAATGTCCGTTATTTACGTTCTATGCAATGTCCTACATTTGCATTTTTCATTACAAGAGATTTTAAAATATCGTACCTTATGAAAAGGATTCCATGAATCATAAACGAAACAACAAAATCCTCACTGGTGGCTCCAAAAATGGTTGAGCATGGCGGGCTACGTGACCTTTTTTGAATTGTAGAGCCGCTTACTCTTCGTTGTGAATTCGCAATAAAATATACTTGCAATAACTATATTGAACATTTATTACAACACACGAACGTAACATTTAACATAAATTCAGAAATAAATATAACTTAGAATGATCGAGATATTTTAGAAAGAAAAGAATGTGATGCAGCAATGCTGCTTGACTTATCGCTACTCAGTAATCTTTTTTGTTCCATCAAGAAACTTAAATTTTAACGTTGCCACTCACGCGAGCAATGAAAATTATAATAATTAAATTAAAGTTCTAGGCTCAGCTGCAGACGATAAGAACTTCCAATTTGTAAAAAAAAATGTACACAGCTATCATGAACTTATGATGCTTTTGGTCAGTCACTTATTATCCAATATAGTTTTGAATAATACTATATTTTATAAATAAAACTAACATTTTTTAAAAAAAAAGTAGCGTAATAAAGCTAAAATTACAACAAGTAAGAAAAATAGGAGGACAAAAACAAAAAAAAAAAAAAAATATTTACTTCTTGTCTTGCAATAATAAAATTAAGAGTTTCATTATTTCAATTAACTTTTAAAAAGATGGAAGAAAAGTGTAAGTATCAGTGTACTGATAAAAAAGAAAGCCTAGCTTATATGTTTTCAAAACGTGAAAAGTCAAATGCAAACAATTCGTTTGTTGTAGTTCTTTAAGTTCCGCTCAACCCAAAACTAACTATTTACAGGCTATAGATAATTCGATTGCATGAATCTTAATATTTTTTTCCTTCTCCAATTAAAAAAAAAAATCGTGTAACTTTTTCTCAATGTCGACTGCTCAAATATCGTATCAATCTTAGAACAGTAAAAACCTAAAGCATTCATTTAATTTGAGCAGAGGCTGGACTTGTTAACGATGAAACAATGTTAGACACATTAAACTTTCAAGAATACATTGTCTACAAACACCATGTCTATTAAATTGATTTGACTATTTTCTCCGAAGTGTCATGCATTTCTCGCACCATCTTATTATTCAACGTCTTCCAGATGTCCTTGTAGGTTATGAGGTCGATACGAACACCAACATCAATCCAACGTTGTTAAAGTCTACTTAAGGTTCGAAATTGCATCAACTTTTATTTTTTGAGCAATCACGATTGCTTATTGTTCTCAATTGACTGTTTTGATGTCCTATATTTTTATTTTCCCACCGCCACTCCCTGCAGCATCACCGTCGACCGGGTCCTCACGATGCTGCTCCTATAGCGAAAGTCGTCTCCAGGTTGCATCCATGTCCCACACACACGTGCATACATACACAACTACACACACACGCACGCACACACACACATACAAATACACGCACAAACACACACACACACATACACACAACTACCCACACATTCATGCCTGCACACAGAAACAAACACATATGCCTACACACACATTCACATACCCCCCCCCCCCCACACACACATTCATATACACAACTACCCACACACTTATGCCAGCACACACATACCCCCTACACACAAACACACATACCCCCCACACACAAACACACACGCCTATACACACACTCGTGATTGCGAAAAACATAATTTGAATTCATGATGTCAAAGTTCAAATTATTTTTTTTAATTTCTTAATTTCTATCTAATATTTTTAGGCGAGAAAAAAATCTACCCAGAGTTTATATAAAACAAAATTTTAGTACTTACTGTCCCATTTTCTGGCTCCGTCTGTCCACCGGTCTGCTGCTTGTTGTAGGCTTGTTCGAAAGATTGGCTGATGTCGGGGCTTTTCCAAGGCATCATGGGCGAAACGGGGCGTCCCCCCGTCGCTGGTTTTGCGTCCCCTCCGAACAGCATCGCCCCGGTCGTACTGCGAAACACGAACATTCAAATGACTCTGCGCATATATGACACAATGTGCAGGGCACGGTCGGCTATTGATTGAGGACAGGTATTAGAGCGGGGTGGAAGAAATGTCTTTCACCGCCTCGGTAAAGGGGAGAATGGGTGACGGGAGGGGGGAAAACACGTGTAATGGAGAAGAAAACCCGCGTCGTTTCGGAAAGAAGAGTTCTCAAAAAGAAGATGAGTGGGAAAACTCTGATGGCGAGAAGATATTGAAAAATGAAGCACATTCTGTTTTTCTTTTTGTTGGCACAGGTGTGACTAACTTGTGTGCGTGATCAAAAGCCTTCCTTCGATATGAGGAAAGATAGGCACGACATATTTTTTTAATAACAATTTGCCAGTACGGTTTATACACAAAAAAAGTAATCTATATAAATAAAAGGTCCTGAGTTCGAACCACGATGGTCGAAGATCCACCGTCGTCATTAAAGGGGACTGGGCGACGTTAAATATGCTCGTGGTCTCAATGTCCTCCAAGTGAAACGATACCTCTGGGGGTGCTAGCACCAAGTAGCTATTAGCTCCTGTTGTAGTTCTAAATTCTCATTAACTGTTCGATCCGGTGATGGTGCTGCCATCTATCGGTATAAAAAATAATGGAGGCAAGGCACTTAGTATGCAGTCCTCGACATAAATACAGTTGTAATCAGTTGTGACTCGGAATCGAAATATAAATAAAACAAAGAATGTGTCTGTATGCACATATGTGTGCGTGTGTATGTTCTCTATACAAATCCACAGTTTACGTCGGATCCCGACCAAATTTGGCAGGGAAGTACTTAGGCATCCGAGAAGGAACGTAGGGAGGTTTTAAAACGCCAAACAAAAACCGAACCGTTCAAATTTTAATTTTAGGACCCGAAAATGGCGTTTTCCTATAATATGAAGGCAAAAAAAAAATGCTCGCAAAAATTAGACGAAAATATCCATTTAAACCACTAATTTTTGTGCATCAGACAAAATTTGTTCCGGTATTTCAAGGTAATTAGAACACGAATTATAACTGTTTTTAACGAATCTCGCACTAAAATTTAAGTAAGCCTTCAATTAGTAATCCATTGTTGAACATTGATTTTATTAAAATTTGTAGCGTGAAGAAATTTATTGAGAAGAAATATCTGTTGATTTTTTTTTCTCAAATATGAACAAATAAAATTCTGGCTTTTGTTTTAAGGCTTTTTCTGCAGTCGGGGATTTAAATTTCTTGCCTGTTTGGTTATTTTAGCGCAATCTGTCGGGAAATTTTCCGGCTTTTTTTTTTAAGTCTGATTATTGAACACGCGTCACTTGACATAACTTCTATATATGAGGTAGACCGTGCAAAGCCAGGTGACGCAACTAGTAACAAATAAAAAGGGCAACAATCATTGCATACAGTGAATCCCACTTACTGAAATATATGCCATAAAAGAATATGCCATCTAATGTATTAAATTTTCAATGTACTGAATCGCTGCAATTTGTCAATTTGACCCCCAGATAACGGAACATCCTGCTTATTGGATTAGCTTTTCCTAGCAAATTGGCTGTTTCAGAAACCTGACCTGACTGTAATCCCAGATAAAATATTGGATAACTTCTTAGAACTTGTTGACATTAGAAGGTTATACTACGGAGTATAATTCGAGGAAGGCAATATTTAAAAACCACTCGTGCGTCAGGTGGTGAAAAAAAAACGATGTTTTATTCTATGTTTTTAATGTCGGAAGTGTTAAAAAGTATATGTTCAGTATGGTAGGAATTCCAATCGTTCTTAAAATATGGCCTTAAGGTATCGTAAACGGGGACTATTTGGACCAGAAACTTTATTTATTTTATTTATTTATTTATTTATTTATTTATTTGCGAGTTTTACACTGATTTTTTGGTTAAACCCATAATGTGCACTGATAACCTTGTTTTTATCACTTTCCAGACGTTCTGCTACCACCTTACGCCTTTTAAAACAACAAATATATTTCTTTCCATTTTTTTTCTATTTTAAAAATTGGGTTCAAGTAGCCCCGCGCTGAGGCTACTTGGTCGAACTCAGCAATAGGAAAAGCTGTAAAACAGGTAGTGATATCAAGAAGGACCAATGATTTTGAAAGAAGACTCCAAACGTACAGTCTAGTGAGAAAACTATTGATATAAATTGCAAATTATTTATATAAATTAATATAAAATCAGCTTTTACATAAAAACATATTTTTAGGCAAACATAATTTATCAAATAGCAATATAATCTAACTACAGCTGAATCCAATTGAAGTGCTTATTATTTTAACATTAGAAAGAATGAAAACTCCTCTCTTTATTGTCTTGGGTGGATTAATTTTTTCTGATGTTCTTTAATACCTGCTCTTCCTCGCTATTAAATACTACAGACTGCCCAGGCTAGTTTTGTGAACGATCTTTTAATTTCCTTTTTAGAGTTGATGTACTTAAGTCAAAATAGGCTGATACCGTTCTCTAAGACATTTCTCCGGAATAAATTGTATCTGGATACAATTGTAATTTTTCCTCTTAATAATCAGCACTATTGCCTACTTCAAAGAGTCCTCTTTATTTTAAAAGATTACAAACTTACTGAAAATGCACCATTATATGTTTTAATTTTCATGTCTAGTTAACATAATAAAATTTTATTAACAACATGAAAATTGGCTCAAAGAAGTCGAAATTACTATTCAGAAGAAATAATGAAAAAAAATTGGTAGCATTCAAAGTAATCATTGTGATCATTAATTGCCCACCTAGTGGAGGGGGGGAGGAGGGGCTCATGGCGCAAACTGCGCCAATGACATTTTTTGGGGAGGGGGTTGTTTTGAGGCGATATCAAGGGTATCAGCCCTTGTTCTTACGGGGGGGGGGTACCCCTAAATATTGACCTATTATCATCAGCCGATTAATCGGTAATCGGCCTATTTGCTTACTGGCGTATCCCTAGTTGAGACACACAGTTTTTTGCAAATTAAGGCTTTTGTAACGTTGTTGCATAGTGTTAGCTCTAAGCAGAAAGGTGTTTCCTTTTTTCTTTCTTGTCGTGGTTTAAACTAAAACTGCAGTTTGAAATAAATCGTATGGTTCTCCTTTTTGGTTATGAAAATTGCAACAGAGCATCAAAGATCCCTCTCCCCTTCAAATGTTCAATATTTGCTATCATTGAGCATGCCTAACGAGTCTAAACTTTCATTGGCAAGGAAGAGAGAGATAATAAAAACACCAATGATTTTCAAATGTATTCAAAACTTTAAAATCTAATGGTATTTCTAATGTCAACTATAGATTGAGGTTTAGAAGAGTTTCCACGCTCGCGGCCATGGTATCCAAAGTCGGAAAGTCTGGTTGACGAAAGTAAAAAAAAAATAATAATAAAGGGAGTCCAAAGTGTGAGATCATGCTCATCGCACGGCCTTTCTGTGAAGGATCCTCTAACGACTGCAGTAATCCTAAATGCTTAATCTTGAAATACTCGTTATGAATTATTGAATTTGTTTGTTTCAACAATAAATGACATGGGCGGTATCAAAGGGCCCCGAATCTAAATTTTTGTTCCGGAGCAATTCACAATTTTCCAAATGAATCTCGAATATTTACTGAATGCCTTTTTTAAAAAATAATGAAAAAAATACGTGCATGCTTACCTACCTACGTGTAATAAGTAGATACAGTAGGTATTATCAAAAAAAAAAAACATATTCAGTAATTGCAGTATGGTATAACTGTCTACAGTCGGGCCCGCTTAATGGAATAGGCAATTTGCCAGGAAAAATTATTCTAATAAGCATGATATTTCATTATCCGGGATAAAAATAACACACATCAACGCTGTAGTACATGGGAATTTTATTACATTAAGCGGGATATTCTATTATCCGATATTCCATTAAGCGGGCTCGACTGTATCTCCAAATTTTCCCACTCGTCAGTCACCGAGTATGAAACAATATTGATAGGTGACAGTGACCCCCCGTGATCTCCATCCTCCGTGTCACTATGATCATATAAGTTATAATAACTAAATTATGTTATCCCGACATTTATTCTGTTTTCTGTCATTAAGTAGGATTTGGTATTTTCCTCTATTACTCATTTATTTTACCTTATCTTTTAACTTTTTTAAAACTTATTTTACTCTGGAAAGTAATTTAAAAAACATATATAGAATATATTCGATGTAAATCTTTATATAAGGTTTGTTAAAATATTTTGGCAATAGATGGCGCCATGTAAGATTCATTTCTTGTCGATACTATTCCTAATTCATATTCGTACCACTTCGTCAATTTTGCAGTGCGCTTCGAGGGGAAAAAAAAAAAAAAAAAAAAAACTTGTACCATCATGCAGTATTTTTGCAAGGCTTTGAAATAAAAACTTCAAAATTTTAAAAAACATTAGACAGCGACGGTATTTTCAATAAAAATATGGATTGTATTTGATATTTAATCTTTCTCTTCTTTCCTTTGTTTAAAGGCCGGTTTCGGAAAAAAAAAATGGATACATTTAATTTAAGCAGTTTTGCAGCCTAGGTTGAGAAATAGTTTACCAGTAACGAACTTACAAACTCTCAGATTGATGTAAGAACAGGAAAACTTTATCATATTTATCGAAATAATGATGTAATAAGCTGATTTCAATAACCGCTCACTCGTATACTTAGTACTTTCTAGCGTCGGTTTTAAAGTTTTGAAAAGTAATTTTAGCATATTTTCCTTAAGGACGGATCTACAATTTTTCCAAGGAAGGGGCTGTTCATTTTTAATTTACTACTACTTATGCAGCACATCATTTTTATAAAAAACAACTAAAATTTCGAAATTTATCCCTGAAGGTCTTCGCACCTATTTCTTTTTCCGTTGAAGAAGTTATTCAAAAATTGCGTTTTAGAACATCAATTTCGTAATAATTTCGAGAGAATGTTTCAAAACCTCCTCACCCTAACATCATCGAATGTCTTCTAAAATTGCACTTTTTAAAACCTTAGTTTCGAAAACTTCCCAGAGGAACGTAACTGATTTCCTTCTGTCCCCTAACATTACCTGAGATGTCATCAATCGCATCTTCAAAGACTTCAATTTTGCAAAATGTCCTGGGGAGAGTCCTCCAAACTCCTTCTCCTAACATCACCGAAAATCGGCTGAAATGCCTTTTTGGAACTTCAATTCGAAACACAATTGGGGAGGAGATTTGAGTTGCATTTCTTTCCTTAGCGTCGTTAAAAATGGCCTACACTTGAGTTTATGACTTGAAGTCGGAAAAATTGCCGGTGCAGACTCCTTTAAGGGAGGGGCGATGGGACGATCGCCCCATCGCCCCTCCCTTGTACCCTTCTTGTTTTCCTCCTACAATAAGGATACATTAATTTCGAATATTATTTTCACTTATTACATCAGTATAGAAACTTAAGTGTTGTCTACCAAAGATGTTGTCATTAATACTCGCGTTTTTTGACCAACTCACGACAGATCGATCAACAGGTACTTCTGCCATCTCATATCACTGGCTTAAAATAACATTCAAGGCATTCATAAAATAACAATCATCTTGAATTAAAATTCATTCAAGATGATTCTTTAGCTTTCTACAAAAGCGTGATGAGACTTCCGTAAAATGATCTTTTGGGTATTCAATAGAAAATTGATAATTTTTCTATAGATATTATGCAGCATTTCCTGTAGTTTTTTTTAAAGTATCTGTATGATGTTTCTATAAAATGTTCTACAGATTCTTATGTGATGATTCTACATAATATTAGAGTCTTTTATAGAAAAATATAGCGCCAAATAAAAAACTAGCAATAATTTTAATCATTTCTATGAATTATATCGTATAATTTATAAAATAGACTTATAACGAAAATTTTGCTATGTCTATCTCTTTTCAATGTTTTTAAATGCATATATTGACTTACGTATTAGTGAACTTCTTATTTTATTTTTAATTTTTGTTATTTAGTGACACTTTTAATAAGATATTATGCTTCAATCTGCTTTTATCTTTTTGATATTGTTATTGTAGAAGAGACAAAAATTAAAGATTACCATGGCGGTTGAGGAGATTTCTCTCTGGGTCCTTGTGCTGCCATAGCAACAGCTGCCTGCATCTGTTCTACAGTTGGCTGTGGCAATCGTCTGTGAGATCGACGAGGAGTTGTGGGTTGTGGCACTGTCTTTTGCGGTGACCCACCAGGCGTAGTTTTCTGAGGTGATCCAAAACCTTCCTGAATTTAAAAAAGGAAATATTTTAAAATCTTCAGTTTTTTTTTTTAATTAAAGGAAAATATCAAAAAGTAACTTTTTCATGCTCTCTAAAGAAGAAGAAAACTGAAATCAGGGGAAGCAAAGTGTCGGTTAATTTTTCAAAAAAGTCCTTCAGCATAATGTCTTAACCCGATGATTCTAAAACGATGTTTTACACCGCTCTTTAATCTTTACTAATAATAAAGCTGAAAGTCTGTCAGGATCTCTGTGACGCGCATAGCGCCTAGACCGTTCGGCCGATTTTCATGAAATTTGGCACAAAGTTAGTTTGTAGCATGGGGATGTGCACATCGAAGAGATTTTTCGAAAATTCGATGTGGTTCTTTTTCTATTCCAATTTTAAGAACAAAATTATCGTAAGATGGACGAGTAAATTACGAAATTATCATTACGTGGAATCGTAACATGGGCACAAGTCAATTGGCGAGAAAATTCACCATACATTGTTTGTAAATATACAGGCGAACCAAAAGACCTTTTAATTTTCTTGATTTTCTATTACGGGCAAAGCCGTGCGGGTACCACTAGTAGTATCATAAGGAATGACGATATTATTTCATAGTTAGTAAAATCAACTTTATCATTGAAAAAAATAATCAGGCCGAATGATGCGTCGTTTAAAGTTTTCTTTCAAACGTCGAAAGCATTTTCTTTCAACAAGCAAATAGCTTTACTTTTCTGTTATTTCCCTACATAAATAAATAAAAGCGCAGGAGGAAATGAACTGTGCTTTTATGATTAGAATCACATGTATAACCATTAATTATTTTCCAACTTTTAATCATTCAATATCTGAAACATTAATCTGTTTTGATTATAAATGCATAAATCAAAAACTAATTATTATTATTATTATCATTATTACTATTTTGAAAGATAAGATATTTTGTCTCGTCCCCGGATGCACCTATTAATCATTATCTACATGTACACAGACGCAAACTCGACGCAAATATTTTACACCCAACAAATATTCAAGAAGTATGTTGATGGAACCAACAAGAGCTGATTGAATGTGCTGTCGATTTTCCATATTGGATTCGTGGTTCAAATTTCAAACTAAAAGAGCAAACTTTTATGCATAATCTTAAGTATCCCTACAGAATATTGGCGAATATGCGGAATTAAAATACGACTTATGAAAGTAAAATGGACGTTTAAAAACCGATAATTTTGACGATTCCACTTGAATGCATATCAGTGTGTATTAATGAGTACCGATAGAAAAATAAAATGTGAAACAGTGTTTAATGCTTTTGCAAGTCAATTATTACACGGTTTCTTATTGTACGCAATAAGCATTAAGTTCCAGATAGAACATTGTGTTGACTGACAAAGACTTGTCCTTAAACATGCAATGAGTACTTGAACTTGACTTTTACGTGCAAAAAATTAAAAAAAAAATTTTTTCAACAACATCTTAAAGTAAAGGAATGAATAAAGACTCGTTTTATAACGAAGTCTAATTTTAACTATTAATAATTGAAGTTATATTTTATTGGAGTCATTACTGACTATTAATAATTATAATTACATTTGACTGGAATTAAATTATTCATAATCAACTATTAATTATTGGAGCTGTACTTTATTGAAATCGTTATTAACTATTCATAGTTTAAATCATTTAATTGGAATCATTATTAACCATTAAAACTGGCTCGGTACATAAAGTTATACTGCAATTTTAATCATCTTTGGTTTGATTAACAATAAAAATATTTTCTTAAAGTTAACAATACTGAACAAAAAGCTGATATTTCATCTCCCATTACTTTAATAGTGAGAAGCTAATGATCTTTTTTTAGTATGCAAAACGTTATTCATAAAAAAAAGGTAATGAAATATCATGATAAAGTTTAGTGTTCCAACGTACTAAGTAGGGTAGACCGGGACACGTTTACGTGGATTTTTTTCAATGATTTTCCTAATTTTTATGTTTTAACGTAGGAAATTTTAAACATTGCGGTTTTATGAAGCAGTTAATGGAGTCAAAATTGGTAGATTCAGTTGTTGCTCAGCTTGTGTTTTTAACCGTTAAAAAAATTACTTTTGAGTCCAAGTCGGTTGCGTAAACTTGCCCCGGACACGAGGCACATTTAAGCATATTTATTTTAACAACTAACGTGGTTTTGTTAGTGTTTTTAACATAATGTCTTAATATCGCTAAAATAAAGCAAATTTATTACAGACTGAATAACGTATTTGATTGAAGTGGCATGAAGACAGCAATCTATGATTGTAAGCTATAAGATACGAATGTGAAACTTAATTATAAGATAAATGGTAATTTTCAGAGCTAAATAATCGGAAACTACTAAAAATGTTGAGACAGTTTGGGGCGAAAAAAGTGTCAGGGACACGTTTAAATAAGACACAGTAAGAACGATCGTAAAGGTGCTCCGACATTCAACGCGTAAACTTGCCCCGTCGCTAAGTTTATAACTATTTTTAACGTGCAAAAAAATTTAATATCATTTTAGTTCATACAAATACAATTCTCAAAAAAAAGATAAAATTTTGATAATTTTTATACATTTGTTTTTTCTTAACTAAGTATTATTTATTAACAATGAGCTTCAAAATATTCCACACAAAATTTACTCAACGTGGTAGAAAACCGATTATTCTTTCTGCATGCTGAACCGAAGCTCGAAAAATACTCAAATACTTGTGAGAATATTTGCTAGGAAGAAGCATTAAAATCTGTTATGACTGTTGGCTCTCCAGTTATAATTCATTTTGAGAAAAAAAGGCACTGCGTATACGTGCCCCGGTCTACTTTAATGAATGCATATTCTGAGATGTAATGTTCTTCCTGTTTGATTACCATTTTCGTAACTTTAAAAGTATATTATATTTTAGATCAAACCATTTAACGTGTTTTATACCCAATTCAATTTATTAAAAAAAAAAACTGGAGGGAAAAATTATGTAAGAAAGTTTTTTTAGTTTTGTAAGATTTGATTGACTATTGAAAAATGTTGGGTTTATACAGCTAATATCATTAAATAGTGTGTATAATTTAAAGCGCTAAATCATTAGGCTTCTAATATTAATCAATTTATCATATTGAGTAATTTTTATCATTGAATAGAGATTTATTATGGAGGTGTTTTAGCTTTTCAGTGTAATAATCAGGTGAAAGAAAAATTCCACAGCAGTTTGAAAAACGAAGAAAAACGAACTTTTAAAAACATTTCTTGTATTTATTTTTTTTTAATTGGAAAAATTACGTCTCAAAAAAGTCAAATTACAAAAGATCTGTAAGTTACTGCTGATTTTCATTCTGATTTAATTGATTTTCCTTTTTGGAGTTAAAATGCTTGAAGAAAAAGTCTTCAAATAGAGATTTTTACACTGCTTTCGAGAATAGGTTCAAATAAATGTATGGCATAAAATCAGTAACGTCATTGCATGCAAAAATGAAGTGCATATATATCTCATTCGCATGCATTTAATGTTCAAAATGTGTAGTGGTTCAAAAGAAACTTTGCAGCCACTCTGATTGATGGTCATTGCTTAATTTTTTCTTCAACAAAACTCAAATGTAGGAAACATTTGCATTAAAACAAAATTTTTATAATTTTCAAATTTTTTTGCATTCCAAAATATAAAATATCTATAAATTTTCCCTTAAGTCTGTTGCTTACTTCAGTGCAAAATAATTGTTTTTTAAATTTAAATAGCACCACAAGTTGCAAATACGATTGGCATAAAATACTATCAGCAGTTACTAGAAGTATGATATTCATGCTTTTTAAAATGCCATGCTTTGCCTTATTTGCTGACAATTGTCCAATACAAGTTGCAAAAAACTTGTTTAAAAGCATAAAGAAAGCCATAATTTCTAATCAGTATCAAATTCTTCTACATATATAAAGAATCTACCTGAAAAATCTTAAATTTTCTCACTTGGTATTCCTTCTGTAGAGCTGGAGCTGTCGACACACAAGAACTGACATTTGAAATGGGGCTTATAGCAAGGGATGTAGGTGAAACTGCTGTCTTTATTCCTGAATCATCAATAGGAGAAGTTCCAGGAAGCCCCAGTGCTCTTGTAAACTCTTCAAGCATCCCTGAGATTGTACCACTTGTAGCTCTGGGAATTCCTCCGGCCTTGAGCAGACGTGAATCGTCAGTGTCATCCATGTAGTCCTCGTCTTCGTCTTGAATAACGATCTTTTCTTGAAATTTTTCCATTAGCTCCTGTTCAGCAGCTTCAACAGACGGCGATACGTCCAGGATCGGGGATAAATCTGAAACGGGTGACCAATCTTGAGGGTCTGGTTTCGGTTTGACCTTTTTCTGATCTATCTGTAGCTGTTTTGGAGGAATAGATTGATTTCCTTTATCAATATCTGCATCGTAATCGTTACCTACTTGACCTGCAGATTGATGGGGAACACCCGAATTTTGTTGGGAGTAGTAATACTGTTGACTTCTGCTTTCTGCATTTTGTGGAGCTATTTGCTGGGAGGAAACGTGATGATAATCTTGCTGAGTGTCTTGTGTTTGCTTTAAAGCCTTGGCAGAACTAAAGGCTTCGTATGATACAGGTTGAGTTTTGTGTTCTTCAAGGTAGTGGTTGGCTGAAGGTTGTCTTGTGTCTGGAGTTAATTCATGCATTAAAAGTTTCTCATGTTCCCGTTTCTGCTTGTTGTAGTCGTCTGAACCTGATTGCTGACCAAACTTTTGCTCATTTGGCTGGATTATGTATTGTGTAACTTTTTTATCTCTTGCAGAACACGAGCCGTCGTTTGCTCCGTAAAAATCCTTTTTAGACGATAATATTTTGTCTTGCTCGTACATGTTTAAATCATTCTTATCTTTTATGCTTTCACGACTGTTCCTTTGCTCATAAATATTACCATATGCTTTACTCGATGACATGCCTCTTGACTCATATAGTGGGTTTTGACTGAAAGCATCCAGCTCATGTAAAGTTGATGAAACGTGACCTTTTTGCAGTGAGTAGTCCTGAGCAGGAGTTACTGATTGTTTCTTATTCGCTTCGTTTGCTAATAATTGTCTCTGAATGTCAGCAGTTCGCCTTCCTCCAACAATGACTTGTGGTTTTCGCTCGCCGACAGCATTTTCAATCATCTGGAAATAGTCGTCGATGTCCTCTTCTTCCTCTTCGTCTTGGTAGCCATCTAAGTCCTGATTGTTGTCTTCAGGTGGCATGGGCTTGTAAGCTCTGTTCTCTTCGGGCCAAATTTGCTGACCTCCGGGATGCCTTCGATTTGGTTCGGCATTTGCATTGTCTCGCATTTGATCTATTTTGTTTCGGTCATGTACTGAGGGTGCTATGCTCCTTGAAGAATTGTCGCTAATTTTTTGGGTCTCCCTAGAACCACCCATTTTGACACTCGTATCTACAATATTTGGATGCACGAGATCTTCCCTCTGCTTCTGCTGCTCATTCTTTGACATACCGAGAGCGTTATTATTCTGCTTGAGTTGGGATAAATCATTAATGAAATGTTTATCCTGCTCAAGCATATTCATCTCATCATTCGAATCCTTCTGTTTACCGTGACTCAAAGTCTGTTCATTCTGCCATTGAGCTACGGAGGTCAGTGGTACAGTTCTAGGAATTCCATTTCGGCACTCATTATAAAGGTTTGTGTCTGGCACGGACGTCCTTGTTTTAGGAACAGGTGGCATTTGCCTTTGATCGGAATGTGGATCAGATTGTCTCTTCTGAGGACTCGGCAATTGCCGGCGGCTGTTGACTTCTGGAGAATAGACGCCACTGTTAATGGCATTTCGCCTTTGCTCTTCTTCTAAATGTCTGTCCGAGTTTGCAGCAGTTATTGCTTCAGCCCCATTGTTGTCGAAAGCTCCGTTTGCGTACTTCTCAAATAAATCTTGTTGCTCCGTATCTGCAAAATAAGAAGATAAATAAAACCTAGAGCTCCTAATTTATGTAAATAAGAATATATGAATGAATACAAGACTTCTACAACTAATTCTACAACTAACTATAATATTTTAATAATATTTTTTATTATGATTATGGCTTTAATTTCCTCAGCTGAATCAAAGTTTTAAACTAAAATTTCATTCACTGAATTTTTGATTGAAAAACTTCCTCGAAAAATTCTTTCTCAAAAAATACCTTGTATTTTACATCAAAAGCAATGAACTATGTTTCCTAAATGTCCCATTGTTTTGTTTTAATTTCACTCGCATTACACAATCATTTTTTATTCGAGGACAGATTGTGATAGTTAGATGATGGAAGATAAATTTTTATTGAAGTCATTATGATACGATTATTCTTCAATTTGGTACTGTTTTCTAAAGTTTAAGCTTCAATTTCAAATTCTTATTTTAAATAAGTGCTGTATCACTGTTTAGGATATGGGTTTTTTTTTTAAATTATAATTATAAAGTAGTTTTTCCACGGTGTAGCAAATGCGTGTGTTTTACTAAATTCCAATTGTTGAGAAGAAATACGCAAGAAAAAGAGAATTAAAACTTTTTCTTGTGCATAGAAAATCCCATTACCACGATTGCTGCATGAGTCAACCAAAATGAAAAAAAAACGCCAATCAAGCAACGCTTCCTTTATTTTCAAGTGTTTGTAAGTTTCTAAACTCGAAAATCGTGTTCGCACAATATTTTGCATTTTTATGTCTGGTTAAAATAAGTGCTCACATTTAATACCCAGACAAAAGTAACGGAGATCTATTACTTAATAAAAATGAATTTTATTAACTCAAAATAATTTTTCTTAGAAAGAACTACTTTGTACTGATTGAACATAACTGGTTAGAGTCACTGCTAAATACCTTGAGACTAGCGCGATTAATATTATTCAGATTTTGAAATAAGAACATAAAAGGATAAAAAATGAATAAAATAATTCGTGTGCTACAATTACAATGCCTAATAAGTTTAGTACCTATAATGGACAAATATTTTATTGCAAACCGGTAGTGATTTTTACTTTAAAAACAAAACTTTTCTCTAATGACGCATAACTAAAAAATGACATTTTTTAGAAAACTATCAAGCTCAGTTGCGTTAGTTCTTTACCTTGATAATGTGAGTTATGCTTTTTTTTCAGATAAGAAATGAATCTGCTCGTAAAATATTTTTATTTTCTTTCCTAATAATAAAGCTGAAAGTCTTTCTGTCCGGAGGATGTCTGGATGTAAGGATATCTGTGACGCGCATAGCACCTAGACCGTTCGGCCGATTTTCATGAAATTTGGCACAAAGTTAGTTTGCAGCATGAGGGTGCGCACCTCTAAGCGATTTTTTGAGAATTCGATATGGTTCTTTTTCTATTCCAATTTTCCAAACAATTTTAAGAACAAAAATATCATAAGATGGTCGAGTAAATTACGAAATTATCATAATGTGGAACCGTAACATGGGCACAAGCCAATTGGCGAGAAAATTCACCATACATTATTTGTAAATATACAGACGAACCAAAAGAACTTTTAATTTTTCTTCATTTTTCTATTACGGGCAAAGCCGTACGGGTACCACTAGTACCGCTATAAAACAAAAACACGAAATTTATTTAAACTAAATACAGCAAACCATCGTCTGCACAGGAGTAAAATATAAAATAATTAAACCTTTCTGTAAGCGTAAAAAGAAAAAAAAATCGTTAAAACCACAGGCTCCTTCAGGACATCTCAACCTGGTCATATAAATATTTAAATGTCGCCGGTCATTCTTCATTTCTTTCCACATTTCTCTTTGTATTCTCAAAAACAGCTTAATGTTTTCTCTTTTTCTGTCGGAAGGATTTTCATTCCTCTTTCCTCTTCATTGAATAGTTAAGAAACCATTTTTCCCAGAAGTGCGAATGATCAATTTACTGTTTTAAATATTTGCCACTTGGAATTTAATTAGAAATCAACCGATGCTTTTAGGAGTGAAAATGTGCATATGTTTCATACATTATTTTTGTCTCTCATTTAATTATTGATTTTATACAATTTAATGAAAATTAATGCAAACTTTAATGAAACATCAGAAATATGAATGCTTCTAATTTCTTATGAGAACGTTGGCACAGGAAGAATAATTTCACAATATTCAACGTCATGTTAATTTACATGCCGTTGAATTTAATTAGCAGTTAATTTACAACGCCATGTAAATTTACTGCTAAAGATTAGGTATTTCTAAGACCAACACAATATTTTCCTTATTAGATTATTTACTTATGTGTCAATAAAAATAATTAGTTATAGTCAAACTAAATCGGCTTACATATTTAGCAGAAAATCAACTCGATTAAAAACAAATTTGGAGCATTTTAAGGCCATCAATTTCATTTTCAACTGTTGCGGTCAAAATGAGTGATAAAAGTTGTAAATAAGATTACTTTAGTTCTTGCAATGCATTAACAGAGCGTTTCCCAAAGCTTTTCGAACATGGGAAAACTATCTGTACAGTCTAAAGCAATTGCAATAGAACAACTTCAGGTTCTTTTACCGGAACAAATGACTGAAGAAAACGCAAAAGACAAAACTTCTTTGTCTGAATAATATATGAAAGTAAGAATAATTTTCTTTTATGACTTCTAAGGTGGTTTTCCTTGAACTAAAGAACAATTTAGGACGACTAAAAATGCAGCAAACCATTTTTCTTTTTCTTTTCTTTTCTTTTCTTTTTTTTTCTTTTTTTTTTGCAATCACTGTAGCTTCCGGCATTTTCAGGATAACAGGCACTTTAAAATATTTTCTGCGATACATTAAAACAAGCTCATAATACCATCCCCATTCTTTGCTAAATCTCTTTTTTAATCGAGTCTTTACAAAACGTGCATTGGTTGTTGCTTGATTGCAACAGCATTAGTTACATAATATTTTAATATTTTATTTTCTCTTGTTGCTTGTAGATATTTAACAAATAATGAACGTAATTTCTTATTATCATATTTTTCACTTTTTTTCGAAAAAAATCTTAGTTTTATCTCAGTATTGAATTATCCTTAAAATTGCATAAGGGTCATTTTCTCTAAACTGCTAAATTCTTGTCCTTGTTCCAAAAATAACAAACTAACTAGTATAGAAATAAAACTGACGCTAGAATGCTTTAACAACATGTTTTTATGTTTGTAAAATAAGTTAAAACAAACACTCTATTATTATTATACATTTAAATAATTTTTGACATGATAAATGTCATTCCCCTGTGTGTCCCTACCTCCACCTTAAAGCAAAATCAGCTCTAAAGACTCAGGAAGCCATGCATATTTGTACAGAAATTGTTGTTTAACCTCTTAACAAGTGTTATGCAATGTTGTAAAATAGAAAAATAAAAACTTTTCAAGGTTTGCACTGTCTAAAAAAAAATAGTAAAAAATGTCCTTTGATTTTTTGTCATTCCCCTGTCGAGGAATGGAATGAATGTTTCTCACACCTGGTAACAGTTGTATTAACTCATAATTTAATCTTTGAATTCTGGTCTCATCATAGAAATAATCTTAAATAGTTCTTTTTGAATAAAGACACGGTGTCGAGTATATTCGGGTGATCTCAAGTTAAATCTTGATAAGTATTTTTAACGACTGTCATTACCCTGTCTTTGATAATTCATTTAATTTTGTAATAATCGCTCAATGAATGATTGACTCTTGTTTGTATAGAGTTTTCCCCCCTTACTTTAAGTGACATTGATATTTGTTGTTTGCAGTTATGACAATATATAAGTTAACTTTAATTTTTGTCATTCCCCTGTCATCCTTCCCCTGTAAAATGTAAAGGAAACAAATAACCACAATAACTACTTTTTGGACACCACGACATTGGATCTTTTTCAATTTCATAAAAGTAGTGTTTCCTTTTACCACATAAATTATAATACCGTCAGTAAAACGCATTATTTCCTCTAAGTGTCATTCCCCTGGCACAGTGAATGCCATTCCTTGCCCTGTCCAAATTGCGCTGTTTAGGGAAAATGACCCATAAGCTTTCGGTAGTCAATGTCAAAATACGTTTGCAGGTACTTTTTGCAATATTCTACTAACAGATAGTACCGTATTTTGGAGTTTCTTTTCTGTACGAAACATTCAATGCACAAATTCACGAAACTAGAAAAAAGTGTGTCTAAATGACATACTAAAATATTCTTACACGTGTGCTTGCTTTTTCAAATATCGAAGTTTTTTTATAAGGCAACAAAGTATGTTCTGCTTGAGAAAAAATATTAAGACAACGCCAGTAAAAATGTTTGCCTGGACAAAATTTAACAACTACTACATAAAAAGATTGCGACCACCAATGCATATCAATGATATAGAAAACTATTAAAATAATGCAGAAAAAATTACCAATAAATGATGATGTGCAGCGATTTAATAAGGAAAAAGTGAACTTTAACTGATCAAAGGATATGAAAATAACTTTAAAAGGAAAGCAAAACAATTTATGAAAATCTGTATTAAGAATGTTTCAAATAGAAAATGATACTTACGTCTTTCTAACGGTTGTTTGTAGGCACTTTCTCCTGTCTGAAAATTTGAAGGAAAGTTAGTAGTTAGTATTCAGTTTTTAAATCTGGGTTCCAATATTTACATCTTACTACGAGTCTACATTTCGCAAAACGTAGGTTTTATTCGTCATGCAAATCTAAAGCGAAAATACAGGTAGAGAAATAACATAACTCATTACACTATTGGTCAAAACTATTGATTGCACCTTTGTGAGATCTAACGGTTTTTTTTTTTTTTCTAGAAACACAATGTCAGGTTTCTCATTTGTTTTCGAAAAAACAAAACAAAAAAACACATTTTTGTTCTCCAATTTATCTGATATCTGATCTTGTGTCAGGTGACTCAACTTATAATTTCGAGGCAGACCGAGCAACGTCGGGCAACGCAGCTAGTGATTAAGGGGTCTCAGTATTCTTAAAATATTAAATCGGCACGACAAATACCGATTACTTAAATGCATGTAACTATTTTTTTTACTGAAGGTATGGTTAAAATTTTAGTTTTAAATCAAAGCTGAAAATCTATTTGTAAATGCATGGTAAAACATACATTCAAACTAGGATTTTCAATCTCTCACCAATCTCAGTCCCGATTGATTTCGGGATTTACTTAATTCTTCAAAAAGTTAAATTTTCACGTAAAAAAGAAAAAATAGTGCTTTTTTGCATTACATGAATTAGTCTTTATCTTAAGATCCGTACACCAGTTGTTAAGTACAACAAAGATACATCTCAATTAGCGACTATCGTTTGGTTGGCAAAGTACCTTAAAAAAGTTTAATGCGTTTTAACAAAGCATCCCTCGTATGAATAGGAAAAGATTTTTGTGCAAAAAATAATGGGCTTGATGAAAACGCGTGATGCGGCTCCACAGCAATTGGTTTTACTGAGATTAAATGATTGTGGACATTTAGCAAAAGATTCCCATAAACTTCACCACCTTCTAACATAGATTTTTGTTTTCGAATGGGGGTCACGATAAGAGTTTTTGCTCATGTTCTTTCAGACAAAAATATGTCTTTTTTATTTGTCTATTACTCAACCCAATTTACCTAGCCTTGTTGTTTCATTGTCGTTGGTTATTACATCAATGCATTTTATTCGTAACAACAGGGGGTGAACGCTGTCTGGGAAGAAGGCTCAATAAAAGTTTTTAAACAATTTCGCTAATGTAACCTCTCACTTTAAAAAGATAATAAAAACTTGAGCAGTTTAACGTACTGCACTGCCATGCGAGTCATCTAGTCCATCCAAGTTACTGTCACCTCTTTTAGAGTCGTGCCGAATGTTGAAGATTGCTCAGCTAATTCGTCCAACATAATTTCCAAGGTAGGACCCACATTTATATTATTAGCTCCATGGTGACAAAGACATGAAAAGGCTCTTTCTACAGATTAGAGAGCAGAAGTAAAAAAATCGGAAAAAAATATTATGCACTTTTAGTAAGTTAAAGGTTTTGAGCACATTGCTTAAGTTTACAGAAGCGTTCTAACATTGCATTCATTTGCTACTCCAGCGGATTTTGCACTCTGTAATACACTTTCTCAATTTTTTCTAAAGTCCAATTTTCTGGGTTTCAGTATTTAGTGAGGGTTTTTTAAAAGGCTTATATTTTTTACGCAGTTTTGCTATTGCTGAACCTATGAACGTTGAAACCGAGAAAATCGAATACCAATTCATTCTGAGAAAAATATGTGCCCTATATTTATTCTTTTTTTAAATGGTAAATGTTCGGTTCACCATACCCCAGTAGCACCAGAACGTTCAAATCTGGTACAGAAATAGTGTTATTGGTCGAATAACGGTGTTAAGTGTTACTTGCACGTAAAATTAGACGTACAGCAACAGTGAAATTATCACGGTGCTAGTCTAGTTCTGAGGGGATGTCATATTAGACGTTCAAAAAACGTTCTAATGACACGGTGTCATTCCCGTGTTAAAATAACGTAATATTTGACGTTCAGCTGTCACCGGATCCGAGCGCCCTCTATATCTATTTACCGTGGAATAGTTACGGAAACTTTCTTTGCTTGCCAACTTCAACCACTTTCGGAGCAACTGCTGAAAAACAATCCGAGCAAAGGATTATTCTTTTATCAAAAGTAAGTGATTAATTTAATTATAATTATTTTTAAATCTTTCACATGTTCATTTTTTTATAAATCGAATTTCATTTAAATTTTGACTCAATTGGGGTTTTTTTCTTAGCTTCGAACATTCTGCAAAACTTAATTGTTCCAATTGTATAATTCAATATCAATGGCTATTTCACGGATATATTTTTCGCTAACGTTTCTTTGTGCAATTTTCATTTCTGATCTGAATTCCAATTGATTGCTACATTTATTTCCGTAAAAGTGGTTGTTTTAGTTATTCTTGTTTTCGACTATGAATTTCAAATTGCAATAGAGTATCCATATATATTTTGTTTTTGCTGAATCTCAGTTTTTGATGTATTTAAAATGCTTTATTTTAAAGTTTTTATACTTTTAATAAAGTAGACGGCTCACATAATGATTCTATTATTGCAAAAATAAAACTCCAAAATTTTTATGAAAAATGTGTTGCTGCTGTAAAATGTGATACATAACTGTACAGAAATCAGAAAATTAGTATTCTTCAATGTTGAGACAGAAAATGAGTCTAAATTATTTAAAGGATTTTTCAATATAAAATATTCACGATAAAGAATCAATTTTATCAACATAAAAGGTCTTGTCAAAATAGTACGTAAAAAAATTATGGCGTTGAAAATGGTCAAGATTATAAAAACAAGATTCGTTGTATAACGCATTCAATTTGTTCTATTCTAAAGCAATATTTCCTGTTGTTAAAGATTTTATGCCTGACTATGCTTTTTTGTTTTTATTCATTTTTTTTTTCAAAAGCAAGTTGAAATAAATGCTAGGTTATGTTTTCGGTTTATAAAAATAGAATGCGTATTGCTTGTTTATTCTATCGCAGCAAAACAAAATGGCGAGCTGCTACCAGCTGTTGATTACCATCACCTGGTGCTTGAAAGTTTTCTGCGTTTAATATTCCCGCACAGATTTAACAAGTAAAAAAGACTGGACAAAATCAACTAATTGAATTGAAAACGGATGGGGAAAGAAAAATAAAATTAACTAGAAGTGTTGGCTTAAGGAGTTAAAATTATCTCCCAGTGTTTTTTGTATTAAGAAAAATATTCGCCCTGTAACGAATCGTTTGAACACAGATTTATTTTATTTTATTTTTTTAAAGTCTTTATTTCGAGTTTTAGATTCGGCTTTTTAATTTTTAATGTCTTTTTGACGAAAAAAAACCAGCCTTGCTCTTGCATCAATCGGCATACTATAAGTGGAATTAAATTGTATTAAATTACGAGTAAAGTATGTTTTGTGCCATTTTTAAATAGGATCGAATTTATGTAGAATCAAGGGGCAAAAAAATCCTCAATCTGACCTTTTAATATTTTCATGAAACTTTCAAAAATCTTCTCTTCCACTTCTTAAATTTGTAAATAATTTTGAAAAAAAAATCAATCATTTATAACTTATGATTTTGAAATTCGTTAAAAAGCATTTGTTTTGCTGGTCGGCAGTGCTTTCAAATGTTTAACTGCATTATTATGATAACTTCAGTCTTGTAAAATAGCTCCTTTTGAAATACAATTACGTGCTCTTTAATTCGATATGTAAATTGAAAACCTTTTGAAAATATGTTTCTCACGAAATTTCAAAAATACTTGAGATAGTGTCTTTCATCTCAAAAAATTAGTGCTAATCAGGGGTGTTTGTGATCCCAAATTTCTGAAAATTTTGGGCTGACGCAATCTAAAACTAAAATAGTATTTAAAAAAAACTTTTAAAGTGGTACTTTTCAAATGATTTCAAATGTAAAGGGGGCAACTTCCATAAATTTCACTGTCTATAGAAAAAAGTACTCGAGTCCACCATCACCCCCTTAATGGTTCCACTCTGAAAGTTTTTTTTTTTTTTTTCAAAATTTTTAAAAGACATTATTATCTTAAAAAAACGAGAATTTTTTTTTTTCTAAATATTGAGTTATGTGAAAAAAAAAATCGAAGAGTATTTAAGTTACTGATCAAGTTAAAGTGCATGTAATTGTCAGCTATTACACAATTCTGATGCTCCCATAGCTTTGAGTTATCATTTCAGTTATCATTTCAAAGCACTGCAGGAAGGCATATTAACAAACATCAATTACTCATTAGTTGCGTCGCCTGGCTTTGCACTGTCTACCTCGAAAATAAAAGTTATGTCAAGTGACCATTGTTCAGCAATCACTCTTGAACAAAAAAAAATTAAAAAATCAGTAACATTTTGCGGCAGATTCCGGGAAAATAACCTAAAATAAGGGAACATTTTAAGTATCTCGATCACAGGAAAACCCTCAAAGCAAAACCCAGAATTATATTTGTTCATGTTTGAGAAAAAAAAAGCAACAGATCTTTTTTCTCAATGATTTTCTGCATGCTACAAATTTCAATAAAGCATTGTTACGGAAAGTTGATGAAGCACAGATAATTTGAATGGAGGAAAGCCCTCGAAAAATAGGGATTTTATGTTGAAATCTAAGTATTATAATTAGTAGTTTTCAGTTGATATCTCCGCTAATTATTATCGAGGGATTATTTTGAATAGCCAAACATAAATACGGGAAAATTACGAATACATCGATACCTGGTTCGATGTTCAGTTTCCTGGCGTTCGGGAGAAGTAACTCGGACAGAGATAGATAGATTAATGCATAGATAGATAGGTACATACGCTCAGTTTATAATGCGTCTTATGCATCTTAATGATATAAAAGAGCAAAGTTTCTGAAAGTTTCATGTTAGTCTGAAATGGTGTGGTTGAGTGCCTAGTTGATTTAACATGAAGTGACCCAATACGAAATAGAACACAAAGAAATTAAAACAGTAACAAATGAAATAAGCTTAGTAATTTGTTTTGAATTATATTGTCTACAACTCCTAGACATTTAAGTCAATGACAAATCTTTGCATCTTTCGAATAATAAACAAAATAAAATCGTTGAAGGAAGTACATGTATTGCAAAATAAATAACAGGTAAAAGCCTCTAAGCACTCATTAATACACTTGTTATAATTCGTTACTTAATTATAAAATTATCGGAAGACAAGCGTGTTAAATTACATGCTTTATAGCATGAATTTGAAAAAAAAAAAAAACTAAAATTAGACGTGATCCTCGCATATAATTTTGTTTCTTGAAAACATGAAAGTAAGATGCATACAAAATAATCAAAACAATTATATGTCATAATCAAATGACATTTTCCCATTAAACCCCACGTATTCTCAGTATAAATGATACAACATTTGCTTTTCTATTTACATAATGGGTCTTCTACAACCTCAAAATAGTGAATAGTATCAGAAAGAGAAAATTACTACATCCAATCATGAAAACTTTTAGTGAAGAGGTTAAAAGGCTTTGTTTGTCTGTGGTTTATTGGAAAGGTTTTAAATTCTTCAAAAAAATACCAGGTTAATTTCGGGAAGATGCTGATAGGTACAAAACCTTTTCTGTTTTTCGCAGGATATGTTACCGGCAGGAATTAGATACATTAGCTGTCCGTTATTTTCCAGGAACATTGTGTTTTTTTTTTTTACAATGAAAAAAACAAATTAGTGCACATCTCTTCTTTGTCTGACAACTTCCATTTCATCCTTTGGTATAAGTCTTAATAAACACAATTTTGGAAAAACATCAATGAATATTTTCATATCTTGAAAATAATTCTAGTAATATCTCTGAATATATGTGTGGTACATTGATTCTTTCCTTTCTTCATTATTTACTCTGAGATGTGCACAAAATAGATAATTTAAGTAATGCAACTAGCATCTTCTCCTGAAAGCAGCAGGCCATGTTTTATGTGTATACAAAGTGGTTTTCCTATGTAGAAGTAGAATCAAGTTATGACACTTAAAATTATTACCCACTAGACTAAAAATACTAACCAATTCAGGTTCCATATCAAACAACAAATATACACGCAAAAATGATGCCTAAATGCAGAAATAAAGAGTATCAATTTATTTTTAAAATAATGAAAGTATGTTTTTTGCAGTATGAAATGGTGGAAAAAAAAGTACTATCATAGAAAACGCATAGAACTTTCTTAGTGATTTTTTTCCCCATTTGGACAAATAAAGGATCTTGCTCGATATATAGCAAATACAAAAGTCATTAACATGGGTACTCGAGTTGGATTTTGAAATTCCTTTAAAAGCAGCATGGTTTTTCTGTGATTAGAACTAGAATCATATTTTATGTTTTTTTTACATACATCATTATGTAATTTTTTTCATTAAAGAAAATCCTAAGTCAAATTATCTCTTACGTTAAAAAAATGTATTGCATCTCTATGACTAGTTCTAAAAAATGATGAACACACTGGGCTCCCAAGGTATGATCAACGATTGTATTGTACTATTGGATTTGAACACTTCGGGTTACATTTTTTTCCAACTTATTTAGTTTAATTTGTATCATTCAAAAAATAAGAATGTTTACGTCAGGTGATTTCTGACTCTACTTCAAATTGTTTACGCACTTAATCTTATTATAAGCTGCAATTTTTGTCTTTTTATTTGTATTTTAATTTCAGACAGCCAAGGTCATTAATGGGACAAAACGATCAACGCCTTTTTTTTAATTCCTTATTGGTTGTTCCTAAAATCAAAGTATGTGTAAGAGTTTATCATGTAAAATGAAGGATATTTTGTGATTAAATTTTTTATTAACTTGTATGTGTTACTTCATTGATTTTTTGTGTATTACGTGATTCTTTTTGAAATTAACTAAAGAATATAAGAGTATAATTCACATGAGTCTTTCTGAGGACTAAGAAACATCTTGCATTTTAGAGAGAGAGAGAAAAGGGAGAGTAGAGGAAATTCAGGGTTTTGACCATAAAATTCTTTTATCAATCAAAAAGTTAATGCCGTAAAATGGCTTTACTAGGGAAGTCCATGGAAAATTTGAGATCCTTTTCAAGTAGAATCATAAAATGATTCAACTAAAGTAAATTTTTTTTGTCATCCAAATATTATTCATCACAGACCAACTAAAAAGAAGCAGGCACTTCAAAAAAAATTCCCTAGCAAATTTTTACATTTGTGATAGTTTTACTAATGTTGCTGTATTTTATATTTAAATTTATTTCTCCATATATGTAGTAGACACATCTTAGCCATTACAGAGCATCATTTGAAAATTGTAAGAGCTTTAAGGGGAGTCAGTACCCTAAATACTTTCAAAAATTCGATTTTTTGATTTCTATATATTTTGATACTCTATATCAATGCCTTTGTAATGATACAAACTTCTTGATCGTGCTCATATGAGAAGTAAGTTAAAATAAACTTTAAAAAAATGTAAACATATTTTGATAAGGTATGATTTTCTTCTTTAAATTGTTATATCGAGAAATATTATTTTTGAAACTAAATGTTCCTTTTTCTCAGAACCTAAATTGCGTTTTGTTTGAAATTTTTGCCACCAATTCCACACATCTAATTAGTATTTTTTAAAAAAGCTTTCTTTCTGCAAAATTTTACTTCAGTATAGAGAAAAAAGTCTACTTAAGGTACAGAAAAAATTCATAATTGTATCTTTAATAGATTTTGAGAGAAAGGTACATGAACACATGTGCAAATTAACATTGACGGTATACTAACTCCCCTTAAAATATGTATTTTATTTATTGAACTATTTTAATTTATTAATGTACAGGATTCGTCAAACCGGGCTCAGCACGAAAAAAAAAAAAAAAAACTCGTGGGTTTGTTAACATGACCACTTGAAAAAAATAAACTATCTCGATAAAGTCGATTTTTTTTTCAAAATTTGCCACATATTGAAACATTTACTTCAGAAACAAACTACATATTAGATCTAAACTAAATAATACCAAGTACGAAAATTGGCATCTGTCTTTCTGAACAACTTCTTAAGTTTTAGGAATTAAAACTGCATATGGATTTCGCGATTAATTAAAAAATATTTCTTTGCTGGGAAGCCAAACTAATCAATTTACTTAATTTATTTCAATCACTTTCAAAGATTTTATTTTATTTCATTTTTTTTTTTTTTTTTTTTGCATTGTTGGAAAAAATGATTTGATAAAGTACATCAGGGAATCTCTTTTTTTAATAGATGCCTAATGCAAGATTGCAAAGTGTAAAGGTAGATTACAATAATCTCATAAAATTAACCAACTGTGTAATGATTATTCCAGATTCCATAAACTGTAATCATACCTGAAAATTTTCTCACATATTCTGAATTATTGTGTGCAAAATTATTTTGCGACTTTATAATTACTAATTTTAATATTTTTTAATACTGTTCAAATTTGTATTGCCAACTTCTCGTGTGGAAGGATATATCATAAAATACTTGATATGATTCATGGTTATGGTTCATGCGGCTCTTTTTAACGTAAAACTTAGTCAGAGGTTTTTTTTTAGAACAAACTGAAGAAAAAAAAATACTACTAAATGCCTTTTGGGAATAAAAGGAAAGCTTTTCTCAAAATGTGACATACTTGTTTCTGTATGAATGAATCTGTTTTCTATTTGTGGTGTGGTCATGTTTCAGAAAAATCAATTTTGATAATATTTCACCTAAATGCTAAATGTTTTCAGTAATTTTCGTCAAAAGTTAGCTGGCGGTGTATTTTATGTATTTTATGTAAATGCTAAATGGTTTTCAATTTTTCTTCAATTTTGACGCTTTTTATAATAAATTTGAGTAGAAATAAATTCAGGATTTAAAATTATTCATATCTCTATGAAAAGTAAAAGTAACAAAGTGGTACAGTTTAAGGAATGTTAAAATAGTGATCAAGATTAATTTTTTTTCTTGTAAGATAGTCCACAATTTTCAACAATGACCAGGGTACTTGATAAAAAAAATCCAGGGTAGCTAAGGTTTTTTAAATTACCCCGGTTTTTCTTCAAACCCTGTTCATGTATTCATGGGAAATTACTTCTGAAGTTACGTTGTAATACACCTTGAATAAACCCAAGAGTCGAACCTCGAAATTATGGTGTGGCTGCAAGACGCACTAGGTAGTTGCATTTCAGGACAGTAAAGCCTCTACAAGTGTTCATTTCATCAAAATCTGTAAATTAATCGGTATTTTTGTAAATTTTGTGTTATTATTTAAGTCTGCAGAACAGAAAATATAAAACCCTGATTTACAAAAACTGTACACATTTAACAGATATTGTAAACAAAAGTTTTAAAAAAAACTACGTTTAGGAAAAAGTGCACAAAATCTGAGCGTTGTAATTCAAGGTAGTATTTACGGGAGGAGTCGAAGGACCTTGACCCCTCTCAATGTGCCAAACTTTGCAAAACGTTAAATTTATATTTTCCAAATTTGGCTAAGCTTTGATATTACCCGGATTTTTGTATAAGATATTTTTGCATTTTACTAGAGGGGCAAAAACTCCTCTACTTGAGTTTTCCAGCATTAGAACACTTCTGTACTAAATTTGGAAACGATCTGTCGTAAACTAGATTGTCAGAGGAAAACCCCTTTATGACGGGAGGCCAAACTCCCCCTCCCCCTTTGTAAATTTTGCGCATCAAAGGAACTTTGTGCCAAATGTGGCAAATATCATAAACTCGATTTGTAAAAAGGAAAACGCTCTATGGGGTTTTTCCTCCCTCAGGGTGGGAAGAAAACTCCCCTATATGAATTCCTGAACATAAAAGGACCTCTTAAACGATCCAACATAAACTGAATTTTGCATAAGGGCAAATCTTCTTTGGGGGAATTTCCACCTCCATAGGGAGGCGAAAACTCCCCTATGTGGATTTTTCAGCATCAAAGAAAGCTATGTGCAAAATCTGTCAAAGGTCCAGTGTAAACTAGATTTTTGTAAGAAGGAAAACCCTCTATGTGAATTATTGAGCATCAAAAGACCTATGAGCCAAATTTGGCAAAGATCCGACGTAAACTGAATGTGTACAAGGAAAAACCCTCTATATATTGTTTCCCATCGGCATTGGCGAAAACCTCAAGGGATTTCTTGAGCATCAAAGTATCTACGAGTCAGATTTGGTAAACTCGATTTGTAAAAGGAAAAGTCCTGTATGTGGGCATCTGCACACCATAGAAATGGGGCGAAGACTCCCCTATGAGACTTCTTGATCATCAAATGACTTGACAAAATTGAGTGTGCCAAATTTGTCAAACATCCGACATAAACTGGATTTTTTTGTAAAGAAAAATCCTCATTGTAATGTTCTTTGAGGGGGGGTGTCTTTCTATGAGGAATTTTCGATCATCAAAAGATTTCAGTACGAAATTCAGCAGAGATCTGACGAAAACTAAATTTGTAAGTGGAAAACGCCCTTATGGGGTACACCCTTCATTTTTTTCGAATTTTTTTTACCTGTGAAAGCAGAAAATTCAGTATTTTTTTATTAACACCAAAATGAAACGTCATGCTACCACTTTAATATAACGTAATATTCCACGTTCAAAATTGGTGCAAAAGCGGTGGTACAACACCAGATTTTGACGTGCTATACGACATCGATCGACGAGACACATAGACGCTTTTTAGACCGTTCTGAGGGAACGTAATTTGAACGTGTCGGATGGTGTGCTCAGAACGTGTTATAGAACGAGCTTTGAACGCCTCTGTGCTGCTTGGGTATGAGACAAAGTTTTTCTTGCTCTTCTTGCAGATATACATGAAGGTAATTAAAATTTCAGATGCTACTCGTAAAAATATTCGTTTTATGGACGGCAAAAATTGTGAAACTCTTGCGTGTAAAATATTTGCGGGATCGAAAAGCCCGCGGGATTTTGCTCTCAATCCCGTGGGATCACTCCCGCTAAATATCATGCGGGATCCCGCGGGATTCAAGATCGGGATTGTAAGTCCTAATTCAAACAGTGCAATTTTATTGTAGAAAAAAAAATAATGAAATTTATACATTTTTTCTCAAGTTCGAAGAATGATATCCAACAGTCCGTACTCTTTTTTTACTATAAAATGCATGAAATATTCCGGTAGCAATTTTGAAGTGTTGCCACGTACTATTCTTAAAACTTAAACCTAAATTTGAATTTAAAAAAAAAAAAAAAGATTTTTTTTTTTAATTTTTATAATTTGCTAAAATATGGGAAGAATTTTCATGGTCATTCAGATCATTTTTTCTTTTTTTGCGTATGGTAATAAACAAGGTATTAAAGTGTTCAAAAATTATACACAATAAATATTGTTTCCAGAAAATCTAAAATTTGGAAGGTTAAAGATTCTAAGACCTCTTATTAAAGTTCTTTTTTCAGCTGTGTGCTTCACTGACCGTATAGGTAAAGACTGATTAATTGTTTTATGCGTTATGTTTTGAGTTACCCCGCTCATCAGTTCACAGTTAGAATTCAAAGAAACTTAAACGTATCTCATCTACTGGTTGCTTATATCGTTAGTAATATTTCGTGCATTTTATAGTAAAAAAAAGTACGGACAGTTACATATCATTTTTCGAACTTGAGAAAAATGTATAAATTTCATTACTTTTTTTTGTGTAAAAAAACTGCACTGTTTGAATTAGGGCTTCCAATCCCGATCCTGTATCCCGCGGGATCCTGTATGATATTTAGCTGGAGTAACCCCACGGGATTGAGTGCAAAATCCCGCGGGTTTTTCGATCCCGCAAATATTTTACATGCAAGAGTTTCACAATTTTTGCCGTCCATAAAACGAATATTTTTACGAGTAGCATCTGAAATTTTAAGTACCTTCATGTCTATCTGCAAAAAGAACAAGAAAAAGATTGTCTCATATTGTTTCTGTTCATTGCTCCTCAATCAAAAAAAAAAAAAAAAAACTTTAATTGATATTTTGCTAACAGATTTGTAGTTTATACAACCTCAAGGCAAACAGTGTTGACTTTATTTTATTTAAATGAACCAATGTACAGTGAATTTTGGTATTATTGTCAAAGAAGAAAGTCATGTAGTTTTGCGTTATGGAACAGCGATGAAAATGCATAAATTTGATTTTGCTTTAAAGTTGTTGCTGTGCTGATATAGAAGCTTGTGATGAAGAAGCGTACTTAGATGCATATCAAAAGTAAGCAAAGTTAGAGAAGTGCAATATCGATTTAAAAGTTAGTTTTTGTTTTGCCTTTATGTAGTTTTGTTGTAGGAATCATCACCTTCTGGAAAATAAAGACGCATTTAAAATACATTTTAATCTTTATGTATTGAGTTTTAATTAACTCAAAAATGAAGAATCAGCTATGTAAAAAAGAGAATTAATAAAGAAGCTTTCAGAAATAAAGCATTACATTTTTTACATACATCTGAAATAGTACGTTTTAGATATTTGAAAGGTAGTTAGTGTTTAGTATAAATGTATAAGGTCAGCAAGAAATACGGTACCCATTTAAGAGGTCTCTAGAATCAATTCAATTGGTCCGAATGAGATAAAATTTGAACTACAGATTATTCAAATAAAAAAGCCCTAGATCATTGTTAAATAGAAACTTTAAAAAAACCACCTATAATTGGAACATTACAGATAAAAAAATGTTTAAAAAAATTTAAAATATCACATTAAAACTTCTCGATATGGCGGGCGTACGAATAATTCCCCGTACGAAAAATTTATCTCGATTTAAGGGAAAGTGTTCGGCGCTATGATCCTCAAAATGTAACAGAGAATGGTGTCGAACAGACTAGAGGTTTACATTGAGAACTCCTTTTATAGCTGCTTTTTTTTTACAATAACCATCAATGTCGAATTTAAATGTCATTGCTGCAAGGATGAATGCCTTAGCAGCCTTTATAAAACATTTGGTTTAAACTAGACCGCTTGCAGATATTAACGAAATCGGCTTGAACCTTGCATGTGATGAACGTAATTCTATGCATGTTGATTTTTCACGTGAATAAAGTTTTTTAGTTAGTTCGAAGAGAAGTACCCAAAATTATCTAATAGCAATGATTAGTTCTTGTGCTTCTAAAATACATGTAACATATAAGTTATTAAACTGCGTTGCTTTATTTAAAAAGTAACCCTAGCCAAGTGCAAATCACCAATTGAAGTAAAAATTTGCACATCGATAGAACACTTAAAAGTATTGAACACGTGTTGTTGATCTTGTTAATCTGCAACAGACACTTTTAACGGGCGGAATTTTACCTCAAAATATCGGATAATTGGGATAATACATGTATAGTATATTCTTTTATTTTAAATTGCAATAACGAAAATTCAAACAATGATTGACAATTTGAAAAAACAAAACAAACTAAAGTTGACATGTTGCGTAAATCATCCCTGGCAATTTTCCCCCGTCGCGCGGCTAGTTCCCTGTGAGCAATTCCATGTCAAATAAATCACATTCTTGACCTCATCATTTCCTATTTCAATAAAAAAAATTTTACAGGACACTTATGACAAGATAAGTAATCTTATCAAATATTGATTTCTATTTTCAAAACTGTTTGAAATATAAGTCTGTCAAAAATGTGCGATTAAAAATGAAAATTGTGTTTTTACGAATGACTAACTTCTCTCCTAACTTTAGTAGAATGAAAATTAAAAATAGAAAAGTAAAGCTGAAGAATAGAGCTTTCTATTGATACTAGAAAGTCGCCTTTCAATGTATGACGGGTGAAAATTGCTTCTATATTTGAACGAAGTCATTGCCTTTTTAATGATATTTTGTAGTTGAAATTTTAACCCTAACTCCAGTTGGTTAACCCGAAACTCGAGTACGTAGTGGTTATTGTTGACAATTTTTTCGTTTCTTCATTCCACTGAAATGATAGTCTTACCAGTAAAACAGTTAAGTTACTGGATCGAGATCAGCCTTGTCACTATAAAGCCTTTCCCTGCATGTTAAACATTACCAAAAGATATTATCAAATTATCATGCCGTGGCGCAAGTTTCATTGTTGAAACCCGTGGGTTACTCGATCATCGGCTATTATTTATATGAGGATATAACATGCCTTTCGTACAACAGATTTGAGCTGCAGGCGCATTCACTGTGACGGGATAGAATCGCAAAGAATGGTATACCCTTATTAATAGTATTTTCAGAAAAATCCTGAAACACGTCAACTTTGGTTTGTTTAGTTTTTCAAATTTTCAATCATTATTTGAATTCTTGTAGCTAAAATTTAAAACAAAAGAATGTATTTCACCCTCTAACTTTCCAAATTCTCCGACATTAAGACGTAAATATCCCCCGCTAAAGCCGCATGTTGCAGGTATATATATATATATATATATATATATATATATAAATAAGCACGTGTTCAATAGTCGATGTTCAAAGTGTTACTCCAATCGGTGATTCACACTTGCGTAAGATTACTTGCAAGAAGAATTCCTGAGTATAAACGAGTTTGTATCCAGACTACAGTTCAGACTCATGATTTAAAAAAATAATAAATGAATAACTCAATCTTTATGATAAATTGATGACAGACAATTCCATTTAAAAAAAAAAAGGGTTTTCCGAAGAAATTTTTTAAATTTCAAATAAAGTGCGCTTGAAACTAATAACTGACTGGAAGTTTCTCTTTTATTACCTTCATAGATTCTGCGGGTTTCGCTTGTTCCTGAGTAGATATATGCCTCAGTCGCTCATCCAGACTACCTCGTCTAGCAGCCACTGTGACATATTCACCAGCATCTAATATCTCCTGTGGCAGACTTTCTCTGCGGAAGGGATTAGTGTCTGATCGAAAGGGATTTGTTCCAGTTTTAGGAAGAGTTTGGTTCCCTGCCATTTTCTCTCGTCGGCTTGACCTGACGGCGGGAGGAGGCGGTTCCAGAGGTTTAGTGCGAGGCAAAGTTGCTGGAGGAGTCGGAGAAGCAAAGTCATCTTTTACTGGAAACGGTGTCTTCTGCTGGACTTGTTTCTGAGACAGTTGATTCATCATTGCTTGCTCTTGGGACATTTTTTGGTCCACAAGACTTACATAGATTCCGTTTTTCTCGTTATCCATTTGCGAACGGTTATGTAAATTTTCGTTCGACGATGGCTGCCTAGTGCCATTTGATGGCTGTAAGATTAGTTGTCTGTTTGCTTCCATCTGCTGGTGTCTCTGTTGAGGATGTTCTTGAGGAAAAGAATCAGCAAGGTTTCCCATGTTCGGCTGTACATTCTTTTCTTTTTGATTTTTCTTGTATTCATTCATACTTTGTCTTGCATGTGGAAGTCGGACGTTTTCTTGATTACACTGATCAGTGTCTCTATAGTTTTCAAGATTCACCTGTCCATTCGATGGTTTGGGGTAACCATGAGTTGGTACTTGTTGCTGTTTACCTGGAGGAACCTGCTGATTTTGTTGATTCCTTGCGGCATGCTCTAACATAGCTCTTTCTTGATTAAAATGCGGGTCATGAGTATTTTCCCTTCCATAAATTGGTCCTTGTGCCTTTCCTTGCTGCATTTGCAGAAATTCTTGAGGCGGTTGTTGCGGGTGTTGGGGTTTAGGCATAATTTGTTGATCAGGAGGTTCTCGCAACCTTTGATTTCGCTGTGGAAATTTTTGATATGGATCTATAACATTTGCATCTCGTTGTGGGGAGTATTCCTGAATTTGTTGCGGATGTTCCTGCAAATTTTCTGGTGGTAAGTCCACTATTTGAGACTTTGATGGAGGATGAGTAATGGGATGCTGAGGTCTTGGTTTTGGAGGTTCATTATTCGAATATTCTTTACATCTAATCTTCTCTCCAGTTTCAAACAGAGGTTGCGATTGAAAGGAGTTCTGAAAATCATGTTGTATGTTATTTTCTCTCTTTTGTTGAAGGTCATTCGTCATAAACTGATTTAATTTATTCACTAAATGTTGTTGCCCATTGTGATCTAAAAGCTTTTGGTTATTTCCATGTAATTTTTGTTGATCAATTTGCTTTTGAGATTTCAAAAATTCTGCTTGTTGCCTTTCGGCAATATGTTGTTGCTGCCGTTGCTGATCAAAGATCGGATGATCTCTTGGATAATCATTGGGGTGTTGCTGTTTAGTAAAATCATTAGTATTTTGACTTCTGTGCATATCATTTGCATGCTGATTTCTTAAACTTTCCCGATTATTTTGAATTTCTTGTTTATCTGAAGAATGTTGAGTTTTTTGAGAATCTTTGTTAAATTTTTGTTGCGATCCAGGATGTTGACCTTTTTGGGATTCTATGTACTGTTCAAGCTTTTGTTGTTTCTGGTTTTGTGGTCTCAGATCAGTCAGTTGACTAATAATTTCAGGATTTCCATCTTGTGTCTCTGAAACTCGTTGCCTATGATGTTCTGCTGTGTGAAGGTTTCGTTCATCAACCGCTTGTTGCAATCTTTGTGATTCTTTGATCTGTTGAGACATGTGGGATTCATTTGTGTGAGGTGGCTTCACTTGATCCATTGGATGTGGCGGCCTGACATGATCTACTGTATGCTGCGACCTTGACTGAGCCGACGGATGTTGAGGTCTTGGTTGATCCATTGGATGCTGTGGTCTCGGTTGGTCCATAGGATGTTGCGGTCTAGGTTGATCCATAGGATGCTGCGGTCTTGGTTGATCCATAGGATGTTGCGGTCTGGGTTGATCCATAGGATGTTGTGGTCTCGGTTGGTCTGAAGGATGCTGAGATCTCTGTTCATCCATAGGATGTTGTGGTCTCGTTTGATCCATTGGATGCTGAGGCCTCGGTTGATCCATTGGATGCTGAGGTCTAGGCTGATCAATAGAATGTTGAGGTCTCTGTTTATCCATAGGATGCTGAGGTCTCTGTTTATCCATAGGATGATGCGATCTCGATTGCTCCATAGGATGCTGAGGTCTAGGTTGATCCTTTGGATGTTGAGGTCTAGGTTGATCTGTCGGATGCTGAGACCTTTGTTGATCTATAGAATGTTGAGGCCTTTGTTGATCCATGGGATGTGGAAATCTCTGATGATCCCCAGGATGGTGAAATCTGTTTTGTTCCATTGGATGAGGAGGTCTCGGCTGTTCCGATGAATAACGGGATCTAGGTTGCTGCTGCGATCTCGTTGAACTTTGATTCGGATGCTCAGGTCGGATCTGCTTTGGTTGTGAATCATCAGAAGACTGTGGAGGGCGACCTTGAGATTGCTCGGGTCTCATCTGTCCGTTTTGCTGAGGATGAGGTCTTTGCTGCTGCTGCCTGGGTCTTTGAGAGGGAAGGCTGTCGGACCGACTTCTAGATGGAGCCGATTGGCCCGGTATTTTTTGTTGGCGGCTTTCATTACTCTGTGATGAGCACTCAGATGTCCTACGCCTCCGGTCTACTGGTATTTCTTCCCTACTGGAATTTTCGTCTGGCTTTGAAACACTTGGGGATAACTGAGGGTATTTCTCCGCACACTGAAAGCACATCCAAACATGTTTCTAGAAAAAAGGAGAAAAATTTCCATTAGAATGATTTTTAAAATAAAGAAATTTATTGGATCACAAATCACTTGCATTTGAAACTGACTCCTTTAAACACAATTTTCATTAAAATTTATTAGTTAATTGTCAAACGAAATGAGCTGTGTTTTTTGAAATAAAACACGTTAGTAATTTCTGCTGTATATTTAAAAATTATGGAAAATTTGCCAGTGAGGGATAGTTTTAAGCTGATTAAGGGGACAATTCTGCAAAACTACTTTTAATATGAGATGTTTATCATTTTATTTAAATAACAAAATGACGCATATATTTACGAAATATATTTACGTATTTCGATAGAAAAACCATATTGTCTTTTAAAATAAATAAAAATACTAAGGAAACTGATCAAATGACGTAAATTAGCGCAACATTTCAAAACAAGAAAGATAAGACATAAAAAGTCTGCTATAAAACAAAATACTCAATTTCTAATAAAATTACTTTTATGCAGTACATATCATAATTTGCAACGCTTCTACGTATGAAATTAGGCAATCCGTTATGGAAATTACATGTAGTTATTATGAGATGATATGTAGAAAAAAAATATACTAGCAATTTAACCCCTTAACGATCGAATAATTTTCAAGAAAACTATCATAAAAGTGTCTATTTTTTAAGAAAATGATATAAAAATAAGTGTACGAACAACATGTGCATTCATTTTTTCATTTTCAATATTTTTTAGATTGAAATTTAAAAAAAAATTAAAATTTTATGAAAAGTCAACAAGCAAGCCCAAGCAAGCAGCGAAAATTTAAGAAATACGTCTTTTATACATTAAAAGATAATTTTATTAATCTTTTGTGTAATATAAGTAAAGATAAGTAAATTTTTTTTGTGGTAAATTTCAAAACTTGAGATACAGAGGAAACGTCACAATCTGGTAAGTTAGAACCAAATTTCCTTTCTTCATCTCTGCAATTACATTTAAAATGGACTGCTGCTGTCATCTAGTGTATAAAGGGATAAATAAAATGTATTCCGGGCAAAATAAATGAATTGGTTTTAATAGTTTCGTCGCGTTAATATTGCACACTCCAGCACGGCGCTATCACGAGAGCGAGAAATGGAGGTCGAAACCCCAGCACGGCATAGACACGGGAGCGAGTGGAAAGGGGTTAAAGCACCGACTCATTTGCAGAAGAAGCAGGAAGAGAAAAACTATCTTTAAGTGGTGAATGATACAAATTTTCTCCTGGGGGAAAAATGGCAAACATGGCTACAAAATAATAAAGAAGCGGAATGTTTAATGAACTAATTTACTCATGATACAGGCTATTATTCTCGTAATTGTTGTTTTTATCTCATAAAAAAGGGAAAACAAGCAAAAAAAAAAAAAAAATTTAACAGCTGTTTAAATGAAAAAATAGATTTACACTACAAAATTCGTTTCTAGCTTCCAAACAACGCTATTAAATTAGTTACCACATTTCATGAGTAATTTCAATAGTATTTTACACGCGAAGTTCATTATAATGACCTCATTTAAAGTAGTATGTTATTATGATAAGACTGATATGTTATGTCATAAGAACACGATAATGTAAGGAATTTGGCACAAAATGCGTACAAAATTCAATTTTTGTTAATCAATCCATCACAGAAAAGTAATGTTTTCGCCAATAGAAGACACATTCCTAAACGATAAAAGGTAGCATTGCTTTATAGTAGTAGTTATACCTAGAAGTCATAAAAAACAATTTCTCAGAAAATAAAAAAGGTAGTCTTTTCAGTTATTTTGTTTGATTTATCAACTGATCAAAGTATGTTCTGACAATCAAGGGCAGTTTCAGCCAGAAACAAGGAGTTCATAGGCACGTTGCTATACCATCGACGACTACCATCTTATCTTTACATGAAATACACCGCCTGCTCAGACAATTCCAGCCGAGGACTGCAATTTCGTGCTTATTAGCACTCATCAGCCCGGCATAAGAAGTGAATGAGCTGGAGGTGGAAAGCCTATTAAGGAAGCCAAGAGTGCCAAATAAATTGGTTACTAATAAACAATTAGCACTGACCAGACGAGTGACCGAAACAATGGTTCAGTTCAACTCAAAAATTGAAGGCAATTCATGGTATTTTGAGTAAGTCACCACCCTATAGCCAGGGCTAAGGCAGAAATACAAGAAATACAACGCCAGCTCAGTCAATTCCAGCCGAGGACTGCAGTTTCGTGCTTATTAGCACTCAACAGCCAGGCATAGGAAGTGAATTAACTGTAGGTGGAAAACCTCTTAAGAAAGCCAAGAGTGACGAACAAACTGGGAAACGGTACAAAGGCGAGTTACAAGGCTAATAAATGGACTTTCTCACTTAGACTGATTCCAGGCATAGAAGGCTAAAAATGTACAGTCTTGAGCAAAGAAGAGACTGAGGGGACATGATTCAGTTGTTTAAATTTATTAAAATGAAAGATGTTACGGGACTGAAGTTTAGCACTGAAAACAGGACAAGGGGTCATTGTGTTAAGCTATTTGAATCTCAGGCTAATATGGATGTTAGGAAAAATTATTATTTTAGCAGGGTAGTGGAACCTTGGAACTTTTTACCGGAAGAGGTGGTAATGAGCAAGGGAGTAGATAGTTTTAAGAGGGCCATTGATCTTCACTGGGGATTGTAAATTGACTAGGACCAGTCTAGCTGGGCCCAGAGTCTGTTGCTAGTCGTCACTTTTGTATTTTGTATTTGTATTTGTAAACTGGTAGCTAATATACAATTAGCACTAACCAGACAAGTGACCGAAACAATGGTTCGGTTCAACTCGAAGATTGAAAGCAAGCTATGGTCTATTCAGAAAGTTACTGCCCAATAGCCAGGGCTAAGGCAGAAATACATGAAATACACCGCCAACTCGGTCACTTCGAGCCGAGGACATGAAATACACCGCCAGCTCAGCTAGTAGTGTATTTCATGTATTTCTGCTTTAGCCCTGGCTATAGGGCGGTATTTTACTGAATATACCATGCCTGGCCTTCAATCTTCAAGTTGAACCGAACTATTGTTTCAGTCACTCGTCTGGTCAGTGCTAATTGTATATTAGCTACCAGTTTGTTTGGCACTCTTGGCTTCCTTAAGAGGTTTTCCACCTCCAGTTCATTCAGTTCCTATGCCGGGCTGTTGAGTGCTAATAAGCACGAAACTGCAGTCATCGGCTTGAATCTGGTAAAATTTTAACTATGTACTAGCACATGTAGTCTATTCTAGTCGGGAAAAAATTTTATTTACATCACTTAGTAATTTATTTATTAACATTCAATCACTAATTTTGTCTTTCATTCACTCTTTGACTCACTCCTATTTTTCTTCACATATTACTCAATTAATTTATTTAATAATTCATTTAATGTTTTATTATCTTTTCTTTTATTCATTCAACCTTTTATTACAGATTCATTTGATCAGAAATAATTTTTGTAATCAAATAGAATGTATTTTATTAAAAAAAAGTTTTAGTTTTTATTTTGCTCCATAAAAAAAAGGAAAAATTTCCCCCTTTTTTAAAGACGCAAATTTACTGCCAAAAAAGTATAAAAATGTTTCAAGGCAAGTTTTATTCCACAATTTCCTTTCTGTATGTACCGTAATTCCAAAAACCAATTTCCAATTTGTTCATTTTGAAAAAAACTCAGAACTTTCAATATTCACTTTGCCCTACATTGCCCTACTATTCGCAACTCTAGAGCTCGAATACGCTACCTTGCGGATATTTACAAAAATGCCGGGAAAACTAAAACATTGCGTTCCACGTGTTCATTTTGGGCAAAAAAAAGTCTGTTATGTGTATTTTTTTTTTATTTACGTAATTCATCATTTGGAATCGTCATTCGCAACAGCGTAACATCAAAAATATCTGATATAAACTGTGAGTACACATTTTATTTATCTCGGTCTGAGTGAATTTGAATAAATATCAGTTTTTCAGTTCGATGAAAAAAAGCGGACTTAACGACATTGACTGGACACTAGGACCATGCTGAAAAATTACTCTTTTCCTTAACCTAATTCCACATAAATGATTTAAATAACCTTTGTTACTACAGCATCCAACTGAAACGGTCAGTATGCAAAAAAATTTTCTTGAAAATATTTATCGCAGAACAGATTGAAAAATCTAGAAAGAACGTTAAGAATTTGAACAATAAAAATAAAAGTTTGGAATTTTTATTCTAAAATATCACGCCAACTTAACTTTATTAACTTTATTGTTCTGCAAAAGCTGTCATTATCGGTGGAAGAGTTTCGCCAAAAATCTGTTCATAGGGTTATGGTTTTAAAATTGTGTGAAAGAATAATGAATCTTGACAAGATTTCGCATATCAGTTAAATCATTTCCATGACGAATTAAATGCATGATGATTTCTTTTGATATCCAATCATATAGTCATAGAAATAAATTATCTAGTGTTAAATGTTACTCTTGACAGTCTGTCACGTATGTGCACTATGTGACAAAAATGTCAACAAATGCCGGAAATGTCACAAAAATGTCAACAAATGCCGGAAATATCACAAAAATGTCAACAAATGCCGGAAATGTCACGAAACTGGACATAATATGTACTAATGTATCGAAAAAACGGTACAAAATGAAAATGCTTTCGAAGCGAACCAAAAATTTATGAATTTCGAATTCAACATCGTGAAAATGGCTGCTTCAGAACAACTTACTGTGTGCTCTGCATTAATTTTTTACTTTCGTAATACTTTTTGATTTCTAATCTATTTCTACATGTGTCAGAATAACCAAAAGACTTTGAAAAATCTTTTCAAATGAATAAAGAACAAAAAATCATGCATGCGAACAAAAAATTTTCTCATTTTATAAGTTTAGAAGCAATTTATACGTTACAGCGTGCGTTTGTTTTAGTTTTTTCATCCGCCATTAGACAGTGACTGCAGCGCCCCCTGTAGTTTGTTGGAGTTGCGAATTGCATGGATTTCTGTTTGAATTTGTGGAATGGGATTGCTGAAGTCGTTAGTTATAGTAAAGCCATTACTGCACATTTTAAACATCAAACTAGCTGCGTCGCCCTGCTTTGCACGGTTTACCTCGAAAAAAAAAAGTTACGTCAAGTGACGCGAGTTCAACACTCAGGCTTGAACCAAAAAAAAAAAAGTCAGTGAAATTTTGCGGCAGATTGCGGAAAACCCCCAAAAAGTAAACATTTTAAATCCCCAGATTACCGGAAAAGCCTCAAAACAAAAACAAGAATTTTACTAGTTCATATTCGAGAAAAAAAAATGGCAACAGATCTTTTATCTGGATGATTTTCTTCACGCTATACATTTTAATAAAAGCGTTGTTGCGGAAAGTTGAGATGATTTACTGAATAATAATTTGAATGGAGGAAAGCCTTCGAAAAATAGGGATTTTATGTGGAAATCCAAGCTTCATAATTAATAGTTCTTAATTGATATCTCCGCTAATTATTATCGGAGGATTATGTTGAATAGCCAAACATGAAGACGGGAAGATTACGAATCCATCGATACCTGGTTCGATGGTCAGTTCACTGTCGTTCGGGAGAAGAAGCTTGGACATACATAGATACATAGATACGCTTAGTTTTTAATTATATAAGAGATAATAACTGGCCACGATGACTTAGAGCCTGATTTTCACTCCAAAGACAGTTCCAACGCTCACGTGACCCATCGGTTCTGACTTCTGGATCGATTTATGACTCAATACCACGAGTATGATTGCGATAGAAGAAATTGATTGCTGATTTTGTGAATAATTAAGAGTTATGGAAACTTTTTTCATCGACCATTTTATTCATTAAGTTAAAAAAAAAACAAAACATTTCAATTTCGAAAAAGATTTATGACATTCCACGCTGCAACAAACAGAGAGCCCCTTCGCCCATGCCTGGGTCAGATTGCTCAATCGATTTTCGTATTTTTACCTTTCGGAACATAAGCTACCCAATGATCCAGACAGGAATTCTTTCTTTTTACGCGCTTCCCTCAAAAAAGTAAAAAAAGGGCATGTTCTCATTTTCTTTCTTCTGCTCTGCTTCATTTAAAAGAGCTATAAATTTCAGAATGATTCATAGCATATATGTTTCCTTCTTGCCCCAGCAAATGAACCATGAACGCATTCAACAGGCAAACTGAGACAGAACTTTTGAAAAAAAAAAAAAAAGCGAAGTTTTGATGGCGACGAAGTGCTTTGCCATTCTGATTATTTTTTATATCCTAATTAATGTAAAATAATTGATAAAACATTCGTGCCATTTAAGATGCTTAATGAATAAAAATCTTCTTTAAGCATTCGATATTTTGTTGGGAAACTCATATAGGTTTTAAAAAAAATGTGTAAAAGTGTTCAAAGTGTGTTGTTTCAAAACCAAAATTTTAACAAACAAAATGTCGACTCAATTGAGTAATTTTCCCACACGATACATAATAAAGGTTGCCTTAGTGTTGCAATTATTTTAATGCGTAAAGAAAAAATAGTAACACAGAAAAATTGAATTTTTGGCTTCTTGGATTCAAATTACGCTTTTCGCAACCACGAGCGTGTGAGGCGTGTGTGAGTTTACGCAATCGTTTGTATGCATGCACGCGTGTGTGTGCGTGCATGACCGTGCGTGTGTGTGTAAGCGTTCTTGTGTCTGTAGGCGTTCGTGTGTGGGTGTATGTGTGTATATGTGTGTAAGCGTTCATGCGTGTAGGCGTGCGTGTGTGTGTATGTAGGTGTATGTGTGTGTATGTAGTTGTGTGTGTGTGTATGTAGGCGTGTGTGTGTGTATGTAGGCGTGTGTGTGTGTGTGTGTACGCGTGCGTGTAGAATATGGACGCAACCCGGATACTTTGTTCGCTAGAGGAGCAGCATCGGGAGGTGCCGGTCGATAGAACCCGTATAACTAGAGAGGCCGAAGCATCCGCCATTTTGGAGCAAGTGTTCAACACTGAAAGCTACCTTTATTGGCAATCGTTCGCCAAACAGGGAGCGAGAGAGTCGGAGAGCGAAGCTGAACATTGGCGAAATTGTGGAAACAGTTGGCGTCGTTTCCAGGCTGCCAGTCACTTTGCGGGCTATTATTTATCCATATCTTTTTTCTTTCTGCAATTGCTGGAAATCTGAAGAGCTGAAATCCTTTTTTGGAGCTGTTTACACAATTAACAGCCGAACAACCACTCATTTGATTCAATTTAACACATGCTAAAGAAATGTAAACATCAACAGCAATGCTATCTCTACGAAGCACTGGATCAAGTTTGCTCCAAAATGGCGGATGCGTCGGCTCCTCTAGTATAAGGGGCCTTACCGGTCGACGGAGGTGCTGCAAAGGAAGACGGGGGAAAATGAAAACTCATCATTCAACAGTCAAATGAAAACAATTAGCAATTCGTGACTGCTCGAAAATCTCAGTACTGCTTCCCAAAATCGATGAATCACATCTGAAGAATGTGGTTAAGAATGCGGTAATTGTGCCACAGGCACTTCAGGACAGCTTTGAAACTTTAGCATGCACTTGCTTCAAAATCCTCCAAATTTGTGGACTTGAGAGAAATTTCAATATTACTGGTGGATACTCTGATTTGCTTCATGTCTTAAAAAAAAAAACAGTTTAGAAATGCGCGCACAGAGTTAATATTACAAATTCCGCTGCAACGATAACTTTTAAAAAGTTGTAGCCACTAAAAGTAAAAGCAGAACATTTGCTTGTTACAGAGACTGCGCTAACTTTCTGAGCACCTCCATTGGTTGTGCATAATTTGTGACATTGGACCTTGAAAACAAACTTTTTTAATTATTGATGGATTTGCATGGAATTGTATCCATATACCTTAAACACTAGTACAAACTTAATTATAAAATTTCCTTAAAAAATTTTAATTAGAAGACCAATTATTTAAAAAAATGTAAATAACCTTAACGATAATTAACAAAACTTTGAAAAGTCCCTTGCGTAATTATTTTGATTTCACAACACTGAAACTTATTTTAAGTCATTCTCTGTACTATAATAAGTAAAAAAAAACTCACAAAATTGTCCTCATATTCAAATAAATTCAAAAAATAAACATTTCAAAAATTTGACAAAAATTTCTTCCTTTTGAACGTTCAGTGTCCCCTTAAGAAGTTAAATTGTTACTCAGAATAGTTGATTATTGCACCACACTCACTGTAGAATGAAACAGAAAAAACTCTTTCGTTTTAAAGCATAGCAATAGCATAAAAGCAACAAGGACTCAATGTTCACAGTAAAAATAATTCAGAAACGTTCCTGAAAAAATAATGGGCAGCTGATTCGGCCAATTTCTGCTACTAACATATCTTGCAAGAAACTAAAAAGGTATCCACTAAAAATCAGTAACCTTCCTAAAATTATCGTGGAATCTTTCTGAATTTAGTAATCTCACCTGTTAAAGCCCACAGTCGAACCCCACAGCTTAGTGAATCTGGACGGGCCATAACTGAGCAGATGCCGATACACTTACTAAATACGATCAGTGAATATTTATACTTGTAGCTTAAAATATTTTTCACAACATTGAGAAGTCCTCATTCGTGAAACTCGTAGCAATTCAGGAAACTTTTTGACAAAGATGCTTGATTTTATGAGTTGGTCGATTTTATTTTTATGAGTTAGTGGATAAAAACCTAAGAAATGCCGAAAATTTTTCGGAAATAATCAGTAACGTTTCGGAATTTTTTCAGACGTTGCTGTAAAGCGTACGAATAGTTTACAGCAACAGGAAAAAACCACATGATCTTTCATTTCTGTTGCTGCCAAGTCCTCATTGTGCTTCTGAAGAATGCAAAAGAAAATAGTTATTTTTTTGTGAATATTTTACTTTAAAGACATCTTTTTATACAGTCGTGAGAAAGGGCAGTATCTGCATATTTGCCTTATTTTTATCTTAAACTAAATAAGCAAGTTTGTACAATAAAGCAAAAGTAGAAAAAGTGACAAAAAAAAAAAAAAAAATGTTGAAACTTCGAAAATACTGCACTTTCCTTCCCCACATCAGTAGTGAGAATAGATAGCTTTAAAAATGACATTCTGGTGGATCTTTGAAGATCCCGATTTGATTATCCATTGCTTATTTTCAAGAAACTTGCTCATCTTCTTTCGTCTTTTTAAATTTTCAGGTAAAGGAAACACTAAGTAAATCTATCATATGAAACATTTGAGGCGTCAAAGCTTTGTGCCATCTTTAACTCACAAAAACAACTTAAGGCAGTCTTCGACGTAATGACAACACACGCAGGAAAATGACGGAAAGGAACTTAGTAACTCTTAGCAACGTAATAATGCTAAACTTAAATTCAAAATTTTTCATTCTAAGTATGGTTTCAAAAATTAAATCATCTATCATGAAAATTTAAGAAAATTACAATGGTGGGTATTATAGGGGAAAACTTTCATTTCCAGTGTAAACCAAGAGAAAAAATGACGTTTGGTAAAAGTCATATTTCAAAGCCACATGACTTTTGGGATTAAGTCTTTTCAGCGACGACAATCAATTCGATATTTATGGCAGTGACGGGAGATCATATACTTGAAGAAAGCTCAATTATGAGTTTCTTTCCGAAAAAACGTAACCCAGCAGTACAGCGCGGACAAAGTTCAGTTCTTGCATAGAGAATAAAAGGGAATTTGGTTTTTATCCATGAAATTTTTAATAATAAGAAAAAAAGATATTTTTGTGAGATAGAGTGATGTAAAATGGTATACGTTGTCTCGAAATACAAGTTTTAAGATCTTGTGAAAACAGACCTTATGTTACAGATTCTAGTCAGGCTTAACCTTTAAAGAACGCAGTAAGTGAAAAAGAAACTCATTAACTATCAAAAAGGTTATGCAAGATTCCATCACTAAAAAGAGTAATTGCTTTAAAAATAAAATAAGGAATAAAAAAATATTTATTTCATAATATTGTTTTAACAAATCTGCTTCCGTTAAAGGTACGTCACGTGGTGTATTTATTATTATTATTATTATTATTATTATTTATTTTTCGAGACTTTATTTATTTATTACTATTTTCACGAAAAACTGATTCGCAATATCTTTAACTTCTATATTCTAATGTTTCCATGTGCTTGTAGATGTCGCCATTCGCTTTAAGCAATTCTTGTATTGTCGCCAAGGTTAGAAAGTGAATTTTTCAGAACATTTGATTTCAAATTAAACCGCAGAAAGGCACTGGTTTCTGCTCTCAATGTTATGATATAAAGTTCCGTTTTGCTCACCTCCGAATGATGAATTTTTTTTTTTCGGCCCGACCGTACGTGCTCATATACCTAAAAACGTATGGACGCCAAAAACATCCATTTTGACGATCCCCGAGTTGATCACCACGAGTTTTCTCGTAACGTCTGTGCGTGCATACGCATGTACGTACCTCGCTCCTGGTGGAATCTGGTTGTGCACGTCCCTTTTTTGTTGCATTCGGATGTTCCATAAGGGGTCTTTTACACCTTTTTGTTGGGAAATCAGTGTTAATTTCAGCGCAAACTCAAGTGATGTTATAATTTGTGGAACACTCGGAAATATGTCGCCAAGCTTTTGGTCACCAAATGTTGTTGCCAACTTCGCGATTTATCGTCTAGTGGGGGATAAATTTGGCGAACAAAACTAGTTTTCAGGGTTTCAATTTGGCTATTTTCGCGATATTTAGCGGATTAATCATCGAATCACGTCAAAAATACCGTTATTGGGAATATTAATCACTGTACAAGGCTTTTTTACTTCAGTTCGCATCTTTGCTTGCTCTAAGGTACTACTTTCATTAAAATGGCGTAAAAGGAAATCATGTGAGGCACACGTCAGCTCGTTATCTTAAAAAAAGAAGCTAGAAATATTATACAGGCAGAATTACTGCCTACAAGCTACTGTAATTCTTTTCTTTCAAGAACACCGAAAAATGAACGAAACATTTCTTGCAGCACCGAACTTTTCTGACTTAAAACTTCTCAAAAAACTCATTATATTCTCTTAAAGTTTTTATTTCAAAAAACGACTAATCATACTTGATGAAAATCCTCCAGAGCAAATGCAGTAAAACAGCGTTTTGTCTTTTCCTCCTAGGGTTGTATTAATTATTCAAGGAGCGAAATAATGCAACGTCCTAACGTTGCGTGGGAGAAAGCTTTTTTCTTCTAGGATAATGTATTTGAATTACTTTTTTCCCGAGGACTCCACGTTTGTGAAAATTATTCTAGACATAAAATACCAGTATTGGTCAGCGGTGCGTGATTTAACTTAGAATTTCACGCTCCTCAGAAAACTTAGCAAGACAATAATGTGATATGCTAAAATTAAAATTATTTTTGCATATATTTACACCGCATTCTACACATCTAGAAATTTTGAACTTAGTCAAAACCTTGTATTCGGCCAATATGATATTCGGGCAATAGCAGCCTGATTGAGACTGAAGAAAAAAGAAATGGCCAAGGTCAAGCTGAAGTGAACTGTTACAAGCGAAAAACCAAAATTTGCCAACTGACGATTGGCCACACACAAATAAAAAAAAAATCTCATACCAGTGTCCAAATTGCACTGGTAAAGTAAACAGTTCTTGAACTAAAAGCAGTTCGGGTTTAGTATAGCTCTGCCAAGTTGAGCTATGTCCTTGACGATGTTAATTTCTTTTTTAGGGAGTTCATTAACGAAGAGTAGTATTATTGGTGCGGATTTCAGTTAAAATACTTTGGCAAAACTTATGAAAGTAAACTAATTCAACTCGGTGCCAATTATGCTTCCTTAATACCTCGAAAAAGAAGTAAACATTGTCAAGGCCGTGGCTCAACTTATCAGAGTTGTACTATACATTAGTACATTTCTTGCACTTCATTAACATTGATCTGTAAAAAAATCCGCAATGTCTGCTAAGCAACCTCCACGATTGGGAAAATAATGAATAAGTAAATAACCATAACCATTGTGAAACATTTGTTTTGCATTCCATTTAAAGTAATGAAATGACTCACAACTTTTATACTGAATAACGTCACTGTTTTCAACATTAGAATTTCCAGGCACAAAACCTAACTGAAAGACTTCAGCAAACATATAAATATATTCAGACAGAAAAATGTCAACAACTTTTCTTTCTTTTAAAGAGAGATATGGGACTTTGCAAAATGCGTCAGAAAATGCGGAGAATCATTCTTTTTAGCAATCTTGTCACGCAGTCATCTAATCGCCCGAAGAAGCTCAAATATCTACGATTTCAGATTCATTCTTTTGGGGACATCCTTTTGGAAGCACGTCACGCGCTCATTGCCCGTCTTCTTCTTCTTGTTTCCGCTTCCGTCGGCGGCAGATACATGGGGGAGGCCACGGGCAGAACGGACAGCAATGAAAGGATTTAATACGCCACAAGACTGCCAATTCAGTAGATCTGTAATTTCTTTACAAGGATGGCATTCGCACACTGTCACTGTGACCGTATGACTAGAAGTTTGTTACATCATAAGAGCATTAAAGATATTTCTGGTCAAAGCTATGTTTTGAACGACGCTTGATAATTAAGGTGGGGGGTATTTCCACAGTAGATGGATTCAGTGAGCAAAAAATAAAGACACAAATTAACTTAAGTATCTTCCAAAAGAAATAAACTTTGAAGCGAACTGTTCTCTTAACTTTCGTTGCTCCTTCCTTTTATTATGGTTATCCATCTGCTAAGAACTGTTTGGGGCGTGAACCAAAAATACATATTTTAGTGGCAAAAACGGGTACGGAGGGTAGGTGACCGGGGTCGTGAACACACTTAATGTGATCTAAGATAGCCTAAAAAGGAGTTGTGGAGATTTTAATTTTGAAAAATTACTGGGTAATATCAGGGCCAGAGAATATTGGCATGGGCATATAGGGCACAGGCCCAGGCAACAATATTTGAGTGCACGAATTCTGTAGGCAAAATTTTAATTCAACTTATTTCGTATTGCACTATATTGAGATCTAACTATTAAATCTAGAAAAAAAAACCCTTAAAAAGTTAATCTCTTTCGTAAATCTCAAAACCACGCCAAGTTTTGTTTTTTTTTTTATTCTACTAAAATTAATATCAAAGATGATTTTGATATTTGCGGTTTACTGTAATGGGCAAAGTTTGACAAAATCTTATAATACATGGTTTAATATATTACTTCTACTTTTTATAATGCATTGTGTTGTATATTGTAATGTAAAGCACAGCAAATTTTGCATGGCTGAGTTAACGCAAGCATCAAAATATCTTCCCTATATAGAACAAGTGGGAGGAAGGGGGTGCTTTTAAAAATCACAGTCAGGCTCTGGGTGAGAGTCTTAAACATAACCTACTTGTGCCCGATTCAACTCCCTCTTGATCACCCTCTCCAAAGGAAATAGCTCGAACCCCCCTTCCTTGTTTGTTGGTTCTGGAGCAAAATTTTAAAATTATTTTATCTGCTTTTTGAGAAATTTGAAAAATAAAAGAGAATTGTTCGTTTTAATCTTTCTTTTAAAACTCTTTTTGTATTCTACTCATATGCAAATGCCTGAAATATTTTCCTCGAATAACAAAACACTTTCTCCCTTTTTTGCTTATTTCAGCCTAGTGAACTTTACTCCGAAATGCAATAATTTTAATGCACACACACAAAAAAAAAAAAAAAAAGGTTTTTTTTCTGCAAACTGTACTGAATTAAATTAAAAAATAGCACTGCATAGTGTAAGTCAAGGTATCATACACCATCAAATCAAAAAGTTAAAAAAATCTAAATTTTAGCAAAAACAAAACGATGATACCTCTTACTTCTCTTAATGTAAGTCAAGATGCTGTGTGAAATCTATCATGACCAAAAAATACAAATTATTTTTTTTTTTAGTTTTGGGGCCTATTAACTTGATAGTCAGGTAGTTCGTCCCACGTGAGGTAGCATTTCCAAACTTGTTATAATAAGCAAAGAGTGCTTAAAATTAACTAATTTAATACACATTGATACAAATCGTAATAAGAGCTACGTTTATTCTATAAATGGAAAATGTTTTAAACTGCGTTAGAAAGGTATCACTCTTATCTTTCACTTTGTCATAAAGCTATAATTCCCTCTAAAATTTTGATAGAAATGGTGTTAGTGTAAGCGTAAATTTCTTCATTCACAAATGTCCTTGAAAACATCGACAGCGGCACATTCCTTTTGCTAAAATTATGATATACAGTTACTGTTGTGTTTTACCTGGTGAAACGTGATACCCTGACTTACTCTACTAAAAATTAAAAATCTCAGAACAGTTTTATTCCTTTTGCACATAAATAAAAATTCTGGTACCTTAGAGAAAAATTCTAGAAACATGTGGTACGAAGTACTGGCACTACGTTACCGTGCTTTTTGCAGTAAATGCTTATTAACCTTAACGGCAAAATGAAAGCTAAAACAGCAGCCAATTGAATTTGTGGTAATATAAGCTGCAAAGTTTTCTCTCGCTGTACGCACTTTATTTTACAAAAGAAATTTACAGAACCTTTTCCGGATTTTTAACGGGGTTGAACCAAACGCATTCCATAAAAGCTATGGCTTCAAATTGCATCAACTTCTTTAGTTTTATTGTGAACTAGTGGCACCCGCTAGGCTTTGCCCGTAGTAGAAAATTAAAAGGTCATTGGTTCGCCTGTATATTAACAAATAATGGAGGATGAATTTCTCGCCAATTGGTTATGTTAAATGGCTCGCCCATGGCTCATAACGGTTCCACGTTATGATGATTTCGTAATTTACTATTCCACGTTGTGATCATTTGCTCGGGAAAAGTTTCTTAAAATTAGAATATAAAAAGAACAAAATCGAATTTTCAAAAAATCGCTTCGAGGTGCACACCCCCATGCTACAAACTAACTTTGTGCCAAATTTCATGAAAATCGGCCGAACGGTTTAGGCGCTATGCGCGTCACAGACATCCTACAGACATCCTCCGGACAGAGAGACTTTCAGCTTTATTATTTTTAAAAGATGACTCTATGGTAGAAGTTTCTCCGGAGGTCGTTTGTTTGACTCCTGCCGGTGCCCTGTGTGTTTTTTCCTGCTCTTGTGCTGCAAATTTTTCCTGCGTGGATCCGGAGGCAGGGCGCTTTGTACGCAGTCCTCTATGTTTGTAAAACCTTTTAGCTTCTGTATAAAAAAGTTCTAAAATAGATAAGTTCTCCACTGAAGAGTTATCCAAACTCTTCAGTTATCCAAAATTAAGAAAATAAAAAAAAATGTATTTTGCTCAGTTAAATATTAAATCATCACCAAAAATATCAAATTTTACCGATAACATGTCGAAGCAGGTGCACAAAAGTAAATACCTCATTTTCTAATTCATTTTGAGACGGCTTACAATCACTAAAAACGATTCAGAATAATTGCTGTGGTAAATCGGATACGTTGAGAGCACTCGGAAAAAGAATCACTTTAACATTTTTGGAAAAATATTTCTCGATGAATCAAGTAATTGGAGTAACAAGAGATAAATTAGAAGGAGAAATTTAGTTTTGGGAAGGTTTATCTCAATTTATACGAATTGAATCAGTTTGACAACGGTTTCTTTTCTTTTCTTTTCTTTCTTTTCTTTCTTTTTTTTTTTTGTAATTTATCTGAAAATTTTCAAAAGAAAAAAGAAAGAAAAAGAAATATTTTGACATTGAGTTTACATTTTATTTATGATGAAAGGCTTCAAAGTTTCTTATATTTCAACTTATAGGTCGAAATGTATATGATTTTTTTTAAACTGCGTTGTTTTTTCTATTACATACTAAAGAGAAAATAAAACTAAAAATATAATGGACAAAACGCAACCATATCACTAGCTGTTTTTGCAAACCATTATTGCTTATGGTTTTTCACCAAGAAGTAATACAAGAAGAGTACTTTGATTATTCATATCTTCTCAGAATCACTTGTAAGAATGTAATTAAAAAACTAACCACGCAATTAAAATTCGAATTAAACTCTTAAAACGGTTGCATCTAAATTGTTTTCCAAAAATAAATTTAAAAAATTTTAGGCATGGTTAAGTCACCCAATATGAAGGAAACTTCCTAATTACCTATGCATTTTTTTTTTTTTGTACATAGATTGGATCTCCATGGAAACGTTCAAAATCACACTGCTCGTCATACAAAATGTAAAACCAAGAAGGAGTACGGGAGGGGAGGGCACAGTGAGACGAAAAATATAAAATTCAAGAAACCTGGACACTTTTATTCTAGAAGCGATATTTTAATGGTGGATTTGCTTTTTGGGCACTAACTTTTGAGACATAAAAATCTTTATTACTATCTAAAGTTTTTGAGATATAATAAAAAAAGGAAAGTTAAAATTTTGTCTCACTGTGCCACATGCATGGGGTACAGTAAGACAGCGTACGGGGCACAGTGAGACAGCATACAAAGGGCAGAGAGACATCATACAGGGTTAAGTGAAACATAATATGCTCAACGTTTAAAATCAAAATTAAATTATTATGAAAAAAAAGATTCAAGTTTCATCGTTCATCTAAATAAAAATTTAATTTTCAGACCACGAAAAAGATTGATTTCGCTTTGTATCATTTCTTTTTGTAGGAGCTGTTATCAACTTAAAATATTTTTATTCGAACGTATGGAATATCTGGTACGGATGGTCAACTAAAAACAATCGAAAATGATTCTACTTTTGCGCAAAAAGTAATGCACAAGTCTACATCGTTCTCAGCTACCGTTAAAACATTTCCAATATAAAAGTCCTTCTGATTGATAGCAAATTCTATCGGAACAAAGTCTCCTACAAGTGTCTCACGATCCAACTCTTCAAACCAAGAAGGAAGATTTTCACATGTCAACATAGTCGGAGAGAAAATATCAGAGCTTCCATTAAATTTTTTCACTTCATCAGTTGTATAAAATAAGTCTAAATTTTTTGAGCAATCACGATTGCTTATTGTTCTCATTTGACTGTTTTGATGTCCTATCATTTTATTTTCCCGCCAGCACCCTCTGCTCTGCAGCACCACCGTCGACCGGCTTCTCACGATGCTGCTCCTACAGCGAAAACCGTCTCCAGGTTGCATTCATATGCTACACACACACGCATACATACACAACTACACACACACGCACACACAAAAATACATACACCTACACACATACACAAACACACACTCAAACACATACACACACAAAAACACATGCACACTCAAACACATACATACACACACACGCATACATACAGACACCTACACATACAGACACACCTACACACAACTACACACACACTCATCACACTCATGCCTGCACACAGACACAAACACATATGCTTACACACACATACACATTCCCCACCACACACAAACACTTATACACACAACTACCCACACACTCATACCTGCACACTGACACAAACACACATGCCTACACACACATACACATATCCCCTACACAAACACACCCCCACACACACCACATCACACATACCTACATACACACACATAATCAAGCATGCCTACGTACACATACACACACTCGTGATTGCGAAAAACATAATTTGAATTCAAAAGGTCGAAATTCAAATTAATTTTCTATATTTTTGACCTAGTTTTGCGTTTTTTCTTGTAAAACTTGTTTCCACAAGTATCACTTGAAATTATACTTTTGCATCTTTTATGCTATTTCTTCAATACTCGATCTTTTCTCTCTTCGGTTTTCTGATATTCTCTGTAACTTTAAGAACCTCAGAAAACACTCACTACTACATAAGAGCAAAAGAGCTCTTTTGCATCAGTTTCATCTATCATGTATAGCATTACACTGAGAAACGAATGTTAACGAGTTTTCTGCTTCTCAGTGTACTTTGGGAGTTTCTTTTTGATTTCAAGGTGCTTAAAAAAATATGTTTGCAAAATTTTCTACCGCCCTCCAATTTTGAGAAATTTTTTTTATAAGTTTTGGATTATATAGGCTATCTTTGAGCAGTTACAAGTTTACTGCACTTTTCTTTTAGATGCATTTGATCTATAGACATGTTTTTTTTTTTTTTTTACTCATTGCAGCGATAGAACATGTAACTAGAAAATAGAAACTGAATTCACTTTGATCAGTTTTACTTTTGCGACTTTGGGTAGATTGTGCAAGGCGTTCCGTATCCTTGCGGTTTTACGCAAGATTACGGTAGTTGAAGGTGTCTTTCGGCGAGTTGAAATGACCTGCCATCGGTTTCCATAGCTTACTCTTGCATATTGAAAGAATCTCACACAAAACAAAAAGTATTGTAAAGAACATGTAACAATCAAATCCATGGAACAAACAAAATGACCTACAGCTTCCCTTCCATAAGCTTGCAAATGAAATTTTCCGTAAGATGCTCCGGATATTGGTTCTCAGTTAGGGTTGCAGTTAAATTTTGAATCACTGTCTTAGATTTGTTTCATTATTGCCGATTTTTTAATATCTAATAATTTGTGAAATAAATATATTTTTGAACACTTTTTTACTAATACAACTGTGAATATGAATTAAAGAATATACTTTAAAATCAAAATCATTACTTTTATCATACAAAACTATGCTGGGATCTTTATTATTTAGTTGAATTTTGAGATCTAGGAAATTAACTGGCTCATCCTTATTTGTCTGATTCAGCAGTAGTTGATTTGGGTAAATTTCTTTGCATAAATTGTGAAAATCCTTGTTGTTAAAAATGATGATGTCATTTATACATCTGAAAGCTTCTATACTGTTGTTTATTAAAAAATAGATTTGTAATAATGCAAAACGATATTGGCAAATGCACTAGGAAAAGATGTACCCATTAAGATCCCGTTCATCCGTCTGTAGAAATTTGAACCATTGTATAAGTAATTCTCAAAAATACAAAATTTAACTAGGTTTATCCAAGAGTGTTTATCTAGATTGATGTGTTTTTCCTATTTGTCAAAAATCTTAACTGAAACGTCGATTATGAGATTGTGGGGAATGTTAGTGAAAAGACTTTCAAAATCAAAAGTATTAATACTATGAATATCGTATATACCACTGTTTAAGAAATCCAGAACTTTCTGGTTGTTCAAAATTATGAAACGTTTTTCTTCTGCAATTTTGGCTAAGATATTTTTAAGTTTTTTGAAAAAAAAAAAAATGTAACCTGCTTGATTATTGTAGGAGTATGTTCCACTAGTAACGAATCTGAATTTTATAGGACTTTTATGAAATGTAACAATTATAAAAAGGAAATTAAAATTGAAATTGAGATGTCGTGTATTTAGAATTTTATCGAAGGCGAGAGTATTCTTTTCTATTAACTGGATTCAGCTGCTGTGACTTTTATGTATGTGTTAATATTTGTATATTCCTTCAGTAGCATATCTTTATTAAAAAATCTTTTTAAAAGTTTTTTTTATCAATTATGTTGTTATTAAGAATCTCCTGAAGATTATAACAATAACTGAACGCATTCAAAATATTTTTACTCCATTCTATAAAGTCTTCAGTAGGTCAATTGTATTTATAAGCAAGTTTTAGTATAAAAATATCCAATTCTTTGCAAAATATTTTTTGGATCGTTCTTTTATTTATGTGGCTTTGCGGTCGATATTTCGAACCCTTTTCCATCAAGTTTTTTAACGATTCATCCTGAATTATTCTCAAATCCTCTGCAATAATATGCCTATGCCTGTAACACCTGTTGCTTGTTTTGTGAGATGTGTGGGACTAGTGCTTCTTTTTTAGACGATTTTTCCAGCAGCAATAAGGAAACATCTCATGGTTTTTCCCTTTCCTTGGGAACTAACCCCCTGATGAGGCCCCAGGGTATTTTGGGATTTGATCAAATTTTCGTTCTTTCTTGTTTAATTTTATATATATATATATATATATATATATATATATATATATATATATATATATATATATATATATATATATATATATATATATATATAAAATTACATATATATATATATATATATACTATATATATATATACAGGGTCCTTTATGAAAGTAATGAGCATTTACTGGCAAAATATATTTATTGATCGTAATTTGTACAAATGTTCAATATTCTTCGAAATACATTCCTCCTGCATCAATACACTTGAGGAGACGTGTTTGCTACGCCTGAAAGGCACCCTGAAACTCTTCTAAGGGAATGCCTCTCAGGAACGTTGTAACATGGTGTTGGATGTTCTCCAATGTTTTCCTTTCTTCTCTCTCTCTCTCTCTCTTGAGTCGCGGAAACAAAAAGAAGTCACATGAAGCTAAGTAGGGACTGTAAGGTGGTGAGGGATCACCGGGGGTGGGGGGGGACATCCATAACGGGGTTCGTCGGCGACCTCCTCCTGGCTCTCTTTGAATGCCTTGTGCCACTTCCCAGACTGTGATCTTGAAATGCAATCGTCCTTGAAGGCTTCTTGCAGCATCTGGAATGTTTCGGTTGCATTTTTTCCAAACCTCACGCAAAACTTTATGGCGCATCATTGTTCAAGCGAACGCTCCATTGCGTTATGTTACAAAAGTTGAAAACATACTTCAAGTGGAGGCACTTATCTCCGCTCACACTGCTCGAAAGCAACTGACGACTGGATGCATTGAAAGGGCATATCCCGCACCACATTTCTCAGCCGGTTTTACCGTGCTGCCATCTATCGTCGCGTCACAATAACATTATGCTCATTACTTTCATAATGGACCCTGTATATATAATAAAGATAAACTGCGAAAGTTTTTTTTTTTTCCACTCACAAATGTTCGATGTGTGTTCGTAACGCGAAACACATCTTTAACATACATTTTGAAGTGTTTCACTGTTAATTTTTCGTAATGCTACACATATGCGATCTTACAGTTCTTGCAATGTTGTAGGCAATGATGGTGTATAAACACTGCATTTGACGAAATCTTATTTAAAAAAATCACGTGGGATTAAGTTTGGGGATCTGGCTGGCTAACGCCTAAATGGTAAATCATCATCACACGGCTAATCCAGCATTGCGCGACGTGCGTGGCAAAACGAATTTCAGTTCTCTGATTAGATGCATTCTCCGTTAACAGTGTTAAGCGGAAAGCAAAGGCAACGTTCTAACGTGTCACCGAACATAATGGAACTCTTTGTAACAATTACTGGTCGTTTTTTATTCTTCTCAGCTATTAAACGTATTACCAAATACGAAAATTCAATGAAACACGCTCTGCTGCAAGTTCTATATAATTAAATTCCAAAAAAATTAATTCAGATTGAGTTAGATGATGCACATAATTAGATCACAAGCGCAAATTTCTACTACTTATACATCATTAATAAAAATGAAAGAAGAAAAAATAATTACAACTTTAACATGTTAACAAGAGCAAGCTATAAAATGAATAAACACTTGGAAATTGCCTCTTAGTGCTGACACTGTTGTTTAGAAATTAACTTTTTAAACCAGTCCCCTGTCACAAAGCAAATCAACGTAGCAGATAAAATAACTTTCGCATAACATCATTTTCCCTCCTCATTTCCGACTTGGCGATGAATTCGGAGTGGAAAGGGAGATAAATTATTCCCGTGACAAACCCCTTCCCCCCTCTCTCTGTCTCTCTCTTTCAACTTTACTAGAGGAACGTGATTTTAATAAGTAAAACTTTTCGCGTTTCAGGTTCCTAACTCAAGTTTGAACCATGCATATTCGCGTCATCTCTTCACTTCAAATATCTTAAGCGCAGCAAATGAATGATCTCTGGCGAATTCCTATGCTTTTAGAAAATCTGAGCTTTGCTCAAGACTCGAGTTTAGTTAAAGTGTAGAGAAAGTCTTTTTTTTTTTTCTGAAAAACGTGTTCTATGGTACAAATATATATATATATATATATATATATATATATATATATATATATTTTTTTTTTTTTTTGACCAATAAAAGGAAAAAGAAATTGCATGAATAAGTATACATCAATTTAAAAAAAAAAAATCTTCTCCCAAAATACCCCTCGTAAAAATGAAGACAAATGTTGAGGTATTAAATGTACTAAATTACTTTACTTGAAAAAAAAATCGAATAACATTTAAATTTATATTAACCGAAATGATTGGAATCAGACCGCCATCGATTAATCGACAATTTTGAATAAGAGTGAGTACAAGGAGCAAGCAGCTATCAGGAGACCGCATAAACTTTAAGTATGGGTTTAAATGCGTATAGATTTAGAGCAAAGAAAAAAAAATATATGCCTTAAAAATTTCTGCATTTATTACAACTACAGCGGATAGTGAATTGGAAAATAAGGATACGGTTGTTTCTTTAAAGTAAAAATAAGTTTTCAAAGATTTCAGCGTAAACTACGCTGAAGCCAATAAAAAATTTTAACACCTTAAAAATTAAACATTTATCTATCGTACACGTAAACTTACCCCACAACAATGAAAAAAATGTCAAAAGACAAAAATAAAATGGTTGCGTTACAAGTTGCAAGTTGAATATTACAAGTTAATAGTACTACATATATTACAAGTTGAAAGAATTCAAAATATTCTACGATATTACGAAAAAAACTACACCAAAAGCTGTTTTTGTGCGGTAGACAGAAACCGCATAAAAGAATCGCATAAAAAATAGTTCGTTTTAAAGATAACTTCGTCCATTTTAAAGATAACTTTTTCCGCTTTGTAAAAAATTTCGTCAATTGAGTCCTAATCCAATTGAAATTCTCATATACCGCACAAAAAAAAAAAAAAATTGCTGCACAAGAACAGGTTTGGATGTATAATTTTATGAACGTGTTCCAAAAAAAAAACAATGAGTGTTTTATAAGACAAAAAGGATAATACTGAAACAAACACTTTGCAGATGATTAATGCATAAGTTGTTTAAAACAAATACTATCCAGAGAGGAATCCAGAGATAATGAAGAATGAAAAGTTAAAATAGTTAACAAACAGCAAAAATGAAAACTTACTCTAGTTTACGTAAAGTGATTATGTATATCTTATTTCTATTCCAATTCACGTAACTGAAAACTGAAGTTATATTAATACCTAGTTATTTGGAATGTGAAATATTAATCCTTTCCTGTAGCACTGAAATTGGTTTAAAAAAAATGTCTCAAGAAACCAATGCTATCTAATTGGTTATATCAACTTCTCTAAGAAATCCGTTAGTTTGAGAGATTTTCTTTATATTAACCAAATATTTTTGCTATGAAAGTATATAAATTTCCTTTTGAAAATGCTACATTAATAAATGTAGTTTTCAAATCGTAAATAGCTGACTATAATTAGAAATATTAAACACTAAATATCTGGAGACAATACTGAACAAAACCACTCACACACACACACACACACACACACATCCAGATTATTAGTTACTTTTGCGATAATTTGTTTTATTTTTTATTTAATTTAACTAGATACTTATCTAATAGAGCGAATTAACAAACCTGAACAAGCAATGCAATCAGCTCACAGTGAAAAATCGTAATGTCACTAGTTTCATTAATGTATTGATTTTCTTTTTCATGATGAACTGTTATTTAGCTTCCCGGTAATTGAGAGAAACGAGAGCAAATATTGACATAACTTCCTATCACATTCTGCAAACAGATATTTAACCACCTAAAAGGAAAAGTACGCTGCAGCTAAATGAACAATAGTTTCCTTAAATCAGATAGCAGCAAATTTTCACCAGAAATATATTTAACTTTATATTGACATTTTTTGTAAAATTATTGAATGTTTAATTAAGCAAACGGTTTTTCTGTATCTTTGATAAAAAGATTAAGACGAGAAACGATCATGAAAATGTATCCCAACTAAGCTGGAAAACTGAAATCATGCATACCTTTTCAACTGATTCTTAATGTTAATAACGTTGAACTAAAATTAAACTTAAAAAAAAAGAAAATTAATTTGAATTTTGTCATTTTGAATTCAAATTATGTTTTTCGCAATCACGAGAGTGTGTGTGTATGTATGCGTGTGTGTTTGTGTGTGTGTGAATGTGTGTGTGGGGGGTATGTGTATGTGTGTGTAGGCATGTGTGCTTGTGTCTGTGTGCAGGCATGAATGTGTGGGTAGTTGTGTGTATGAGTGTTTGTGTGCGTGGGGGCGGGGCATGGTATATGTATGTGTAGGCATATGGGTTTGTGCCTGTGTGCAGGCATGAATATGTGGGTATTTGTGTGTATGCGTGTGTGTAAGTGTTTAGGTATGTGTGTAGGATTATGTGTGTAGATGTATGTGTGTATGTGTTTGTGTGTGTATGTATGCGCGTGTGTGTAGGATACGAACGCAACCTGGAGACGGTTTTCGTTAGAGGAGCAGCATCTTATGGAGCCGGTAGACGGTGATGCTGCAGAGGGTGCTGGCGGGAAAATAAAATCATAGCACATCAAAACAGTCAAGAGAGAACAATAAACAATCGTGATTACTCAAAAAACGTATTTCTTTTCACCCTTTTCTACTTTTACTTAATGTTCAAAGTTACCATATTTATTGCATATTTTGACAGATTACTCTTGACTGATTATCTTGACTTTGTATCGAACGGCGGCTGCGGTAAATCATGTAAAGCAACATATTAAAAGAAGTTTTTAAATAACTTATATGGATAACGTTAAAATTAAATGTTGTTCTTTAATAAGGTAAGTGCACCAAATCATTCCAACCTAAGGATCAGGGCCTAATCTATCGTTCATTTATGTTTTAATTGGCTCCAACATTCGCACATTCATCAAATGACTTATAAAAATAAGAAAAAAAAAAAAGATAATTCCATGTGAAAATTGAAGTTTTAATAATGTTTTGTCATCATTTTAACCAAAAAAATTGCGAATCGGTCTTATTCGAAACACGGACCCCTACAAGACCAGCTATGGGAAAAAATAATTTTTTAATTAAAAAAAAAAATCTTCATTGTCAGTATAAAAACACATTAAACCACAAAAACAGTATCAAAATTCCATATTTACTTCAATTCGAAAAACCATTCGCCACATTTGAGGCAATGATAGATCGTTATTCTCTGTTTTTTTTTTTTTTTTTTTTTTTTTTTTTTTGAGCAATCACGATTGCTTATTGCTTTCATTTGACTGTTTTTGAGGTCCTTTGATTTTTCCTACCGCCACCCTCTGCACCATCACTGTGGACAGGCGGGCTCCTCACGCTGCTGCTCCTATAGCGAAAGCCGTCTCCAGGTTGCATCCATGTTCTACACACACGCGCATACATACACAACTACACACACACAAATAAATACATACAGACACTTACACATATACACACACAAAAACCTACACACACACACACAAAACTACCCACACTTTCATGCCTGCACCCAGACACAAACACACATGCCTACACACACATATCCCATACACACAAACACACATATCCCCCCCCCCACACACACTCGTGATTGCGAAAAACATAATTTGAATTCAAGATGTCAAAATTCAAATTAATTTTTTATTTATTTATTTATTTATTTATTTTTTTTGGTGATTCCTGCGCACAGTTCGCGCTCATAGTTCCAGCATAAGCAGCACAGGATCACATCCTCCACTCGAAACTTAGGGATCTTAATAAATTGGAGTAATAATAATGGCAAGGATGGTCTTATTGGGATACAATCTTCTTTTCTAGGGTTATCAAATCAAATTAGAAAATGACTCTTCACAGCGTCACTTTAAATTTGTCAGCTACATAAGTTAGACTTTTAACAGTTGTTTTGTACTTGTAAGCTAGTGAATCCTGAAGAAACAAAACTGACCGTTAAATAAGATCAGTAAGTGTTGCTACACTTTTAATTATTGATAACAAACTACTTGTTGACACCGCGTTTTCATCAGTTAGGCTCTCTGTTGACTAAAAATCACGATCTAGCAAATTACTATCCTTTCTATCCTTTGTAAAAGAAAAAAAAATAATGATGAAAATAAAATAAAAAAAAAAGGATGGAGGAAAAAGATAGCTCACGGGTTATTTGGTTGGTCGAATTATACTTTTTTTTCAAATCGAAAACGCCTGTGGAGGGAGAATTTGTGTATTGGCATCAAATGTCCGTGTATTTTTTTTTTTGGAAATTGTAACATATTTAGATCCCCGCCAGTCCCTTAAAGCTTCGCTAAATATGTAGAAATTGCATTTTAAAATGTTTTAAAAAAATTTCTTATGTATAATTTTTTAATCGCCTGGGGTGGCAAAAGTTAGGTATTGACGTCAATTATTTGTGTAAAAAAATTTTTTTAGCAACCAAAACATGTTTAGACCCCCCCCCCCGGTCAGGCCCTTGAAGTATCGCTAATATGAAAAAAGCTACATTTATTTCCTTTTTTAAAATTTCTCATGCATATTTTTAAAAAATTATCTGGAGTGAAAATGGTTGCTTAGTAAGATTCTTTGCTTATGAATATATATATATATATATATATATATATATATATATATATTGATATCGTACGACATTTAAGCCACCCTCCCCTCCCGGAAAAATTTGTAATATTTGCAGAGTTTTATTATTTTTATCTTTAAATGTAAAACTGTCATTATTATTATTATTATTTTTAAGTCATTTTTACTTCTTTTCCCTTTTTTAACGCTACGAAATTCTTTCGAATTAAATCTAAAGTGTAAAAGCTGAAAACACCAGAGGACCGTTGATGCGCCCCTGCGTCTCTGTTTTACAGCAGCTCTTCGCTTGTTTTCCTAAAATTAGGGGAAAATACGAGGCGTATCCAGAAAGTAAGTACCGTTTTGAAAAAAAAGCTATAAAAAAGTTTTTTTTAAGATTATTTAATGTTTACATGAAAGATCATACCTTAAATTATTTTTCAACATAGTTTCCACCATTGTTGAGGCACTTGTCGTAGCGGCTCACCAGCTTATTTATACCTGCCTCAAAGAAACTTGCCGCCAATGAAGAGAGCCATAAATTTACAGCGTTTTTTGCGCCGTCATCACAAGCAAAGCGCCTACCTCCAAGTTCTCGTTTCATGTGCAGGAACAAGTGGAAATCAGACGGTGCCAAGTCTGAGCTGTACGGCGGGTGATTAAACTGCTCCCAACTGAACTGTTCAATTAGTCTTTGAGTGTCACGAGTAGTATGGGGCCGAGCATTGTCATGCAGCAACACAATTCCTTCACTGAGCATTCCTTTACGTTTGCATTCAAAAACCGGATCACAGAACGAATTTCACAGTCGGTGGGATCGATTTTTTTAAACATTATATACGGCCACAGTAAACGCAAAACTCAAGACAAATCAACCGTAATGGCGCGAGTTTGTAGCCGATGAACAGAGGAAACAAGTACGCATGCACTGAGCGCCGACAGCAGCGCTGCAGCGGCATTAGTACTTACTTTCAAGATACGCCTCGTAACTTAGAATTCCTCTCAAGGAGGTAGCTACAATCAAACTCCATCCTAGCTCCCTGCCAAGCTGCAAAATTGTGTGTGTGGATGTGTGTGTGTGTAAATAGAAATTTCACACTTTTTGTTCTGTTTTTGAATTTTGGCATTATTTTCGAGATTAATTATTTTTTTTTTTAATTCGAGATTAATGTAATTTTCGAGATGCCAATGTTGTGCGTAAGTCACTCCACAAACACATAAGATGCTTCTACCACTGAATTAATTTCTCTTTCGACTTCTTGTGCAAATTCCAGCACTCTCTTTAATAATGCCATTTATTCATTTTTCTAAGTTCCGCATTAGGTAACAGACAGAACAGGCAGATTTGTGAAACGGGAAGGGGGGGGGGTGTTGTAAATAGTTTCATTATGTCATAGAATAAGAAAAACAAATATATTCTGCGCAATCGCCACCATCTGTCACCGACAGTCAAAACTAAGCAGAAATAACCGAGAAAAATAACAAATTAAGCATATTTCAAATTTCTGGCGGGGGCTTTAAATATAATACATGATAGTTATTTTGTTAACAAACGAAAGTTCTTACCATTCAATTATTTGCACCACAGGCAATAAAAACACTAATTCATAAGAAATGAAAAAAAAAAGTCCATTCTTACATATTTGGCGAAATTTTAGGGACATGGCAGGGGTTCTAAATATATTTCAATTACCAAATTATTAATTTGGTAATTAAAATTTGGTATTATATATTTTAATTACCAAAAAAAAAATTTCACCGAACATACATAAGAAAATTTAAAAAAAAATAAATTAAATGTCAGTTTTTTTCCATACTTAACGAAACTTCAAGGGGTGTGGGGATCTAAATATATTTTGATTTCCAAAAAAAATTTTACACGAACATTGGAAGCTGATACACAACTTTTCTCACCACAGGCGTTTTCGATTTCGAAAAAAGCTTAAATCGACCCCCCTAGTCTACACGGCCTTATTTGGAGCACCCACCATACATATTTTTAATGATTTATATTTAACATAATGCTCGAAGTAATGATTTTTATTGATGTATATTTCAACTGCTACGTTCATTTTCAAGCTTTTACTTTGAAAGGATGACATTTGAAGTAATTCAACTTCAAATTCAGTTTTAAATTTAGTTTTTAAAAAATTCACACTTTTAGCCTTACAAGATGACCACGCATATTTTAATGAAGTTTATTTTTAAGATTGCATTAAAATCATCGGCTATAGCTTTATATGTATACTAGAGGCCCGTCTCGGCCTAGTTCGGGTTAAACAAAAAACTATCTATCTTAAATAAATAAATTAATTTACTATTTAGTTTGAAAATTTATCGAAAGCAATATTTTTTTCTTTGACTTTTATGAGGTTTGAAACAAATTGATCTACGTATCGCATAGTTTTACGTTTGATGATGGTAACGGCATAAAAAAATTTCATTGGATATTGATATCACTGAAATTGGAAACGGAAATATACGGGGACCATGGGGATGCCGGGAATATGAGCCAACTGATCTGCATTTATTGAGTTTGCCAGTTTCACCGGGTATGATGAAAAACGCAACTTGCGTTTCTGGTTTTCATGTTTCAATAAAAATTTTTCGTTGATTCCCTGCGGCGGTGGCAAACATAAGTCCCCTGTATTCACATTTTGCCTTTAATTTTTATATCGCTTGACATTGAACGACAATCAAAGTACTTCTGCTGACTCTCCCTTAGCAATATGTCGTCAAGGAGATCTTTTTTAAATGTTGCCATAAAGCAATAGGGTTTAAAAGTTGACATGAAAGTTAAAATAGTTGTAAACAGTTATCTGAGTTTAGGAGCGGAGTCAGAAAGTTACATGTATAAACAAGGTTATTTATCAAGATATGTCGATATAAGACCGAGTTGTTTATATGCTGCTTGATAGGTTCGCATGATCTTTAATTGTTAATCGACTTTGTAAATATGTAGGACAGGTTCATTTGAAAAATATTTCAAATGAATTCTTATGTGACCGAATTCAGATTAGCTATTAGAATGAATATTGTATGTTCTACTGAGAGGTGAGTCTTTTCCAAGCTCGGGATGTCTTTTAAAATGTTGTACTCGTTCCACCGGGAATTGCTTTTTTCATATGCCCCCATTTTTTTCTGTTTTTTTTTTTTTTTTTTTTTTTTTTTTTGCAATTTCCTTCTGATATGGTATTTGTGAGCTATATTAGTTTATTATATCGTTTTCAAATGCTTAAATACGGTCATCATGCAGAATAATTCCGCAACTAATATTATTTTTTTTTCCCTTCTTCGTCAAATTATTTTCTGTCCACTGTTTTTTGTTCGTTGTTGTTTTAACTTTCAACTTTGAAAGTACGTTAACTTTTAAAATACTGATTTTTAAAATCCTAAAATTACCTAATACAAAAGCAATATTATTTAACTTCCAACGTCGAAAAAAAATCGAGCATACTCCCTGGTGTTTCCTGTTAATATTTTCTGCTTTATTAAAAGCCAATGGTCATACATTGCAGACAGGTCAATTTCTGTTACGCTGAATTGCAAAGGAAGCTTTTTGACCAGTGCAGTCAAAACTTCCATCTGTGGTTGGAGGATTATTTCATAACACTCCTTAACTAATATTTTATAGTAAGTACTAGGGATCGAAATATATATTAATATTGAGTGCTTGGGAAATCTAAAAGACTCTTTAATGACCCACAGCACTCACGTAGAGCATACGGATAGCTAGAAGTGAGGTTTGGGGATAACAAAATAAAATGTTGTTGTGATAATCGTCGCGAAAGTCCTTATATTACCATTCTATTCTAGGATTGGAAATAAAACTTTAACTTAAGGCTTTTTCTGTGGATCAACCCAATAAATCCCCTCCCATCGCTTTGCCCTCTGCCTTTATCAATATACTAGTGGTACCCGTACGGCTTTGCCCGTAATAGGAAAATTGAAAGGTCTTTTGGTTCGCCTGTATATTTACAAATAATTTATGGTAAATTTTCTCGCCAATTGACTTGTGCCCATGTTACGGTTCCCCGTTACGATAATTTCATAATTTACTCGTCCATATTATGATAGTTTTGTTCTTAAAATTGGAATAGAAAAAGAACCGCATCGAATTTTCGAAAAATCGCTTCGGGGTGCACACCCCCATGCTACAAACTAACTTTGTGCCAAATTTCATGAAAATCGGCCGAACGGTCTAGGCGCTATGCGCGTCACAGAGATCCTGACAGACAGATAGAGATCCTGACAGACAGAGGAATTTTCAGCTTTATTATTAGTAAAGATGAAGAGCAAAATGAACAAAATAAGCTTAAAGAGAAGTACAAGAAAGCGAACCACAGATGTGTAGTAGTATCAGTCACTTCTATTAAAAAATTCCCCAAAGCAAGGATCATGGAAAAAATCTGAATGTGCACTTACATAACTCGGTTATAAAAATCGGTGAAAACATATAAAAAGAGGTTGTAGTAACTGAGATTAGTTCTTGAAAAGATACAACTTCCGAAAAGTTTTCAATATTGCTTAACATTTTAAATCCTTGTTTATTCGCTTCTGTATGCGTTTCTATTCCATGCCCTTCCACCTGTCACTCAAAAAGCAGAGCGATATTTTTCCTTAAAAAGTAGGCAGAGACAAGAGAGAAAAAAATCGAGTTAGACGACAGAAACATGCCCGAGGGAAAGGAAAAGTATTATTTTTTGTCGACGCACTTTTTTGAAGGCATGAATGTGTGCTTTCTCTCTTTTGATTCCCGCGCATTCACACATACGGCTTTGTTTCATTTTTGGGTGTTTTTTCTAGTTATGAGGCACATTTTCTTACACTTTTCTTTGCCTCTGAAAAGCTAAAAAAGGAAAATTCTTTCATTTGCAGGAGCCTTACGCTTCGGGGAGCATAAAGAAAGTATAATGCTGTATGTTTCCTTTGCCTCTGAAGTTAAAACTACCTCGCGAAGGTTTCTACTCCGGATTATGTTTTTAGATACGAAGTATTTTTTTCTGTAGTTATAACTTCCTAATCAAGTAAAGTACTTCCCAGAAGGTATCGAAAAAATTTGCAGTATTTTCTATTCATATAATTACGATCAAAGAGCAATTATGCAAGATTTAATATATTGATATAGATAGAGAGACAGACAGACAGACCGATTGACAAACATACAAATATGCAGCTTGTCCGCATTAGCTAATCAGACGTTTATTTTCGTTTTTGAAGAGACTTTTTAAATAGATTACTTGTTCTTCGAATTCACTCAGAAAATCTCATAAATCAATAATTCTAAACTTCATTAACTAATTCCAAAACGTATTTAAACAAAGGAAGATATTTTATTGAATATAACATAATACAGTTCTCCGCCGACGGAGGGCGAGAAAAAATATTCAACTACCACGTTGTTATACACAAACTCCCACCTGTTCCGTTACAATTCTTCGCTGTTGCCATACATAAAAAGAAATATAAACCGCAGACGATAAACAGAAAAACTATTAAGCAGAACATTGTACGTAAAAGGAAGAAGCCGTAACACTACTGGTGAAAATAGTGTGGGTTAAGATGCTTAAAAGTTTAAAAATACGGAAGCCTCTCTGTTTATACGCGTTGCCTAGGTCCTGAAATTTATATTCGCAGAAAACCTTCTAAAAAAACTACTACACAAGAAATTGGAAACACTTACGACCAAAATGCAAAGAGACATTCATGTTCAAAATGCTAAGGAAGCGTCTCGTTGACTTAGTCGAAAGTCTTTTAATACCGATGCTCACTTCTTTGGTATTGCCGGGAGGGTAAATTGTAAACTCGAACCTTTTGTCTACAGTTTACTGAAAACTTGTGTTTTTTTAACGTTGTATTGCTTAGTTATAATGGAAGCATTTGAAGAGTGTCGTACTTAATCAAAGAGGATTTTAGGATCTGTAGCAGTTATTTCGGAACGGTTATCTCTTTTAAAATGCCAAATTCAACTGTTTTTAAAATTATTTATTAACAAGGGACTTAAGTCGATTCCTTTCTTCGCTTGGGCACTATGCAAAAATCGAGATATAAAAGTGAAAATTGACTTTATTTAGGAACTGTTTTCCTTATTCGAATGGGAATTTTTAGCGATACGCCAGATGAGTATTTTTCACTCGTACTGTCATTATTTCGATGGGAAATTCTACACTAATTTTATCTTGTTTATGATTCAGCCTGAATGATGAACTTCAGTCATGTGACATGTGGATTTTCCTCCATCTCCCCCATATTCGATGTAACTCATACAACGCCAAGTGCGGAGTAGGGGAACTGCTATTATTTCGATGGGAAATTTTAGACTAAATATTCCTCTCTCATTAAGATCTGAGTTATGAGCATGGGTCACTTGGCACTGCGTTTGTAAACAAAGTAGCCCGCTCAGCTAGAAAATAATGTTTAGTGCACACATTTACACACAAAAAAAAAAGTTTTACAAAGTTTAAATGCTCCACAATAATTATTTCCTTCATAAAAGTAAAGTTATCTAATTTAAATACTAAGTCTTACACGATAAAGCAATTACGTTTCTTAGTACGCTATAAAAAACAACATGTTTATTTTTGAGTACCCATATTTGATCCTTTTTAAATCACTAACTAAATAAAAACCATACATCTATGGAACATTTGATATATTCTCAATGAACCATTGCTTCTAATGAGGCTTAAAAGTTAAACTTGAAGCATTAAAACTTTACTATGTTGTTTATTCTTTTGCTAATAAGTACACACAAAAAATCAATTTATATTGACTTCTGCGGTATTATGGTAACTCGTGCAAACATGCGGTTTAAAGTCAACATTAATTCAAATATTTCGTCAAAATAGAATTCATCATTCTTTAAACATGCACTGTTGAGGAACAATCCTTCAACTTTTCTGATATTTCCATATGGCGTTCCTTCGGACGGAAAATGATTTTCCGTATTCTTCTTTAGAATCATGGATTTAAAATTGAATTCTCCTTCCGCATTATTTGTGCGAGTAAGGATTGAATAGATTAAAGCCCCCACTCCCATCCTGTTCTATCCTACCGTGAGATATTTTCCAGAATAGAATATTTTCTTCGCTCGACAAAATCAAATGGCAGTTCAACCAATCTTTATTTCAAAACATTCTCAATAAATGTGAAATTCGGCTAATTATGAGCGAAAAAAAATAATGGATGGAAAAAAGTTCTTACTTAGAATCTAAATTTTTAATAGTTTGGCTCTATAAAATTAATTATGTTTTGGAAGAATTGGTAGGCAACACGTTATAATAACAAATACCTTTATGCTTGAAAATTAAACACGTGTAACGTAATTGACAAAGGTCTTTCAGAAGCACAGAAAAAAATCAATTTGTTATACATTCTTACGAGAAGTAGTTTTATTTCATTAATATAAATCAATGCATTTTCATCTAAATTGAGCATCACTTCTTTTATTTCTGAAAGAATAAATCTATGCCCAGCATTTAAAAGAGACTTTATTATCTCATTTGCCTTTTTAAACAGTTAAAATTTTGAGGATAGATGTTGCACAAATTGCGTATTGGTTTCTCACTCATACTTTCGAATATAAGAACTCATACAGTTTGGATGTGCATATAAATTCGCAGCAGAAACATTCGTATCGCTGTTAAGATCTGCTACTCTGTCAAAAACCTTCGTCTTGAAAAAAACTTGGAGTCGCTACTAACATTGCTGCTCGATCAGAAGCACATATCCTATACTTCATTCTGTCATTGCTGCAGGGCTGATAGTCGGAAACTAGGGGCCTGGCTAGGAACCGGAGTAGTAATAAATTTATAAGTTTCATAAGTGGAGGCCCGCCGACCAAACTGACCAGAGGCTGCCTTGGCCTGGCTAGGAACCGGAGTAGTAATAAATTTATAAGTTTTATAAGTGGGAGGCCCGCCGACCAAACTAACCAGAGGCGGCCTTGGCCTGGCTAGGAACCGGAGTAGTAATAAATTTATAAGTTTTATAAGTGGGAGGCCTGCCGTCAAACTGACCAGAGGCTGCCTTGACCTGGCTAGGAACCGGAGTAGTAATAAATTTATAAGTTTTATAAGTGGGAGGCCCGCCGACCAAACTGAACAGAGGCTGCCTTGGCTCTCAGCGGCCTTGCACTGCCACATTTTAATCTCGATCTAATGCAGCTACATATTACACAGTTGGTAGTTTCTGCAGTATCTTGGCTTTTTACGATGGACGAGGCGTTGATCTTGATCTGCGATTTGGACCTCCTTCAGTACTTTCTGATTTTTCTAAAACTTTGTTTTCACTTTCAAAATAACTTGTCTGTGCACTTTTTTCTACCATTTTTGTTAGTGTTTTTCCTCGCGTATATTTCTTGTAGCACTGGTTGCTGCAATGACACACTACATTTTCTTGCAGCGTTTTTCAATACTGCGTCTTTGCGCATTTCAGCAGCTCAACGAACTTGTTTCCGTCTAGTTACTGTTTGTTAAACATAATTTTTCTCTTCATTTCTTTTGCCATATAATACATTTTCGTTAGTAAAAACTGTTTTTAGATGTCCTTAACTGCACACCAAATCTTTCTGAACTCAGTTTAGAAATATCAGCCATTGCTTAGTTAGTTATTATCACAAAAAAACATGAAACAAAAAGTTTTTGTAACTGTGGAATATTTTTACTCGGAAACAATTACTTTGATAGCAGACGATAAATAACCTTGAAAAGTGGCGCAACGAAGGGGGGGGGGGAGCAGGTGAGAACACCACTCAAAGTCATCGATTTTAACATGAATGCAAATTCTAATACAGTAGCTTATGCACATGAAAGAGCTGTTTTGATCAAAAAACCCCTTCATAAGGTTTTTTTTTTTTTTTTTGACTGAAAAACCAGAATGTTAAACAAAAAAGGTCAAATATATGTCACGTAAAAATTGTGAAAATAGCCAGAGCGGCTTTTATGACGTAAATATTACATTAATTGACTTTCTAGGCCCCTAAAAGCTCAGTTCAAAACAAAAATTATATTTATAGGTACGCACGTTGCGAAAAACGTAATGAGCAAGTGAACCAAAATGACCGCTATCTTTGATGGCTTGTAAAATTATTTTGCGCAGGATTCAACATGTCTACCCAAGATATTCTCACATTAGAACATCTACAGATTAAGATTCTAAAGAGAAAATCTCTGGACCTAAAAATTTTTACGGGCATACATTGTGGGGCCTGGAATAAATGGTATTGATTCGCTATCCGTTATAATTTCATCACGTTATTATTTTGTAAACACATTTAACTAATAACTTTCTTAAATGTTGTCATGATATTCAAAGAGGGAGAAGATAAAGTTTTTCCAAAAACATTTCCTCAAAAATTTTTTTACTACATGAATTTGAAACATATTAGATTAAGCTCAATAAGAGTTATTAGCGCTATAGGTTACTAAGCTTTTTTAAAGATAATTATTTAAGAGCAAAATAAATTTTGGGAAAGTTGTACACTGTTCAAAAGGTTCTTTTATGAAATATTTTCTTTGCAGAGCAGAACAGCTTCCTTCAAGTTTGATAGTTAAGTTCGAATGAACGAGTGACAGAAGCTGATCCTAATGCACTTTTGACTCGACGTATGATCGAATGACATGGGATGAACTTTTACTGAATACTCAAAATTTAAAATGCCTCACTCTAAAATGAAACAGTTTACAAGCAACCTTTAAATAACAGTATGCTAAAATGTGTCCTAAAATTCCTCCTGACGAATTGCATCGCATCGGTGCTGGCAAATATGGGGTAGAAGGCCATTTAAAAGTCAAATATTTCTTCGGAAATCGATTCATCACTTTTATACTTCCGCACTATGTACAGTTCGAAAGTAATCCCTCCTCCATTTTGGTTATTTTTGGAAGCCATTGCTTTGAGCAGAAAGAAAATTCTTTTACGAAATTCGAAATCTGTGGAATGCTATTATTTCCTTCCGAGAGCAGATGTTCTGAACACGAACGGCTTCAGTTTGAGTTTTCTTAGCGTTTTCGTAATGAAAATTGTGTAAAAAAAATATGTAAAATACTTTGACCATTCCCTTTAATGCTCACTTTAGCTCCAGTTTTAAGCCATCGAGGATTGTTTATTGCCATTGGTGGGATGGATGTTATGGTCATTTTTGATTTAGTATGATTTTACTGTTTGTGCCTTGGATGTTGCCAAATCGGGTTGCACATATCTGTTACAGAATGCAAAATTTTCTTAAACCCCTTGAATTAAAACACGGATCTAGTTCAACTTAATTACGACAAATTGGGTAAAAGTGGCATACGCCAATCAAAGCGGAGCTCCAACCTATCATAATAAATCTGTCTTCCTGTAAAAAATTATTCTGACCCAACAAAATGCAATCTTCTTCCAAGCTTTGAACGAAGTTAGCGATAAAGGGGCAAAAGCGGCAAAGCTAAATTTGAACTTGGCCTAATAAATCCTTTGCAGCATTTAAAAAATGTCATTATGGTGCATCAAAAATGAGCACTTCCTCCACGTCTTGAACGCAATTACAATGAAATGGGTCACATGCGGCAAACGTTGTGCAAATTTAATTTTAAAGTGACATAACTAGTCTGTTTCAGAATTAAAAAAAAAAATCGTCGAAGCAAAACTGCAGTACGCAAAAAGCGTCAAATGGCATGCAAAATTGTTCTTTAACCTGTCATCTTGGATCAGTTCTGGCAAAATTAAAGAAAGTCATTATATTGAAACAAAAATATGCATTTTCTAAATGCCATGAATGAATTCATGATGAATTTGTGATAAAAAAAATTCTATATAACATATAACTTAATGTTCCAGCATATTGAAATATGGAATATCTTTAATAAATCAAAACTAAAACCAATTGTTAAATTTAGAAGAGATAATTGGCATCAAATTATATTTGTTTACTGCATTGATCAATCGCTTAGATTTCAAATGTTAGAATCTAAAAAATATTGAATCAAGTTCTTTAATTACTAACTTAAAACTTAAGGGCAGTTTACAATCAATTACATTATTACCTTTTTTCATATTAATATTTAATCAGTAACATTAATAATTTTACAACTTAATGTTTTAATCCATTACTTTTGATTTGAACTGAAAACTATGTTTTTGTTTGAAAATCTTTTTGTACAAAGTAATATATAATTTCTTTCCATATTCAAACAAAATAATCAAACTCTTAACAATTTGTAGTTAGTACTCAATAGCATAGTAGTAAACACCGTACAACCTCAGCCTGAGCATTGCTGTCCTTTCTTCCCAGATGATGCCCATTATATGTAAATACAGGGGTGATGTCACAGTAAAACAATGCACAGAGGAATTTACAAAATGCACATGAATTTGCAAATTGCATTAGCATCTTTTATCGACTTAACACTTTATCATTAAACTTAATAATTTATCAACTTATTGCATTTTTAATTACATGTTTTGATGAATTATATCCTCCCTTATTCAAACAAAAACCATTCAACTCGCAATAGCTTGTAAAAGATTACCATCCATTATACCATTGCCAATGCAAAGTAGATATATTGATTTCGAGAGTCAATGCTTTTACTTGCTAATGATTAAATAATGGTTTTTCAACTTAAAATTTTATTAACAATGTTAACAATTTATCAACTTAGCATTTCATCAAGAAACTTAATAATTAATCAACTTAACATTTGTGATTGAAACTGAATGTTGAGTTTCAAACGAAAGGCGAATTCTTCTGCACGAAATACTGTACACATTTCCTCCTATATTCAGAACAAAACCATTCAACTTGCAATAGCTTGTGGACAATGACCACCCATTACTTCGTTGCTCAATCAAAGCAGATTTTAATCAGGAAGATCCAAGATATTCCTTGCTAACGATTAAATAATAATTCATCAAATTAACATGTCATCAACAATCTTAATAGTTTTTCAACTTCAAATTTTAGTTCTCATTTTTGGTTGAAACGAAATGTTTAGTTAAAAAAAAAAAGTAAATCTTTATACATAAAATAGTACATAGTTGTGGAAAATCTCCATAAAAATCCTCGAGTATACCTGTGCGCAAGAGGGGCGCTTTTCGATATGCAAATTTTCCACCTCCCGGCTCAATTTAGTTAGATGTCTTTCTGTTCATGTATCGTGGATTCGTGGAATTCGATGGTTTGATTTTTGTTGATGTTGGTCGTCTCGTGGCAGTTCGAATAGCAAGGGCAATTTGGAAGCCCTTTCGTATGTAGAATCCAAATAAAGTTAATTTAGTTTTTAGATAGTTGCCTTAGCATTTTCTTTAATAGTTTCCTCAATATTTGAACCAAAACCATTCAACTCTCAATAGCTTGTGGACGATAACCGCCCCATATTTCCATTGTCCAATCAATAATCTGTAAAGTTTATGAATTTCCTTACGAATCTTTCAGCTAAATATTTCATCAAAATCTTAATAATCTATCTTTTTTTTTTTTTACTTTAACATTTTCGTCAATATTTTTGAGAAAAACTAAACGTTTAAGTTTTTTTTCTAAAAAGGGAAATCTTTCTGAACGATGCAATGAACTACAATTTTCTCCCATATTTAGAACAAATCCATCCAACTCTCAATAACTCGGTGGATGATGACCGCCCTTTATTCCTTCGCCCAATCAAAACAGATGTTAATCTAGAAGGTCGATCCTTCTCCTCACTAATGATTAAACCCCTCAGTTAAGCTCATCTAATCAGCAATAATACCCCTTTCAACTCCTAACGACTCTGAATGCCTAATCATAGTTCTATATCCTCAGATCCCTTGTGTTTTCTCGGATAACAATAAACGACTTCAAATGAGATCTGATAAGCATGAAATCGAATTTCATGCTGCATGTGCGTACGTGCAATTCCAATCATGCCTCTATTTCAGCCCAGCGAGGCTGCTGCTCCAAGATCTGCTGAAATGGACTAAATAATTAGATTTTTGATCACCAAAGTGGTTTGTCAGCTTTGTTGTTAATAATTGGATCTCAGAGTGTTTTCTTTAATCAATTACTGCATTAGTTTTCTTCATCATGTCTACGAGAAAACTCAAAAGCTAATGTTACAACGTCGGAAAATTTCAAATCCGTTTTACATTATTTGTGAATCAATTAAGCATTCATGGGATGTATTCAGCGCTTAGTGCCTTCACTAATTAGTTTACAACATGTGTAAATATTTGTTTACTTTAAAAACATGTTACAAATAACAGAAAGTAAATGAACTCAATACAGAACAAAATTTGCAGGAAACTGCATACGCGTATGCCGAAATGTTATACCGATTGTCTGTTCATCCAAAACTTACTTTTTTGCATTGAAAAACATTGTTCTTTGTCACCTCTGAAACACGTGTATGCAGTTTCCTGCACATTTTGCGTCTTATTACGTTATCTTATTTTCCTTTATTCACAATCACAATGACATTGTTTCAATTAATATTTAAACTATTTATTTCTTTCCTTAAAAAATAATGATTTAATGAAGACTGAACGTCAACGTTTAAACCCCAAATGCTAGGTATTCAAGTATTGACATTCTCAATGTTACTGCATTTCAAGAAAATATAAAGCTGTTGGTGTTTTTGATAAATCAAGGATTCCCTACTGTTTTTAACCCTTTTGCATATTGGTCTATTTCCTGACCATCGTCATACAGTTTACTCTACCCACCAACCGTTACATTGATAATGGAGTCTATCTGTGTAGCTGACCTGGAGTAACTTCCGAACGCTCACACGGATACATAAAAAGTAGTCGAAAACTTTGTACTGCATAGTGAATAAAATATGACAACGTATATAAAGTACAAATTGAGAATGGAAAAAGGTTAAAAACACAGATTTCTGAAAATCCGTAGCTTTTGGAAATGTATGCCGGCCATTTCCGTCAGTTACTTGTTTCCAAAATAAGCTATAAGTTTATTTCTTCATAACATACATTTGCGTAGCACATAGTATCTATTCTGTTAGCTGAATCAAACTGTAAAAGAAATCATTCAAAATCATTTTTTGTCATACGGATCGCTAAGGTGGGGAAAAGACCGAAACCCGATTACTAGCGTAATATAAAGAGACGTGACTACACCCGGGTTAAGTAAGATTTGTATGTGTGTGATTGCTGTTTCAGCATCCTGATGGTTTCTGGATTTGCAATATTTTCTATAAATGCGATAGTCTAATTTCAGACTAAAAAGCAGTTGCGCAGAGTTTCAGTTTAACGCTCCCATGAAACTGTTTTGCATGCCTTAATGTTACTAATCGAGAAAGGTGATACAAATAATGATTTAGAGAAAGCTAAAATGAAAACATAGGTTGAAATGTGAGTGAAAGTACCTCTACTATAGTACAAGGTAGTAAAAAGGGCTACAAATAACATCTTTCACGTCTTAAACTACCCTAAATGATATTATCTTGGCGCAGTACACTCGACGCAGTAGTAGTTCATTGAAACACGTCGAAAGCATTTCCTCACATTTTTCACCATTTGCGGAAAAGTTTGGAGATACTATATTATGCACAATATTATAGGAGAGCGGAGAAATATAAGAAAAATGAGTATTCGGGGCTTAACAATTCGATAATGGATGTTTTACTTCATTCCAAAGTAATTTAACCTAGAGTAAGACGAAAATATTGGCTGCAGAAATGAAGCATATTGGCATCATGCCAGATTCACCTTGACAACGAACGTCACGTGGCTTCCGGAACAAGCGATGTGACATAGAAAACCCATTCTCCCATTGTTTCTTCTCCTATGGTAAAATATACAGCATTTGGCTTGCTGATGAAATAATGAAGTAGTAAAAACATTTAATTTAAAATTTAAAAAATAACGACTTTGACTGTCGACCCCATATTAGGGTGAACCTTGTGGGTCAGAACGCATAAACATTCTTGATTAATTTAATTTTTTCTAGATGACATGGGAAACACCTAACTATACCTAAAAAAAGCATACTTATTAAAATTTGCTAATCACGCAGAATGAAAGGAATAGATTTAAAAAATCCTTTGGAAAGTCTTACTTTTATGCTGAAACAAATTGCAAGCATTTTTTTTTCGACAAATAGAAACTGCCAAGACATACAAGTTTTAAATCATTGACTTTACTTTCCTTTTCGGTCAAAACAATAACAGCGTCATCAATCGCGTCAATAAAGGCTTGAAAATATAGTTAACATCTAGTAAAAAAAGGTTATATAGTTCCAGTTCCATATAACATGAAAATACGAAACAAACTTTATCACATGTAAAAAAAATCGCTCTCTCTTTAGGTTCTTATTTTTTAAGTATGCAAACAAGTTAAGACCACCAAATTCTAATTTTTGTGGTGGTGAATCTACAGTAGTTAAAACCCTACATGCACGAGACCTGTATAAAACACTCTCGATCAGGTCTCACTTTCGAGAGAAAAAAAAATCGAAATCTATTCAACCTGTTAGGGTCTACACTGCCACAGACAGACACATAGATACACTGACACGTGAAACTTACAGCCCCCTTCCTTGTTGCGTCCGGTGTTAAAAGCGTACTATATTAAGATACTAAATACTTAATCTCTGAGTTGTATGTGCATACTAGGTCTTGGGGTTAGTATCTGCATTAGTGAGGTAATTTGGCATATGTGTTTAAGTAGAATGGATATTGTTTGTACACTAAACTGAAGAGTAACTTCATTTAAATTATCCAGTTTTGGTTTATCCAATCCGTCTGACGGTAGCCTGATGACTCGAATTTTGTCTCTTTCTCATGTGTTAAAAATTTTTTCAAAAAACAAAACATACTAATATCGTGCGTGCATCAGTTAATTTACAAACATAAAAGTCTGATAGAAACGCGAGCGTATATATATATATATATTATACAGGGGCGCCGACTTGGAAAAATTATTGGGGAGGCCGGATGTCACCGGGGTCTAGGGAGTATGTTAAAGCACAGAGCCCCCCCCCCCCCGAAAAAGATTCAGATTTTAGTGCCTTGAAAATGCCAACTTACATATTTTCTGGTGTGTATAATTTATACAAACAATATGTGACATGGCGTTTTCAAAGTAAAACAATCTAAAAATTGGTACACAAATTTTCTGCTTCAATTAGATCATGTCACTTGCCTTAAGTAAGGGACAATTTTACAGTTCCATTTTGTAGAGGGCCGTGCAGTGCCGTAGCTAGGCTACAGCACTATACAAGGTAGTGCACTTGACTTGCATGGAAAGGCACTCCCAGTGGCACCGATTTATAACAACTATTGGGGGAGGGTGCCATAACGGGGGCCTTGCCAGGGGATATTTTCTAAATTTGAGATAAAAAAATAGTGAGTTTTAAAGTTTTTTAAGCATTTTAGAGTCATATGATCAGCATTAGAAACCCAAAAACTCGACTCTCGGTAAATCGACACTCTGAGAAACTCCACAAGCGGACACATTTTTTGGCTTTGAAAAAAAAAAAAAACAAAAAAAAAAAAAACACGCAGCATGGTATTTTCGTTAAAAACTAGTTTAATTTACAGTAATAATTATGCTTTTAATCTATTACAAAGCAGTGAATATATAGCTCTGAAAAGATTGAAATGATATTTAAATAAATCTAAACAATCATTAAAAGAATAAAGCATAAAAGATTGTTGTCGCACTTTGATTACTATAAGTGAAATAACTAATTTAAGCTTGCTTTGATTAAGGCTCAGAGTTCATTAAATAAAAATAATGTCTCAAAATTAATGCTTTAATACACTGTAAAAAAATTCCGAAACGTTACTGATTATTTCCATGTAACGTTTCAGGATTTCAATGGTTTTTATATACTTCCTGGAAAAATCAAGTATCACTCAAAAAGATTTCTGAATTGCTACAAGTTGCACGACTGCCGACTTCTCACTTGTGTGAAAAATAGTTTTCGCTAATAGTTTAAAAATTAACTGAGCGGATTTAAAAAGCGTATCGGCATCAGCTCAATTACGGTCTGTCTATGCTGGTTAAACTCCCAAAAGGTGCGAATAAGTATAGATTACATTACTTTGCAAGAATTGCAGGCGAGTAAAATTCTCGTTACTTCCTTGTAATTCTGGCTTAGCTTTGGCCATGTTTGCAATAATGCTTATGGAATTTTCTTAGTAAATCGGGAGGCGGTGCCAAACTATTAAATTACACCCATCTATGTTTGCTCTAAAGTTCCGGAAACAAGCCTGGCTATAAATGGGAAGATTTCTGAATTTTCAGGAGGCTTCCCGGATAATTTCAGGAAGGTTACTGAATATTAGCGGAAAACGTTCCTGGTTTTTGCAAGATATGTTACTGGCAGAAATTGGGCACATCAGCTGCCCATTATTTTTCAGGAACGTTTCTGAATCCTTTTTACACTGTAGAGTTAAAAAGTTAATACAGATTACTTTATTAACTCTAATAATAGAAGAAATCATTTAATGTACAAATAACCCTGATATATTTTTTCCAGATCAGCAACAATTAGATGAGACCGCCGCCGGCGACAGATTTTACTCGAAGGTTCACGCACTGGGACAAATTCTATGAGTGCTCTCAGCACCGTAACACTATCATTATTCACACCACTCGTTTTCAATTAACCTGCTTACTACCGCAATAGTTATTTGTTTTAGCTCATTACTGAATGCATTTTGCTATGTAACTATCTTCAAACAAAGAAAGTAAAAAATACCAACATAATTTTGTGATTTTAGAAACCATAATATGGCAAATAATGTTCTTAAATTATTGAGGGGGCTCTGCCCCCCAAAACAAACTATTGAGGGGGCTCGGGCCCCCTCAAGCCCTATGGAGTCGGCGCCACTGATATATATATATAATCTTCAAACTAGAAATCAAGAAAAGGTGTAGAAAGATTGTAAAGCGAACTTATATCCTATCTAATATTCAAAGAAAGAATCGCTAAAAAGGTGAAGCAAATTTTATAAACAAGCATATATACATAATCTTTAGAATAGGAATAGCAAAACAAATGAGGGCAACTAAGTATATGTGAATGCAGCGAGCATTTTTTCTGTTATCTTAGAAAAACATGTCGGTCAACTTACATATCCGCAGTATTAAGATGATTGTTTGGTTTGTTTATTTGTTTCCAGTTCACAAGATGACTGTTCAATATATATTACATTTTCTGTTATCGGATTTTCCCTATTAATCAGAGCATCAACTTGAACATATAATCTTTAGCAGTAAGTTACTTCCCCTAAGCCAGAATTAGGGCTTACATGCAATAGACCATTATTGTATAACTTCTTCAGTAAGAACGAAGCTGCAGTTTCCGGACGTGACAACCGGGCTATTAGGCATATAATCGTTAGGTAAGTGTACCTAAGATCCTGACGTAGCCAAGATTTTGCTTTCTTATTCGGCTGAAACAGATACAATTCCAACCATCAAGCGATGTAGGCGTTCTATACACAGGGTGTTTCGTTATAACCTGCAAGACCGTTATTTTCGAAACCGTTCGTCTTTGATGCATATTTTCAATTTCAAAAATGTTCAAAATTAGATGCAGAGTTAAAATATTGAAAGTTTGAAGTAAAAATAAAAATGAGCCACAAAATACAAAATTTAACTTTTTATACGGGCCTCTGGTCCCCTAACTAGTATTTAGAGAAATAATCTCCATTGAAGACTATTACTGACACAAAAAACTTGACAGTTGTGCTATCAAAACTCAAGGAGATATTTGAGTTCAAAGTTTTAAGGGAGCATATAGAAGATGAGATTGGATCTCGTCGCCCTTTCAGAAGAATAACAGGTTGTCAAAGGGAAAAAAATGTATATTTTTCATTGCTATTCAAAAATAAATGCAAATGTTATGCCATTATACGCAAAAACACACTACAAAACCTCAATCAATTTGAAAACCACACTCTATGCACACATATAATTTTAAAGCCTTCTTTGCTGCTACCTTTCCCCCCAAAAGATGTTATTGATGGAGAGCATAAAGTGGTGTAAGTCACAAAACGCTGAATTTTGTATCTCGTTGAATATTGGTCGTACTAATATCAAACTTTTTGTGCTGGAATTATTTTTCAATGGAGATTATTTCCCTAAATATAAGTTAGAAGACCTAATGTCCGTATAAAAAGTTACATTTTTTTATTTTTCAACTCATTTCTATTTTTGCTTGAAATTTCCATTAACTTGACTCTGCATCTGATTTTGAACATTTTTGTAATTGGAAATATGCATCTAGGACTAACGGTTGCAAAAATAGAGGTTTTTTGCAGGTTAAAATGGAACACCCTGTATATCAACAAATGATGTACGAAATGGTGAATATAAGGATAATAAATCAGCACACACGTTTGTAACATGGGATTGCACACAAAAGTTAAAACAGCCAATACGTAACGAAATTCGTAAGGGATGCCGAAAGATATTATTTATTGTCAATTCATATACCCTCCACCATCAAGCTCCCCGATCATACCCGAAATCGTTGAAATTCTCCAGAATTTGTTTTAAATTGTAGAGAAAATAATACTGTTTATATACTATTAACGTGAAGGCAAACTTGCTTATTTTACATACTTGCTGATGTTTCTTGGGATTACAATACTATATTCCCAAAAAGCAAACTGTAATTTGTGGCGTTCAAAATTATCACGCAGGAAGGAAACGGCGAAGCAAAAGTTTTGCAACAAAAAGTTAGATAGCAATTAACAGAGCTTCTCGTAAACTAAATTATTTTCAAAATAGAAATTTTCTCTGACATGCAGTAGTCCCCCGTCCGCAACGGTGGTAGATCTATACCCACCACCCGGCGGCCAGGCGAGGAAAATTGTTTGGTTTCATCGTAGGTAAACCCCTTGACTGGGGCGTGGTGTCGGCTCTGTAGCCGGGACCCGGGCGGTCATTCCAAGCTCGTCAGCTTGCGAGATCGAGGTTCTTGCTCACGTGATCGGTTGTGACGTAGAAATGTCGCAAAGAAGTATTCTAATCTACTCGAACCAAGCCGCAAGCTGTTCGAGTAGATTAAAATGCTACTTTGCGAAATTTCTACGTCACAACCCCGATCACTTGAGCGAGAATATTGAGTGCAAAGAATATTTAAGGGAATTTACAGGAATGTATCTTAATTACACGTTTTTTTAAAAAATTCAAAGTAGAGCGGTCTCTGAGATCTCACGTCCCTTGTTACGCCCTACTTTTTCACCTTCCCTGTTATGGCTTAAGATTAGTGGGATCTTAGACCATAAGAACAAAACTATTTGCATTTTTTTGAAAATAGTATTCCCGCTCGTTTTCAACCGAAAAAATATTCAAATGTTGCTGCATTACGCAGCAGTCAAAGTTCAGAAAAGCTGAAAGCCCTTCTATCCAAAAACAAAAACGAAAAGATTAGAAACAGCCCTACGCGAAACTATAAATGGTTAGAGAGGTCAGAGAAAAAAAGAGTACTTCTTTGATCGATTCCGAGCATCAGTGACAGGTGGCCCGGGTGCATCGATTTTTTGCATTACGAGGCTCCGGCCGAACCACCCTTTCTTCTTCAATCCCGAGATCTTTTCACACAAGCGTGTTGCCGGAGAAACATCCGCATTTCCTTTGTTGTTTCTGCTTGCGATCTATTATCTATTGGGTTTCCTTGACAGAAAATAACCTTCAAGACCTGAATTTTCTCTTTGCAGTGCGTATTAGGATACGAAAAATGCGAAAGAGACTTATCTTTTCGATTCAATTTCTAGTAATTAGCATCTCAATATGGAATATCAGAGTGCATTTTGTTTCCAACTATCATGTACATAAGTAGGAAGGAATGAGAGAACTAAAGATTTTATGCGTGTGTGTTTGAGCGTCTAGGGCCTGTTCACATATCGACCGTCCGTTCCGTCCATCCCGTTTTTTGACGTGACGGAGTGCCGAGGAAAACAGAGTAGCATTCACATACGGTCACCGCACATCAATCACATGGCTGAACTCACCCACCACAGAAAAGAGCGCGCTGCTTGGCGGGAACCAATGAAATGCTGTCCTACTTTTGACGGCCGTCAGATATCAAGGTTTTTCTAATCGAAACCGGTCCCGTCCAAGACGGCTTGCTGTCATGGCAACCAGCAAAGAAAACCTGTTTCGGGAGGAAAGAAACGTGATGGACGGAACGGGCGGCCGATATGTGAACAGGCCCCACTCTATGGTCAATCACTTTTTTCAATATGAACAAATCGGATTTTTTTTCTAAAGTTTACGGTTTATGAAGAAGAAACAATATATTTTATAATAAAACTTGCACTGAAACATTATTTCTTATTTTTGGCAGTAACTCTGTACCTCCAAGAACAGGCTGAAAATTTGCAATTTTTTTCTTCTATGAGGCAAAGACAAAAATGATTTTTTTTTTCTAATCAAATTCAATTCGAATTTTCATAAATCAAGACAATTCAGTCATTCATGGTAGGACTAAAATAAATAATAAAATCGTCTTAGGAAGAACTAATGAGATAAGCAGGGATATTGGTTACATTTAAAGAAAGGAAACATTAGGATAATAAGCCTGGTGAATGTAGATAGCGTAGTCAAGGAATTTTACCTTGAATAGGAAAGCGCGTTACTGAAAATTACTGATAGAAGTAGATACTCAATTGAGGAAAATGCAGCATGCAGAAACTAGTGTCATAAATGAAGATAATTCCATCAATGTACTAAAATAAATTAAAAAGCGTTCTAGGGGGGACTAGTGAGAGATGCAGAGGTTAATAGCATTTAATGTAAAGAAGCGTGCACAGAAGTTGTATGACGAATGTAGATAACTTAGTCAAGGAATTCCACCTTGAATGGGAAAAGCGTGATACGGAGAATTACTGAGAAAAATAGATACTTTGGATACGTTGAGGGAAATGCATTATACAGAAAACTATGGTTGGTAAAAACCTAATATGGCAGCATTATGATGACTATGCGAATTCGAAGCTCAGGACCACGAGGCTACGCTTCTTTAAAAATAAGACCCTGTCATAATAATTTTTGTTGCAAAAGATACGCTAGTTCTTACTTCCAATGGATGTCTCATTTTTCATGCAAAATAGTTAATATTTGTTCATGCTCAAAAAGCACATGTACTCGAGCTAAAGAATCATTAAAATCGGTCGGAGTTTGCTTCGCTCACTGATCGGCTGGATTACAGTAACATGGTGGCTTGACGACTTTGACCATTAACAATAAATTTGCGGGATTATCAGTTTATATTTTAAAGCTACTGTTAATCTAATTTATTATATTTTTGTTTATTTGTAGAAATATTTTAATTGCAACGAATTGTTTTTGGTTCTTAAAGAGCGTTTAGTCATGTTAGTTTAAGAATGTTTATTTTACATCGGGAGGAGGGTGGGGGGGGGGGTGATTTTCCCTTATTCAGGGAGCTGTTTTTATTTTTATTAGTTTTTTAAACGATATCCTTTTGACTGTTTTATTCTTTATCAAATGGGGGACGTTGCAGCGGGATTTCCCGTTTGTTTTGGATGAGTAGTTAGTTTTTTACACTCAATATCTGAGGACGATTTTTATCCTTTGAGTATGGATGAAGGAACAAATCATAGTCTATGAAGAGCTCTCAAGTATGGAGAAAAATAGTTTATAAAACAACTGCTCAGTGGGCATCAGATAAATCAAATTGTAATAAATAGATGGGAGACTGATGTACCTTGACCATGGTGTACCTTGCGCCATGCACTCTAATCAGCTAGTGCTTTTACCTAGTGAGGAATCACGGTACTATGTCAGCTATGGCAGTCTCTCCACCGGCCAGTGTGAGTTGGAGGCTGAAATTTTAGCTTTTATGTGGACAGTGATTGTTTTGTGATTCGTGCAAACAAAAGTAAATAATTCCAACGTTACTTAAATGAAATTGGACTTTTAAAGACTAGTGTTACCCAACTGATTCACCATTATATGTATCGCCTATCTCTCGGTAAGTGTATTAAACATTTAGTCTTTACTATTTACGTAGCTCTTAGGTTAGGGCGGTCACTTTTGTATAAACATGCACCCTTGTGTACCTTGAAACCAAGCTCCATCTTGTACCTTAAAGTTTCGGTCAAGGTACAATAGGTTGTATTGATTTTTTTTTCAGGTAGGTTTTCATTATGCCTCGAAGTAAAACTGGAATCAAGAGGGATCCAGTAGATGTTGAGGCATTGCAAAATGCTATTGAAGCAGTAAGAAGTAATGATCCTGACAAAAAAATGGGCTTTAGAGAAGCCGAAAAAGTATTCAAAGGGAGCAGGACAACCATTACTAGGCATTTAAGAAAGTTGAATGAAAGTGGGTCCAATAAACTTGAATACAACATAAGTTATGCAGTTCAGCAAGTACAAGATGTCTGTCTCAAGGTACTCGAGCATCATGTACCATGAACCAAATTACATAAAATTTGTGAAAAATATGCAAAAGTAGAAAAATATATTTTTAAAATCCGAAATATTTTTTTACTTATGCAAAAAGGCTTGAAGTTAAATTTTAATAACTAAAAGTCGTAAAAATCACACATTCCTTTTTTGAAAACCAAAAAGTTTTAGAAGTGGTCCAAGGTACAACATTCTCCTCTACGCATTCTAACACCAAGCAACTTAAAATATTTTCCTTTTACTCTTTTTTTTTTCAACAAAAATGTTCAAACACTTGGTAGTTTATTGAATTTTTTCAACTTTTCAATTTACAAAGTTTGAACAGAACAACGTCTGTCGGGTCCTCTAGTTACTTATAAAACGTTTACTATTACTGAGTAAGTTGCTTCTTCGTCATTAGAAATATAAATTTCCAAGTATCAAATGAATGAAAGACGTCGCAATAATAGTACAATTTAAAAAAAAAGTTCGTCTTTGTGATTCGTTTATGGTAAAGGGTGGTGCGTAACTGACGTCAAGCTGTTTTTTATAAACGTTCCTATTAAAAAAAGGCTTGTTGTCACATTCTCCCAAATGTATGTCCCTCTTGTCATTTCCTTCCTATCCCTTGTTACGAACGGTTACAATTCAATAAACCCCATCTTAAAGAGGGACTTAATTTGTGGTCAGGTCCTTGCAAATAGACATTTCTCAACTCTTTTTTTACGAAAGCAAAAGAAAAATATTTCTCGCGCTGACATTGGTGCCAAAAATTTGACACCAATGAATAAAGTTTGTCAATTTCAGAATTGTGGGAGTCTTCCTGAGTGAAATGATACCGCAAAACTCCTTTAATACGTTAAACTTCTGTAGAAACAATATTCTATAATATTCTTTGTAAAACTAGGCATGACCTTTGCAGTTAGAAATATAAAAGCTCCAACGGTTTTTTTTTAAGAAGGTGATTTTATCGAAACTGAAAGTCCTCCCTCACTCCGGAAAATGATTCATTTAAATATCAAAATCGCGAAAACATAATCAAAATCAAAATACCCAAAAGTTACCCAAAAAGCCTCAATTATAAAACCAAATGCAAGAATTTCACTTATTTACACTCAAGCGAGAAATGGTAAGACATTATATTATCTAGCAATTTCTTTACGCTATGTCGCGTGAAAAAGCAAATAAAAATGAATTTTTGCTAACTTATGATTGATTCCAGCGTTTTTTCTAGTCAATTTAGCGGGTTTGTGTTTTCGAAGGGTAAAACCGGGTTAAACGTGTCTCAAACTATTTTTCACGAGCTTCCCAACCGTACGAAGCACTAGACGTTAAATCCCGGTTATCACAAATTTGCCATTTCAACTGCGCTTGCGCACGGACTTAGCTTTTTGGGCTTTCTGTTTTAAGATTTCGTGTTGCTTGTTTATATTTAGGCTGAGCGAGAGTCCCACCAAATTAATGAATGCGATTAGAATATTTTCACAGCGATTTCGTGATATATTATATGAAACTACGGATATGAATAACTGATAATCTTAAGAGAGAAATAAAACTTCAATATTTATTGGTTTGGAAATATTTATATAACATAAATGTAAAACACGTTGTGTACTTCAAAAGTGATTGCAATATTAGTACAGAAATCCGTCTTTTGCGGATATTTTACGTTAGGCGTAAACAACTTAGTATTATACATTTTTATTTAGGTTGAGGGTTCGGCTTTGTATTAGAAGTGATGCTGCAATTTTAGTACGCTCTTCTGAGGTTAAAAATTGGTCCTGAAAAGGTACAAAAAAATCAGACACCGAATCCAATATTAATTAAGACGCAAAATTCAATCTTTACCGAGGTCTAAAAACTAAATCAGAGAAAAATTTGTGATTTCTAATTTTTATCTGTATCCATCTCATATTTATTACCAAATTCAAAATGTTTGTAATAAATTTTAGCAAGATTTTTGAAATCAGCTAAATCCGTGCGCAAGCGCAGTTAAAATGGCAAATTTGTGATAACCGGGATTTAACGTCGAGTGTACGAAGCTCGAAGCACTAAATTGCATTTTTCGTGTAGAAAGAGCGGTTTGAAAAGTCAATTAAAACTTACTGTTTCACGCTTCCAACAATATTAACAATGAAAAAAAATCAAAATTAAGTTTTGAGTTTCGTTAACCAAAAATGGCTTATAACTTTTTTCCTAGTGTTAGGTTATTGGACTTTGGGCGCCCTGACAACTTCTTCGTTTGGAGCATTTTTAAAGGCCTTTCCAACAATATCAAATTCAAAAAAATTGGACCATCCATTCGCGTAGAAAGGGCCATTTAGGATGAAAATGCTTTTTTAATTAATATATCCGTTAATTAGAGTCTGATTTCAAAAATTTGTATTGATGACATTAAATCTCGGCAGTAGCTACTGAACAAAAAAGGAATGAAGAAAATCCGTTCAAAAACAGCGGAGTAAATGGTATCGAAAGGAAACAGCTTGCCTATTAATATATAAAGATAAGGATAGATAACAGGTAAAAATGTTTTAAATTTTTAACGCCTTAAATAAATTTCAAAAAGAAAAACCTTTAAAATAAAATATAAAAAAAATGATTATTAAATCTAAAGACTGTTTCTTTAAACTTGGTTTTCACTTAAAGTGAATGTGTGAAATAAAATTAGTATATGTTTTCTTGATTGAAACACTAAAACTTGCAGTTGAGCTTAATATAATTACATTTAGGCTAATTAATGATAGTGTTGACAAATCAAATTAAATCTATTAGGAAAATTGTATGTACTAAGATACAGATATGATCTTAGTCGAATAGATATGATTAGAATGTTTGTTACGTGAAGCGAAAAATCACCCGACGAAACTTAAAAGTATTTAAGGGATTTTATTCACAAACTAATGTACTATAATCATATTGGTTTTCGGCAGTGGAATATCAAAACATAAAAACTGCAATATCATTAACTAATCTGTTGAATCGAAGCTTTACCAGAAGAATCATCAATGAATAGTTGAGGAAAAAATATGAAAGAGAGCTAAAAGTATACATTAATAGAGAAGGAAAATTACATTTAAAAAAGGAAAATAATCAATTATTTCTCATGTGCCTTATTTGGGAGATCTATGTACCAAGAAGGTCTTCAGTCGCCAGCTGAATTTAAATCATCACATTTTTACATCAAAACAAAAGAATTTTAATAAAAAGCTAGAACAACAAAGTTCTTTCGTCAAGTACAAATTGTAATTAATACTCTTTCTAGTACTTTCTCGTAAAGTTTGAATCGAAAGTTTTCAAGATGTTGTTAGATTAAAAAAAAGAAAAAGAAAAACAGCAAATGATTGTAAAATAGGAACTTTGTCTTATCTAAGGAATAAGCGTTTATAAAGAAATGGAGGCTTCACGTTTGTTGATTACAGCGACATAAACATTAATTGAAAACAAGAATCGACTGACGAAATAATAGATTTCTGTATTGCTGCATATCCCAACCAAATTTCCAATTAATCTTCAAATAATTCTTAAGCTTCTATTGTTTTGCTACAGGAACGTTATTCCTTACCAATTCGGAAATGATACACAAAAATCATCAACATTGAAAACCAAACTCTTCCAAAGAAAATTACCTTAACGTTGATTAAAACTGAAATAAATAAACTTCAGTATACTTTTAGTAAAGCATCTGTTGCTTTAAATTAATCCACTTGTAAAAGCCGCCAGCTGAAAGAACTTTAATATCTTTGGTGATAAATTGCAAAGGGGCATCCAAATTAATTCCAAAGGCTGCTCAAAGTTTGTTCTTTTGAATTTCACTTCGCACATTCATCAAGAACAAGACAGTCCTCTTTTGAAAATAAAATGGGTCGTAATGAGCTGTCAGGAAGTTAGGGACAGACAAATGGACAAAAGGTTAACCTTTCTTTCATATGACAGACGCTTCATAACTTCTAAAAACTTTTAATAATAGATGTTAAAATGATGAATACGACTAATTTGTTATTTAACTTCTCTCCTCCAAATGTCTATTTCACATTTTCAACTATCAAAAATATGCGTGCAAAAGAATTTTTAATGCTAACATACACAATACAAACTATGTTGAATGCATTCGTGATCATATTTCGTTTTTTCTTTTTTCTTTTTTTTTTTTTTAATAATGAAAATTGCGCATTGATGTCTCTTTGCCGTAGTGAGAAGTTTCGTATTTTACTATGTTTGTGATTTGTAGATAGTAGGTCAAGTGATCCAGTGATCCATTGATATATGCGTTTTTTATTTTTTTTTTTTTTTGAGCAATCACGAACTACTTATTATTTTTACTTTATTACCGTTGAAGGACTTCTGTTCTTTGCTTTTATTTTTCTATGATTAGAATGCAGGCGTCCATGTACCTCGGAATCAAATTATTTAAAAACTACCTTCTCGACCCAGCACACAACATCCAGCAGTCAGCCCCTGGCATTCATTTGAATTCAGACGTCTCAAACTATGGTTTCGATAAAAACCATTAGTAGAAACAAGAAACCCAACGAGTGAAAAAACACTTGAATTTACAACTGGAATACAAGATTTTGAAATTTATACTTTTTTTTTGTTTTAGCTTAGTTATGCATTGCATCATGTGTTTTCATTTTAACTTTCTGTTTGCAGAGTATAAATGTTTATGCATCATGATAATTCTTTTTTCTTTTATGCACATAATTATTTTATTTTTTAGCTTGATTTTCTTCAAATTGATTCTTTACTATTAAAGGTTGAAAAAATATAGGGGGGGGGGGGATTCTACAAAAAAATACACCTTTGAGAAATAATACATATGATCTTCATCATTAAAACCGAGGACCATAATTGGTACAGGCTAAGAACGCTATAAAAGTGTCATAAATGGTAGAGAAATAGACAAAATGTAAGACAAAATCATAACAAAAGACAAAATATAAGACAAAATCATAACAAAAGACAAAATATAAGACAAAATCACAAGGTTGGGAGAGTATTACTAGATATAAATGATGGACGCATGAGTTCTGTAAGAATTGCTCCGACTTCATACATTCGCTCATTATAGTACACAGAGAGTAATAGCAACACTACTATATATATCGTAGTTACATAGGCTATTGTTGTTACCCGCTCTTTTCTAAACTCCATTCTCACATGCATATATGTCAAATAACTTGAAAAGAGACGCAATTCTATTAGAAAGATAAACGCAAAATGCACAAAAATTAATGCAATCTCTTTCAAAACATAGCCTGAAAGCGAAGGAGTGCAGCTCTGAAAGTGAATCCAAAACGGGTTCGTTTCCTCCCCAACTGAATGAACAAATTAATACTTTAAGTGAATGAAAGCTTACTTTTCCCGAAGGGATCGGTTTCGAACATTTTCTGCAAACTCCCGATCCGCATTCCACACAAGCCGACTCCCTGGGGGAGGCACGACAGATCGAACAATGTTCTTGTTCTTTTTTCGGCTCTTGACGTGTCACTTCAGTTTCCCTGAAAGAAAATGGAACAATATGAGCGAAAAGATCGAATAATTTGGCTGAAGATTATGACGCAAATGAGACCGTGTTTTCCCCGATTGAAATGATTTTCAAGTCATGGCCCATTGTTTACTTTGAACAAATATTGATATACGGATTTGAAGTTTCTTTTTACTGTATAAAAAGTTCACTTCATGTATTAAAATAATTTATGTTGCACCCCATTTCTGACGTGGCAGAAGATTTTGCGAAATGGCAAAACAGTAGTACCTTGCATATCCGGTTCTCATTTGCTGGGATTAAGTTTGCATTTTTGAAAAAAAAAAGTTTATTTGAATTTTGACATCTTGAATTCAAATTATGTTTTTCGCAATCACGAGTGTGTGTATGTAGGCGTGTGTGTTTGTGTGTACGGGTTATGTGTATGTGTGTGTATGAATGTGTGTGGGGGGGGGTATGTGTATGTGTGTAGGCATATGTGTTTGTGTCTGTGTGCATGCATGAATGTGTGGGTAGTTGTGTAAATGTGTGTGTGTATGTGTGGGTGTGTGTATGTATGCGTGTGTGTAAGTGTTTGTATGTGTGTATGTGTGTGTATGTGTTTGTGTGTGTGTGTGTTTGTGTGTGTGTGTGTTTGTGTGTGTGTGTGTTTGTGTGTGTGATTGTGTGTGTGTTTGTGTGTGTGTTTGTGTGTGTAGTTGTGTATGTATGCGCGTGTGTGTAGGACATGGATGCAACCTGGAGACGGCTTTCGTTACAGGAGCAGTTTCGTGAGGAGCCAGCCGGTCCACGGTGATGGTGCGGAGGGTGGCGTTGGGAAAAATCAGCGTAACGCCAAAAACAGTCAAATGAGAATAATAAGCAATCGTGATTGCTCAAAAAAAAAAAAAAAAAAAAAACATTCACATATGTAATTTTAATATCCGATAACTCGTTTTTTATTTTGATTAAATGTAGGGGAATGTGAGACAAAGCGAAATAGTTAAGATGACTTAGCTTGTTGAAAATGAACAAACCGGACATTTGTTTTGATAACTACAGTACATAAAAGAGGAACAATGCATTTTCTAATTACACTTGATTTGAAAAATTATTTATTATTTTGGGCAGAAATTTTCCTGCCTTCAAATTTGCACTTTTTTTTTCATGGAGCAAAGTGGAAAAAATATTTTTTTTTCTTATGAAATACAGTTAAACTCATTTATAACGAACGCAAAGGGACCGCAACATTTGTTCGTTACAACCGAGTGCTCGTAAAAAACGGGTTCGTGAAAAAAAAAATTATACTTGCTTGTTTTGTTATTTTGATGTTTCTGTACAGTACCAAACAAGTTGGTTAGTTGATTTAAACTGCCTTATTGTCTCTTTCTTGTTATTGTTTCCGAGGAACGTGAGATCCGAAATACATCGTCATTTGCGTCCGTGGCTTCAAAATGGTTTGAAAGTTTTTCAACTTTAGGAGCCAAGTATGTCGAGAGCGGAGGTATATCTCGGAAATGATAACTTTTTCTTCCACAAATATATATATATATATATATATATATATATATATATATATATATATATATATATATATATATATATATATATATATATATATATATATATATATATATATATATATATAATGCTCCTCCACCCCGCGAATTTCATTAAAAGGGCCGCGTCATCACTTGTTCTACTGATTTATGTCTTATCTTTAGCTTTCGGAAGAATTTAAAATGCTAATGGATTTTTTTCCAAAAGTAGAATAATCTTTTCTGATTAGGAAATAACCAGATATTTTATAAATTACAAAAATATTGCTCGCTTTAAGCGGGGCTTGCTCGTTAAAAGCGAGTTAAGTTCCTTTTGACTTTACATTGAACAAACCAAATCTTTTTAATTTCCTCGCTAAATCCGAGTTTTCGTTAAAAGAGGGCTCTTTATAAGCGAGTTCGACTGTATTTTCAATTCGATTGTAAAACATATTTCTGATCAAATGAATGAGTAAACAAAAGTATGAATGAATAAGAAAAAAGTGAGTGAATGAATAAATAAGTGAAATTTTAAATAGGGGAATGTAAATAAATTGGTTAGTAAATGAATACGTAAGTAATATATAAAAAAATGGTGGAATGAGTAAATATAATAAACTATTTCCCTTTGCCCCATCGACTTTGCATCGAATTCGCTTAAATATTTTGCAAAATATTTAAAGTACAAAAAAGCTTAATATTAATTTAATAAATATCGCATTGATAATAACAGAAATAATCATTGACTTACAACAAAATATTAAAACATGAGTATCGTTTTTGAAAACTGCCCGTATTACCACAAGCTTTGGTCATCAGCGGTAATTTCTTCTTGACTGGAATAGATTACATGTGTTGCTACATAGTTAAAATATTACCAGATTTTTGGTGTTAAGAGCAGAGTAACTATTTCACCATTTTACTTTGCCCCGCTATTTCACTTTGCTCCACACTCCCCTACATATCCCGCATTGATTGTACAACAGATTATGGCATTCTAACAAGCACCACTGCAGCTGAATAACAATTGTAAAGTAAGTTCGACAGAGCTGTATTCAAACGGCCCATGGGTTATATACCTTGTTCTGAAAATATGTGAAAAAGTGTTTTGATGCTACTTTTCGTTTTGTTTTGTTTTTCAAATAACTCTATGTAATTTTGGTTTAAAATTTTCTTTTCTGTCCTAATGTACGGTAAGTCTCCTTATTCGAGGATGTTCTTTGTTTATTATCCATATCGATTAGATTATTCGGATTTTCGAACGTTCGGATTGCATTTGATCCCAGTTAGTGCGGAAAAACGAGGTCATACTGAATATCTAAAACCCAGGCTAGTAATTCATTTTAAATAGAATTTATAATTTCCTAATTTTGAATCAATGTACAATAGCTTAGAAGTGATTATTCGTTTTAATACCAAAAAATAAAAAACACTATTATATGAGTGGAACAGTTTGAAATAAAGAAAATTGAGGTTCAAAGTTACCCTTTACTGTTGTTATTACGCAATTTGTTTCCAATCAACCTATGGCTCCAATCACCCCGATTGATCTGAACGAGATCAGTTACCTATAATATAAATGCTTACTACGATAAAACTTACAAGAAAATTATTTTATTTATTGAATAGTAGGGGGTATATGCAAAATAATTTCTTTTCAATTTATTGATGATTAACTTAAGAAATAAAGTAGAAAACCTTTTTTTCTCGGAAAATCAGTCTCTATTGTCAAACATTTTTGTTAGCAATACATAAAGAAACTACAACACGCAATTGATGTAAAACAAGAAATTAAAATTTACTAAGTATTAGAATATGCAGAAGCATTTGAAATTAAAAATTAAACATCCCACTCTTTGCAATCTTCTTCGACAAGGAGAAAAACAACATGACGCTTCTCACAATTTAAATTACTAGTCAATAAAGTTTGTCTTAAACGCAAGAAAACTTCTAAATTGAGCTTCCTGGCCCTTTGCTGATTAAAAATACAAAGGGAGAAGAAAACGTTGAATGCAGAATGAAGAATGTACAAAAATGAAAAAAAAAAAAAAAGTTTATGGTTGAATAAATTCCTCTAAAGCAATTCTAGCGTAATAGAAAATAAAGAATCGAGAAGGTTTCAGAAGAAAAAATGAATTAAAGTCTCTTTTCAAAGGGAACAGAGCGCTTAAAATATTTGGAATCATCATGGCGCCGAGCTGTTATTCATCTTTTCCATTGATTAAAGAAAAAGATGAAGCTATTAATGGCTCTTTTCTATTTAAAACTATGCAGTTTATGCAAAGAATACACGGGCAAACTACGTAATGTCAAAATTGCAATTTGTTGTTATTCTTTGCAATTTGTTTGAGTTGATGTTATTGTTTTTCGCTTCATAGACATCAAGTAAGGAAATGTCTTTAAGAAAATTTTTTAAATGAATAAACATTTTCTTTCTTAATAAGATTTATAACTGCAAAAAGTTAGTCGAGAACTAGATGAACCTACTTCCCCGTACATTCACTGTGGGTTGATGGCTTAATTGTTTCATTTGGTGTAGGATTCAAACTACAGTTTAACTCATTAAATACGAACACGGTTAGTACGAAATCTAAGTTAAACAAACGATTTGTTAGTTAAATTTCGCCTGTAATTTAATTATATTGATAGTATCGCGCATAATTCGTGCGTTAAAATGAAATTTTCCATTAAGACGAACGACGCCTTTTACCTCTTCACTGAATATTTTCGTGGTTCATTACAGTATCTTTCGAAAAGCATGAGTAGAACCTTTTTAATTCCCTTTAACATAGAAAAGAAGTAGTGTAATCGTGTAAAGATTATCCTTCGATTTTCGGCCTAAAATGTCACTCATTCCCGAAGTCCCCGTCGCTCCCCGTCTTTACTCACTCCCAAATTGATGTTGAGTATATTTCTGGCCCGTCTGCACGTGCATATGTACCTTTGAACGCATGGATGAACAAAATTTTCCGTTTGGCGATCCCTGAGTTAGTAGCATTACCATAGAGGGGGATAAGCGGGTCACCCAGCCATGGAACAATAAAATTGTAGTTATTAACACACATTCAAGGACCTAAAATTAAGCTTTTTAGTCCATAATTTCGAAAAAACTCATACAACGCCCTTTTCTTTTGGGGGGTGGCGGCCAAAAGGGAAAGCTTCTCGCTACTGCACTGCTCATACTTAATTTCTACGAGTTTTTTGTGAAGTCTGTGCGTACGTATGAATGTATCGCACATACTCAAAAATGATATGCGTAGAAGATTGAAATTTTGCATGTAGGGTTTGAATAAGATTCAGTTGCGTCTTTTCGTTTTCGGTTGCATTCGGATGTTCCAAATTGGGTCTTTTACATCTTTTTCATTTTTCGAAGCAAATCGGCGTTAATTTCAATGCTGACTTAAGTGATGTTATATTTTGGTGAGCACTGACACTATATTATCAAACCTTTGGTCACCTAGTTTATGTCTCCAACTTTGCGATATATCGCCGTGTTGACGACAAATTTGACGCAAAAAGTGATTTTTCGAACCTGGTTCGGCGCTATTTAGCAAATTGTCCTTTGAATCATGCCAAAATTGCATACATTTAGAAGATAAATTATTGTAAAACGTTAGTTTCAATAACTTGCGACAAGCTAATTATGAAGTTATTTGCAGTGTTTTTTTCTTTACTGTAAGGGATTATTAAGTATTGACTTATGTTCTTTCTATACGTTCCATACAGTTTTTAAATATTATTAGATGACAGAAGCTATTAAAAAGATCATTTTTCTTTACTTTTATTTATTTATTTATTTATTAAAAGCATTGCACACTACGGAAATAATCCAATTACAGTGGCAACAATATAGAAAAAACTATACATTCAAAATATTAAAACATAAAGATTTAAAGTTGTAAAATGACAAGTTAAAAATATCTAAATGATGACAATGAATGTTAAAAAGTTTGTAAAATACAGTACAGTACAGGTATTTACAGTTGAAAATACTATTCTGTACGTTTGCCATATTTTTATTCGTTTAATTAAATGTCTAAAAAGCTTTTCATTTAGTAAGTGTTGCTTCTAACTCTCGTACATGCACGCAACCATTCCTTTGAACTATTGAAAAAACATCGATTTTGTAATAGATGTCAAAGGAAGTAGTGGAGGTCCATACCAGATTTTTATATTGAGACTGGAGTCATCACACCTGTTTATTTGTGGACATTAGGTTGTTCACAAGTAGGCTTGGAGATAAAACTGTCTGCTATATTTTTTTGAATTTTCACCTGTCCCTCTGTTTTTGGTTATCTCCCTTCTTTTCGAAAAAAAGTTTAGTTTTAAGAAGTAAGTTATAGTTTTTGAATGTCCCCTTTGGTCGTTCTTATCGTCTGCAGCTGCAGCTGAGCCTAAGACTTTGATTTAATTATTATTATTTTCAGTGCTCGCGTGAGTGGCAACGTTTAAATTTATTTTTCTTGATAGAACAAAAAGATTCCGTAGTAGTGCTAAGTCAAGCAGCGTTGCTGCATCACATTCTATTCTTTCTGAAATATCTCGATCATTCTAAGTTATATTTATTCTGAATTCATGTTGTAAATGTTATTTTTCCGTGTGTTGTAATAAATGTTCAGTAGAGTTATACAAGCATCACCACCCGTAATACATTCTGATGGACGTTGTAAAGTTAACATTCTCAAATTATACTTCTAGTATGACCAGTTTCGTTAATTCTTTGCTCTCCCACAAAATTTAAAATAACCAGGATATGAGGGATTATAATGGGATTACAATGAGTGAAAGAAATTCTTTCATTACCTCCCAGCGGATTCGCGTATCTGAGAGGTAGGCTAAGCGATTATTTCGTTTTAATGCTACACGCCATGTTGCGCTACGAACAGCTGACTTTAGCTATTCTTCCCCTTCTTTAAGACCTACTTTTAGTCGTCATTGAAATGTTTCTAGCTTCAGTAGAAAACTACAAATACCTGGTACTTGTAGCCGTGGTAAGTGCTGCTATCCAGGTTGATTTAGAAAAGTTTTTCGATGACAGCCCATCTAGGACCTTATCTTTAAACACGTTTTACTCGAACCTTGAAAATGTCAATTTACATCCCGTTCCTACTCACTGCCTCAAATGAATCGCTTATTTCAGAAACCCGTAAAGCGTACTTTTTTAAATTTTCGAAAAACTAAAAAAAATCTTAATTTTGAGATTAGTAAAGGTTTTGGCGTGGAAAAATTTTAAGCTCTTTCTTAGTGTATTGCAAAAAAAAAAAAAAAATTGCTTTGGGTTATTTTTAAAAATGTATTATTATTATTATTATTATTTGAAAAATTCAAAAAAAAAAAACATTTATACTTGACGTCTTTCTGCAATGAAATAAACTTTTTACTTTTTTTTTTTGACTATAATATTCAATTTGAAAAGCTGGTTTAGCTCGTAAATAAAAAATCATATTATCTTTATGTTAAAATTCCTTAAACAACAAAGAAAACGTTGAACTATCTCTTAAATGAGGAATGCAAAATAAAGAAATAATCAGAGACAAATGAGACAACATAAAACCTATTGTCTATGCATATAGGCCAAGCCTAGTGTTTGAGCTTTTATTCTATTTATGTTCATACACTACGACGATGATGAAGTCGTCTTGGGTCGTAAGACGTTGCAGGATTTCATCAAAAAAATATTCATCGCCTGTAGTTACTTCGCCTTTTCTTTTTACTTTTTTTGTTACTTTTTTTTTTTTTTGCGCTGATCTCTATCTTTTCAAGACGGACATGCGATCACTGTTGAGAGCTCAGTAACTGCATACTATTTTTTGAGTGTGAATGTTGAGGAGGTTAAACCGGCAATAAACTGCTTAGTAACCTCTTTTCCTTTGGTCAGTGTTGTTGTAATAAATGTAATCTTTGTAAGCGGATTTTTTTTTTTTTTTTTAATCCTATTTTCCTTCCGAATTCCTCTCCGTGGAGTTTCATCGTTATTAAAACAAAACAAGACGAACACGAAATCAGCCTCAGAAAGCCGTCATGTGATTTCATTTGACGGGTTTCTGCAATAAACGGAGATTTCAAGACTAAATACAACCCATTAGAAAGCTTGATATTTGACATGTTTTTCCCTCAGGCGGTGTGCCTAAAGTTGGCCATTCATAACTTATAATATCATCATTTTTGAAGAAAAAAAATGTTGGTTCACGGGTTTTGGAAATAAACGATTTAATCTACTTCAATATATTTTGTGATTGAGGCATTATCTGGAAGAAAAACAAATATCTTACATGAAAGAAAAAATTATCTTAGCTATTCTGAAATCAATATGTTTTTCTTTCCCATAAGCTTTCAGACGTTACATTTCAATAATTTTTAAATGCTGTTTTCTAGAAGAAGATGATACTAAATCAAATACATTTTCCCAACACGTAAAGGATCAAAAGCAGGAAAAGGAAATTGCACCTTTAGTACTGAATAAGTGAACAAATGAGTAAAGAACTTTGTAAAGGCCGATAAATTTTAAACAGGCTATTTTGAGATTGTGTTGTACACAGTTACGTATTGCAAACTATTTTACTTCGTTACCGCTGAAAAAAAAAAAAAAAGAACGAGCAAAATATGAATTTTAAATATCAAGAGTGCAAATATTTTTTTATTTCTTCACAATCATTTATCCCCTGTGATTTATGAAATGAACTAAGATATTTTTGAGCGTTTCGTCGTCGCAGTTTGCTCGAAGCAAATAGAGGAAATTAAAAAAAAAAAATGTTGAAAAAAAAAATAGAACCGACTTTAAAATTGCTCTAAAAAGTGAAAAATAATTTTATTCTTTAAACACCATCGATAATACTTTTAAACATAATTTTTGAAGTTGGTGCAAAAACGATCGATAAAATCATTCACAGCCATAACTCAACTACCAGTATAAATTTAACCAGGTTCAGTTTCTTCACTACCACATGCATTACGCATTGATGACAGCATATTTGAGTAACGATATAAATGTTTCGTTCCTAACTTTGGATGATTTTTTGATAAAAATATGAACGAAGCATGGTTACAATGGATTTTACTTTTTGTTTTTGCGCCAACTTCAAAAATTATGTTTAAAAGTATTATCGATGGTGTTTAAAGAATAAAATTATTTTTCACTTTTTAGAGCAATTTTTAAGTCGGTTCTTTTTTTTTTTTTTTCAAAATTTTTTATTTCATTCTTTTTTGTGTAAATGTAGATATTTCAGTAAAAGTGAGAAGTTACCTAGTAAGAATTTCGGCCCTATATCACTGTATTGGTTTAGAAAAGCCGTTATTTAAAATTATCATTACAATTACTATTAATGTTACTGTTATATGGCACCAAACTTTTATAACAATGAGTTTCATATTGTCGCGTAGATGAAGATAGCGAAGACAATGTAAAAGACAAATGAAGCGAATACTCGTTAGTCTCAACTCGAGATCTTTATTCAGAAGCACGAATGAACATTACATCTCCTTATATAGAACTTGAGAAAGTGCTGAAACTTTCCAGACTTGGAAAGATACAGAAATTAATAGAACATTCGAGAAAATACGGGAAACAGTAGAAACGAAATTTTAGTAAAATTCACTTTGTCCTAGTCAGGATTTGAACCCGGGTCGCTCGTGTGGGAGGCGAGATTCTACCGCTGAGCCACCGTTATCCACGGATGAAAATGCGAACTTCGCTACAATATCATTTTATTCATTTAATAGGGAAATTGCATAAAATTTACTGTTTTTTGCCCATAACTTTTTTCTAAAGAACAAATATGATCAAACAAAGTAATGGGACCTAAGTTGAGCCATCCCCTATCCATCAAAAAAAGAATCATCAAAATCGGTTCACTAGGTGAACTAGATAGGTTTGTCCGCTATGAGTGGACAAAAAAAAAAAAAAAAAAAAAAAAAAAAAAAAAAAACCATACATACGGTATGAACTGATAACCGCCTCCTTTTTGAAGTCGGTTTAAAAATAATCCAAATTACAATTAACCGAACTATATAATTGTAGGAACACAATATTTGTCTTTGCTCACTCCATTGTCCACACCAAACATTTACTCTAAAGAATATAATGCTAAAATTAGTTCAATAGCTCAGACTTTGTATCCGAAATAAATTTCTTGCATCAATCTATTTGTCAGTGAAAAATAAATTGCTCTTAATTTCAAAATTTCATAAATTGTAACAGTCGTCCCAATTCATCAATTACCTTCGCATAAGTGCAAAAGGCAAGAATGCTGCAATACACTGATCATGTTTGTACTGTTTATTTTTCTAACAGCTTTGCGCAGTCAATAGAGTACATTTTTTTACTCTTTCAATTTTATTTGAATTTGTATTTGAAAAGTATCTCCTGTTATATATATAATATTGTAATTGTTCGATCTTACAATGAAATTTATAATTTAAAAAGTCACGTTCTGCACTTCTGACATTCTGAATTAAAATTTCAATTTTAAAAGGGTAACAACTCTGTCGATTGTGTTTTCTTTTGTGTTAGATACTTAATACTACATCTGTTCACGGCCTGCAAATAATTTTTTGAAGCCTCAATTAGAAACTAAATTTTGAAAGAAAATCTTTTGAAATTTCGGAGAATTTAACTACATAGAATATAAATCGAAGAATTCTCTTCAATGCATTTTTTAAACATTTGGGGGATATAATATTTCCTAACAAGGCGTTAACTTGATAGGGCAGGAACAAGATTTACTGAAAAAAATTCAATTGACGTTAATGTTTTTTTCCCCCACCAGTTGATTGAGTTTTTAGGTCGACGTCGATATAAAATGCTTTTAAAGTATAGAAAACGAAACTCACATTAATTTATTTTTGCCGAAAATATTGATGCCTATTTTAAATTTGAAGTTAAATGTATATGATAAGGCATTTTTGTACAATCACTCTTGAACTAAACTAACTGAATCTAAAAAAGTATTTCTTTTAAGTTCCCCCCTTTTAGAAAACGAACTAACATGTATTTGCAGAAATTTTTTTAACTAAGATCATTGACATAACGTACTTTTAAAAAACAGAATGACATTTTTTATGAAACTGTTTTAATTGGAATCTGGGGGGATTTAAAAGCCCTGCACTTAAATGAAAAAAAGAAGACTTATTTACTTGGCGATAAGTTCAAAAGAGGTATGAGGAGGAAGTTTCTGAACATTAACATGCTTTTTTTTGCACGTGTGATTCTTTGAATAAACTCTGAACAAGGTTCCGCGAAAACGTTTTTAATTTCGATATTCGCAGGAATTTTATTATTATTACCTATTAAAAAAACAAATAAATAAATAAAGCACCACCACTTTAGCAATTCAAGAGTTTTTCTCCCTCTTGAGGACTCAATTTTAAGGAGTCAGCAAAGTAATAACCCAGTGAGCTTTTTAGTAGAATAAAGTCAAAATATCATTAAAATCTAATTTTCCGAGTACGCACAGAACACAAAATTCGAAAAAGGAAGCTACCCCCGTCCCTCTCCCTAGATAGGAATATATCAACAAAAGCATAAACTCACATTATATATCATCCTGATATGTAAGATGGACATGTGCACCAGACAGTTTTTCATCACCTTTGTTGCGTCTCCACTTCGTATAAAAATACAAAAAGAGAAAAAATTATCTTCTCCGAAGCTCTAACTACCGGAAAGAAAACATTGTTGTACTATTTCCTGCCAACCAGAAGATCAATGGAATTTGATCGATTTGGTTTCACAGCGGTGGTCGAAAATTAATAACTTTTCTAGTCTCCCCCTCCCCCCCCCCCTTCTTTCGTCCCTCCTCTATCGAATTTCTTCTCTTCACCAAGGTAAACTGAATTCATTTCATTAGTCCATTTGTCAAGCGAATCGTTTCTTCTGCTTAATACGTTTTCATAAATCTGCTGACGTGTGGGTTCAGTTATTTTTTCCCCTTAGTTACAGTTACAGCTCAGTTTTCGGTGTCGATGGGATATCTGCTTCCTGTCATGTTTTGTGTCGCAAAGCTGTTCCCGAAATATTCCAAAATGACGTTGCTTGTCGGTGTTGATAAATTACCTGGGATGCCTTCAAGGTCTTATCTCTTTTAGGCGTTATAAGTGTTTCGTAGGACTAAAAGAGGCAGATCCCCCCCCCCCATCCCAAGAAATAAATCAACACAAACAAGCAATATGGTGGAAGGACATTTCGAAAGCAGCTTTGAGGCGCAAAACATGACAGGAAGACAAAATGTACTGACAGATACTATATGATAACATTTATTTAAGCATTACAATTTCGAACGAAGTTTGTGTTTCTTTCACTTTTTTTACAGCTGTCAGAAGATGCTTCTGAACTCAAAATCATCAATCAAGTAGAAAATTTGATCCAAAACCCAAGTTGGCACCTCAACAACATCAAAGCGATTTGCTATGAAAAATCAAATAATCTGGGCAATTTCTTTTGTTGGAGGAAAAGATGAACTTGAAAAAGTTTCACCGTGTCTGATGGAAATATTTAAGAACATAATATCTTACTATATGCCACGCCCGAGTCTTTTATGCCTACCACAGATCCATGTTGGCCACATGGATGAGAGCCTGAAGACAGCTAGGAGCCGAACAACCTGTGATCTAGCACCTACAGAAGTATATATTTGAAATGTGAATTAAGTGGAATATGGGAACGTGGTAGATTTAACGTGCAGCAGCTAACATTGGCGTACACGAATGATTTGTAGTCAGCCGGTATCAAACCTGCAACCTTCGGTCATGAAAACGCTGCCAAACTGATATTGTTAAATCTTTACCAGCACATAAAACTATAAAATAAGTAAACATATTTTCACACTTTTAAAAATTTTTCGAATTTTCCTCAAAAAATAACGTTTGTCTGCCGTTATTCCCCCCGTCCAAAGATATTTTGTATCTGCAGTATATTTATAATCAACACTCTAGTTGTTTATATGTAAGTTACAGTGTTTCGAATGTTGTTGTAAGCATTACATTTTTTTTATTTGCCCTTTTTTACGAAAACAAAATTTTTAGATTATTAATCATTAATTTAATATTCATAGGTTATAGTGAATATGGTTATGGTAGGTTACCTACCATAGCAATAGGTCAGTATCGTTATGGTAGGAGATGCATTTTTCTTTCACCAAAACATGAGCGTGTTCCATTATCAATGATTTCATCGATAATAGAATTTTTTTTTTTCAATTTATTTATTAAATTACGATTTGTATTATTTTTACTAGCCCACGATTGAAACATACAAAATCTTAGCATCACTATGTATTAATTAACATTCAAGTATGTTAATCACATAAAGAAGCGAACTGTCAAGAAAAGAAATGCAGCTGTAACCAACCATGCCGTAATCGGTAAATAATTTTTCATTTCCTACTTTGATTTAATAAAAAAACATAAATCGTTTGGACGAAAGCGAGGAATTTTAGAATCACGGAGGCGGCGGAAATTTCGAAGACAAGTAAATGGAGATGTGTTCATTAAGTGGGATTATGAAAACCGAAGATTAATTTGTTTTCCTCCCACCAACACATTTCTGGTGTTCTAAAATTCGATAGGCTTCGGAAAGAAATTAAGGCAAATAAAATTTAGATTTATTGCAGATATTTTGGTAAACTCTCTTTTAATAGTTTTTACGCAACTAATCTGTTATTTTGTGAGATTATTTTTGTTAATTTGACTTTTTTTTTTGGTAGATTCGTTCAAAAGATTACCATTAATACAGTAAGAGACTTATGGGTCATTCCATACAGATTCAACGGATGAGTGCGCTCGACCATTTTTAATTTTTTTGAAACTCATATCCCAAAAAGATGCATATGAATGATGTTGAACACCACTTTTATTTTTTCTTTAACCTTAACCCTTGATTTTTTAGAGGTCATCAAAAGTCATTTTTGCAGTCAAAAATGGGACTTTTAGACCTTTGCGTTTAGGCCAAAATCCATTTGAATTACATTTATGGCAGCTAATTTTACGCTTTGATGTTAAAGTGCATAAGATGATAGTCTTACATGCTGAGTTACATGGCTGTAACTTAATAATTAAAATAATGGCAACAGATTAAAGTTCAAGGTCAAATGTAAAATTTTTACTCATTTCAAAGGGTTATAACTCGCTTAGGGGATAAAAACACAAAGTGAAATATGGCAAAAACTAATCACTGGAGTCACACTAATGAGAAAATATAGCTGTAATTGTGTGTTTGTTTACCCTTTATAAATTACAGCCCTTCAAAGATCAGAAAATTGAGAAAAATGACATTTTTAGACCCCTGTAAACCAAAAGGGGATGGAAAAAAAATGAAATTTCTTGGCCAATTGAATGTTCCATTCAAGTACTATACATGTTATATATATTGTTCTGTGTATTTGGTTTGTAAAAAAGATACAGATCTTTGAAATTGAGCAATTTTGCTAGTTAATTTACGCACTAAAACAGAAATAAAAAGTGTGAAAACTTTATTGCACTTTCTTAAATGGCCTATATAATATATTATACTGGAAAACGATATTTTAAGTATAAAAATATTTATTTTAATTTGATAACTTAGAAATATTTGGACATAAATGAGTAGTTCATACATGATTGACAGTTTAAGTAGTTCATACATGATTAACAGCTTAAGTAGTTCATTTATAGACTATCTACACACACAAATTTTCAATTCATACAAACATACGCTTTGTACATTAACTTATGTAACTTGCCTAACGTGCAAAAGCATTATGTACATAGTTGAAAGGAAAAAAAAAAGACATGAAACAAAAAATGCAGTTATTTTACGGTGGCGTTAAAATAACAAGACATCTTCAAGTAATTGTAGAGAAGCATCTTTCTGAATTTATTTTATTTCTCATAGTGGTACCCTCACGGGTTTGCCCGTAATAGAAAATTAAAAGCTATTTTGGTTCGTCTGTATATTTAAAAATTGATGTACAGAAGATAACTTGTTGAAGAGTAGAAACAACAACTAGCTAATTTTTTAAACAATGTCAACTACTGAAAATAGATAAAATATATGTATTAGTCAACGCCTTGAAACATGAAGCCTTCGTTAGCCAATAGATTGAAAACAACGAGCAGGGAGCGGAGCCCCCTAATATTGTTAAGAAAAATACACTGAGATAATTTTCTAGCGAGTTTTGTTCCTAGAAAAGAAAAAAAAAATCAAAACATATTTCGGGACAATATTATTTTTTTTTAAATCAAAACATATTTCGGGACAATATTATTTTTTTTAGAAGTGCGGTTATCAAGTACGAAACGCAAAACTTAAAACTTATTTAAAAGTTAAAAACATTTTAGAATCATTTTAATGGCTAAATTCGGATGTAAGTTCATCTGTTTGAGTAAGAAAAGTAACATTCAAAAAATGCATAAAGTTCGGTTTCAGTACAAAAGTCAAATTTAGCAGAAGTGCGGTAATCAAGTACGAAACGCAAAAACTTAAAACTTATTTAAAAGTTAAAAACATTTTAGAATCATTTTAATGGTTAAATTCGGATGTAAGTTCATCTGTTTGAGTAAGAAAAATAACATTCAAAAAATGCATAAAGCTCGGTTTCAGTACAAAAGTCAAATTTAGCAGTTTGGGATGGGGAATATTATTTACAAAATCGTAAAGAAATACGAATAGACTGGCTTAAGGATCGGAAGCCATTAATTTGAAGATCTTGAATTGCAGCAGTCAAGGTTTCAATCTGTTGTTTAACTCTACGTAACGACAAGTAAAATTTATTATGTATCTGAAAACGAATTATTCAGAAATTCAGCACAGATTTTCAAAGTTGGAAAACCATTTCTTAGAAAAGAAAAACCGAAAGGCGGCAAAATTTATCCAGCTTCGGAAAACAATGCATTTTAAAACTTCACCCTCCATTTGCTTCCTTTCCAATTCCACAAAGAAAACAATCACACTTCTTATGGAAGAAAAAATTCCAACCCTGAAGCAAATTGTCTCAAGAAGAGAAAAATAACATCGGCACGTGGAGTCTTATAACAAAAAAAAAAAAAAAAAAAAAAAAAATCGAAATCATGAAAGAGAGAGGGAAAAAAAAACATGATCAGGCCTGACATTGCAGCGCAGTGACATTCTTCAAACAGCTAGTCTTTACTTATTTTCCGTTTTTCATCAAAATATTTGACGACAAAAACAAAGAATAAGTGTTTCTTTGTCGTCTTATCTTTGCCATTATATGTTCCTCTATGTTGCTTAATCAATCAATGAAAATGGCGACTATTTGATGGCAAAAACAAAAGATATGGCCAAATAAATCGTGTCTGGCAGGAACATTCATGAGTATATTTCGGTATTATTGAATTTTATGTGCATTTTAGTCTTATAATCTTTGACCAAAAGACGTAAATCTTTTAGTTCCCCATCTTAACGTATATGAGGATACAACGATATATGCGCTTTTAGAGCTTTGGATACACGCAAGGATGGAAATAAAAAGAGTGGTCGTAGATTTTGACTTAACTATATTGCAGTAATATCTCACAAAAGGAGCACATGTTTAGTAAAAAATTATTACCATAACCAAATAAGGGTTAAAAGATCCATTTCTACACTGAACTTGTTAATACCTTTTCGTTTTTTAGTCCTCGGCCCCATGACATACGATTTTTAGTTCCCCATCTTATTACATAACATATTTATTAGTAAATTACCGCCCATTAGCCAGCTTGCCAGCTTGGAGTCCTCGGCTGGAAATAACTAAGCTGGTGGTGTATTTCACGTATATTTATTAGTGTTGGTCAGCGTTTAGATCTGTTGATAGACCGAAGAAATTGAAATATGTAGCAAAAGTATTGCACGTTTTATTTGCCTTGAAGTTCTTCTATAAAGATCAGAAAATATGCATGTTTCGATGATTACCATAACAAAGTAATGCAGAGAAAAACCACTGCTGCGTTGCTGTTTTTTCACACACTATTGTTTTTTATGCTTCAAACTTAAGACCTCGTTTTGTAAATTCCCTTTCTTAAAACAGATAAAGATTTGAGTGTATGAGGACCATTCCACGAAAAAATGTGACTGCCCACCCAAATTTTTTCCCCAAATGTCACTGCACATATATCTATAATGCTTAAAAATTAAATAAACAAGCACATACAGCCACTCACAGATCCGATAACAATTATGATCCCCTAAACCGCCAATCAGAAGGGTTAATACATATTGGTTTTTTGATCGTTGTCTGCATTAAAAATAAAACGACTAATTATGTAGTCAATAAATTTAACAAATAAATTTCAAGGCTGACATTAAGTTAGCATGGAAGTGTGGATTCGGATCTTTTCAATAAAAGATGATTTTGAGGTTTTGCTCTACTCAAGTAATCAATTTAAAGTTTTATTTTTTTATTTTTTTAAAGGAAATATGCACTTAGAAAAATCAAAATACGGCTCTTTTTGAAACTACCCCTTATAGAACAATATGCTTTTAGGGTATAGTATAGACATTTTACACATAAAACATATAAAAGACGAAACTTTAAGTCACGCACACACACACACACATTTTTAAGTTTCGTGAAAATTTATTTAGTAGGTTTTGTTTAAATGGATGGATTTTTATGTCTACATGGTTCTTATGCGACGCTACCACAATTTTCCAAAAGTTAGGAAAGTTTTATTTAACGCATAAGTATGTGGATAATTTATTACATTACTTACATTCAATTTCCAACAAAAAAAAGCAATCCTTTCAAATATTAAAAATTCGAAAATAAAGTTGTTTGTGTGTTAGTTTGGTTTTCACGTTTTAACTACTCAGCCGATTATCATGAATTTTTGCATATTCGTTGTCTGGAGTGCAGAATTGATAATAGGATACCTTTCATTCAGAAAAAAAATAAAACTGAATCTTTCGAATTTTAATTTCGGGACCCACAAAGGGCTTGTGTTGGCTCTTTCTACCATTTTTTTTTTTTTTTTTTGTATCGTCTTGATTTTGTTGTGTGGTTTGTGAAACCACTAAGGGTCTAAATTCAATAGAAAAAAAGTTATAATCTTTTTAAATAAGTAAACTTAAATTTTATGTTGTACATTTATCGTCTGCACAAGCTCAGGATTAATAAGCAGGAATAAAATCATTGAAAAGAATGATTTAATGTTCTTTTTTTCTCGAGTGTGAACAAATAAAATTCTAGCTGCCTCCAGAAGAAAACAAATAATTTTAGCCGCATTAATAGATACTTTTGCTGTTAAGCTTAATAGAGAACTTTATAAGTAATGTTAACGTTATTTCATAATAGTTGATGCTAATGTGGGTTTGGAGGAACTGACGTGCATATACTAATGCGAATATTTATAGAACGTATTCAAAAGGAAATTTTTGTTTAAGCTATTTGTCCAATGCTGATGTTGTTAAAAAATATAATGCTGATGTTATTTTAAAACTTTTTCTCATGCCGAAGGGGAGAAGTAGAAACTATTTTCCTTATCCATATAGATATTTTTAGAGGGACTATTTCGTTATTTGAAAACTTAATCCTTATTCTAACAGGAATTTGTAGAAACATAGTTCTTATACTAATAGGGAACTTTAGGGAGTGTTTCTTTTTTCTTATTGAGAGTTTAATGATTTATTGTCCTTATTCTTATAGGAATTTTTAGGGACTTTTGCCTCTAATGGCAATTTTATAGACTGTAGTACTTACGCAAGTAATGATTTTTAGGGACTTTTGTCGCAATTCTACTGGGGATTTTTCTGGCTATTTTTCCAAATTCTAATGTGGATTTATAGGGTCACACTATTGTTTGACTGTTGCATTTAATTTTGTGACTCTTTAGATATAAAATCTCGTAATTCATTCGGATATTGAGATATTTTGGGCTGTGTCCAAGCTATTTACGAAGTTTTGCTATTCGAATGGTCATTTCTAGAGATTAATGTCCAAATTTAAATAGGGATTTTTAGGGACTGTTGTCATTACCTGACGGGAATTTTTCTTTTCTTTCATTTAAGTCGTATTGATGTGGCACCTCTTGCTTCCTTGGCGCCCTGCATTTATTGGCGAGCGTTTGCAAGAGGTAGGTTAACAATTTTAATCTTTTCGCTTCTTGGATATCTTTTTAAGATTACTTGTGACGTATAAACACAGTCTGCTACAGGCATAACACATGAACGGCAAAGGGAAAAATAAAATTTCCACTTGATCCAAATTAGTTTCTAAAGCTTAAAAAAAAATGCAATGTATGCATATGAATTTACCGGAAAGCTTTCATAATGCCTAATGGGAATAGAACAATAGAATATTGAGATATTATTTCATTTTAAAAAAGAGCACACACACTGCTCAAGTATTTTGTTCTTCAAAACGAACGGTAATTACATACATTTGAATACGCAGGGGCGGGCACACATTTTGGAGCCTGTCACAGATGACTTGTACGGGCCCCCTCCATATTCTTTCCCCTATATTACTACATATATTTCAACTTACATTTAAAAGGTTTTGGGTCCCTTCGGACTCGTGCTCGGGACAACAGGTGTCCCCCCCCCCACGTGCAGTGTGCACGCCCCTGTGAATTTGTGTTCCGGCTGCTGTTGTGATTGGAGTAAAACGAATCGGTTTACTTATTTAATAAGAATGAAAAATGTCTTGAAAGAAAGGAATATTTTTGCAATTAAAATGAGTTAATTACTACCTTTTCTAGACCACCAAAGACAATTTAAGCATTTGAAAATCTTAAGATCCCTCAAAGTCACCGAAAATAGTGTTAAAATAGCGTTTTCAAGTCTTCAGTTTTGAAAGTTTAGAGCGATATTTAATAGCAACATTTAAAAAAATGCAGGAACAGTGCATTGCTGTTTGGAAGTCGTTGAGATATCGGAAGTGTCGTACCTTGACGGGCGAGTTTCTAGTCACAAATGAAAGCCAAAATCTAAAATTCCTCAAATAAAGTAAAAAAGTCACATTTGTGCAAAAGGATTGAGCAACAATATAATTTAAACAATATATAGTATGGAAATTTGAGATTACATTTATTTTCCAGGAGCAGTAATACACTTCGTACATCAAAAACAAAATCGTTTGAACAAAATACGTCAAAATGTAAAAAAGAATTTCATATGAATGTTTAAAATGTTTAAGAGAAAAAAGGAAAGAAACGTCAGAGAGCAAACCACAGACGGTTGCGTAGCTGGCAGACGTAGAAGGGTCGTGTTCCGAGTTCTGGCAGCGTGCCAAAATCGAATTGTACTCGCGAGAAGAGGTGGTTACTTCCGGATGCAATTCCACGCAAAATGGTTTTACTCGGACGCACCGAATGCGGGCTTGCTCAAATTGCTGTCAAATGTTTCTGACATTTGAAATGTTTGCTCGCTGTGTCAGTGGGGTTGGAAAACAATAGCTTTTATATGCCTCGTTAGATGGAGCTGCTGAACGTATTTATTTGAATACAGGACCAGAATTGAACGGTTTCGCATCGCAGTATTGCTTCAACATGTTTGCGCAGTTTAATTGGGCGTCAATGAAAAGAATTTTCATGTCCCAAAGAATTATTTGCCCACATGACACATGGATGCCTCACGTGCCAAATAGATTAACTCCATAAAAAAAATGTCGAGAAAAGTTATGAAGAAGATTATATAATCAAAGCTAAGCATTGATTAAGCACTATTAAAGTGAAAATGATGATTTTTTTTAAAAATTGGAGTTAATCGATTTGGCAACTGAAGCATCCACATCATGCGGGGGTGTGTAGAGACATATTGCTAGAATTCTTACAGAGGCGTTAAATATTAATATTTTTACAGCAATTCTTTAAAAATTGGTAATTTTTATATCAATGAGATATGAATTCTAAATTGCAGTGGCAACTCATGGAAGGGGCCAGAGGGGGCAGAGGCCCCATCATTTTTTTCAGACAATAGTTTATAATTTTTTACTTATTTTCTTTTTTTGCGTACGTGCTTGACATTAAAAAAACATAGATTCTACCGTATTTTGCTGCGTCGGTTTGAATCCGCGGATTATCTGTTAAAAAGTGTAAAAGTAATGAGGTGTGGATTATACGCTTTCATGAATATCTATTCCCCCACCCTTCAACACCAACGTTAACCTCAATATTTACAGCAGGATTCGCCCAGGATTGTTACCCTGCCTCTACGTAGTTTAATTTTCATAGCTTGAATGTTATTTTTACGCGATTCAGGCTATGTAAAACAAACAACATACAGTAAAGGAAGAAGCTTTCATTTGCACAAATTTAGATCTCCCCCCCCCCCCCGTTTGCTCCTTTCTTGACTCTTTCTTTAAGTAATTACCGTACTATAATACTATAATGACAATTTAGGGAAGAAATAATTATTTTTTAGATTATTTTTATATTAGTTTTAAATATACCTCAAAAGTACCTCCTCAGAGAAATTGTTTTAAACATCAAAAATCTACATAGCAAAACATTAAATTAAATTAAAGGAAATAGTGAAATCGATTTTTCCCAAAATGAGAATGATAACTTTTCACGTAAATGCGAAGAGCAAGGAATACGTTCATTTTTTATTCTTTTTTACGTTCTCTAATGGAAGTTGATGCTATGTTTTCCATTTATGAAAAACTAAGAAGTTTTGAAAGCTAAACAGAAAATAACTCACTTTGCCCTTTTCCCCCTTTCAGATTAGGTATTGTTCGAAATGCTTTCCTTCATGGCAAAATATTGGGTTGTACAAATAAGGGAGAACAATATTAGAATACATAGAAAATGCAACTAAAGTGTTCTCTGTAACTCTTCATTTCATAAATTAGAAAATGTGCTACTACAGAGATGAATTTTAAAACTAAGTATTGTTATAATTTTGGTTGACAGAAAAACTACTGAGTTATCTTTAAATGAAAAACTGCATTTAATAACTTAAAACTATTCAACCTTTTACTTTTACAAAAAATATACATGCTTCTGTTTCCTGATGCTGAAAAAGTTTCGTTCAAAAGTATTAAAAAAAAGAAATCATTCCACTTAGTTTGACATAGCAAGATGTCAAAATTATGACAAACAACCATAATGACATTTTTTTTGCGTATAGCAATTTGATCTGTACTGAAAAATCCGAGAAAAAAAAGAAATGTCCTTTATGCATATAAACAAGAATATTTAAGCTAGCTACAGCAAAACTCTTTATATATATATATATAATGCATTTCTTAAAGGTGTTCTCATGACTCAGTTTTTCTGGTTACTTTTCGAATTCTACTTTTAAGTTTCTTTCCTTGACAAAATTAAACAGCTGCGTCTATACTAAAGAACATTTTGTAAAAAAAAATACTGCGTGCGTATTATGAAAGCAAAGATCTGAAACATAGAATAAAGCAATGGTAATGCAGCAAAAGGAGCTGATGTCAGCTGCAAAAAAGCACAAAACACTTTCAAACACAAACTTAGATTCCTACTGCAAAACAGAAAAAAAAAAAACCTTATGCGCAAAATCGAGGAATGGGTGCCTATTCGATTAAAATAATGAAACGTGTGAAAAATATTGCATTTGATTTTGAAAACCTTTAGCTAGTTTATAGGAACGTATGTCTGCCTCATAACCTATAATGTGCGCATTAATTTATTAGGGACCACAACCTAAGTTACCTTTGCGTACATACGTTGGCATGTAAAATTCATTAACAGTTGCGTTTTGACTTGCAGATGAAATAATTTTTGCTTATTTAAATCACATCCTTTTTTAAAAGGCACAAGAAACTTTGCCTTAAACGAGAATCTTATAGACATAAATTTGATTCCACATGTTTTTCTCTCGGCTACTGTTTATGTAAAACAAAACCGTTCGTGCCATAAACTTGATTAGCAGTGCTTAAACCATAATTAATCTAATTACAGTCAAAGAGTTACAAGTTAATTGATTTTGCGAAGCCGATTCATAACAACATTTATCACACAAGTTAGTGACATTTACTTTGCACGTATAATAAAACGCCAAAAATAGCGCACAAAGCTTTAAGCACAAATAGCGTGATGTAATTTCCTACGAGAAAATCATACAAATCCACGTGTCCAATTAATATTTTGCGTCCCCTTTGAAAGAGTCGAAAATATCCTTTGGTGTTTGTTTCAGCTTTCAAAACTAATTTCATCTTTCCAAACACATATTAGCATTCAGCTACATTGCTTTGGGATTTTATGCTTAGAAATACATTGAAATCATTTTGATAACAAACTGTAAAATCACACGTGGTTCTTTTAAAATGACAATTGTAATGAAGACAACTTCCAAATAATGTAAATTCTTACACATGCACGTAGAGTAAAACCTCGTTATATCGCTCTTCGGTACAGTGTTAAATCGGTTAAACTGGGAATTCCTCGAAATTTTAATAAATGTAAATATCTCTTTTTCTTTCTTTTACATATAATTAAACTATATTTGTGTGGTATATTACATATGAATCTGCTCCATTCCCCAGTTTTGACTTATGCAACCTGCTACATGTAAAATACTGTAAAATCCATCATTTGAATACGTGACGGCTGTATGACTGTTGTGACACCTGTTGACATCTAGTTGAACTCTGAACTTAAGGTAAAATATGATGAGAGTCTATTCTAAGTTTCCATTGCCATACTTTACCCCGAATTGTGAGGACTCTTCTGAAGACGACCATATTTCCATCACTTGTTTATATGCTTGGCTTGTTTATATGTTTTAAGACATACGTATGCTATTCACGTGCTAAACAAAAAGGCATTTTCTCCGTCTAAAGTTTCTGAAATGATGTTTTCATAATACTCCCTGTTTGGCATTTGATGGAGATTAATATCTTGACCTGCTTAGAGCTAGCGTTAACAATAGTGTATTACATTTATTGACTATGATTTCGAGATCTGTTCAGTCTTTCTGCCACTTTAAGTAAAAAAGCACACAATATTTGCTTTTCTTAGAACAAAATTTTCAATTTCTAGTATTTGCAATGAAAATAAAATGTAATATTTGATTATAAATTTTACGGATCACGCAGAAAAAGTATACTATGTTTTTAAATCATGCAAACAATATTATGATTTCACTCTTAATCAGTGACTTATTTAAAAGGTGTTCAACACTTAATTATCGAGAAGGAATAAAAGACTAATATCTGATCAATCTCTCTTAAAACGATTGTATCATATCAAAAAATGCTGCTACACATAACGGAAATTATAGCTACAGTATCGAACTACAAACAAGTCGATCAATTTCTCAACCGTCGTCATGGAAACCAGAGGTCATCAATGATGTATCAGCACATTTGAAACAACTTTCGCAGTAAGCCTTCCATTGTGTGCCCGAGACAAATTAGCGGAGCTGCATTACTCAATTAAAATGAAAGAAATAAATTTAGAACAAGCGGAGAAGACATCACTGCGTTCTAAGCTTCCCAAAACTGCGGTCTCTTGACTATTCAGACCATTTCCGAATTTATTACTGAAAATTTAATCATCACCGGCTCATCTATGTATGAGATGATTTATTTGCAAGTAAATGGGACTGTTCACTCTTTCAAGCATTAATCAAGAAGTACGACAACGAAAAGGATGGAATGTTTTGAAAGTAATATAGAAGGACTTTTTTTCCCAGTAAGTTTCCACCCTAAAGCCAGGCCTATGACAGATATATATACATAAAATACACCGCCAGTTCAGTCATTCCATCAGTCCTTGGAATGACTGAACTGGTGGTGTATTTTATGTATTAGAAGGACTTTTTTATTCTAATACCGTCGAACTTGACTTTTTCGAAAACCTCTTCACATCGAAATGTTTCAGTTTCCCTGTACTTGTGGCACAAATTCGACGTCTTTGTTTCCTTTATCAAGAATTTTTAAATCAGTTAGTAATCTATAATTCATCATTTTTCTCGAATTCAGCCTACGCAGTCACTGTCGGAAATTAACCTCCAACGATCCTTTTCAACGGCAGATGCAGCAAACAGAAGAAAACAATTCTTTTGATATTATCAGTAGGTAAAAATCTGAACACTTTTGAAGGAAAATCTTTGAAACATAATTTCCCTGAAAATGTGCAGAACTCGCTATTGAAATGATCATATAATGTGGTAAACGTGCATTTAATGTAAATCGAATGGCATAATGTTTATAATATTAACGCATCATAATTTTAATCTAAAGAAAAATAAATCTCTGTTTAATGTTGACACTTTGTTCTAACTGCAGATTTTTATAACTTAATCAAAACCGCTTAATCACGAAACTCATTTTTCTTGAATTCTTCCTCCTTGCAATTTTATAGCTATTGAATTATGTCCATACGTGAAATAATTATTGAATTGCGTATACAGAAAAATATTGAATTAAGCATACATAATGACTATTTAGTTTTATCTACAAAACTGCATATACATCTTTTTACTACATTTAATATACATTTTACTTAAAAATTACAAATTAGTTTAACAACGTTTTTCTAAAGAATATCAACAAAACAGAGGAGACAGCGAATGGAATGAATAAAAGACAGTCGAAGAAGCAATCTACAACCGCCTTTCCTTGATGGATAATACTATAGCTTTAATATAAAAAGCAAAATAGTATTTGTTTTTGAACACACAAATGCAATAGCAATATTAACTAATTTGATGCCAGGTATCCATAAAACAATTTGAATCAAAATTACCGAACTCGAAACTGCTTCAGAAGTCAATTTGTTTTCTTCATTGCGAAATGCGTTCAAAGTTTAAAATTAAAAAAAAAAAATACATCCAGCACACATTACTACGACAGATTGAACACTCCGTATTTCAATCTATCAACAGTAAGCAATTTATGCAAACTTTATAAATGAGCCAAGGTGCATAAAAACTATTGTCTTCGTTCGCAAATCCAGCAAAATGCAAATCAACAGACTTGTTTAAGCCCATTGCTACATCCTTTCCAAAACCACAGGATAAAACTGCGTAATTGCAATACTTCAGCTACTGAGCTATACTAAAGCTCAATAGTAACGTTGCAGCTTTCGTTCAAATAATGAATCTTCATATTTGTTCGTTTGTTCAATGCATTCTTTACTGCCAATGTACAGCCATTGTTCAAATCCAAAGCAAACTTTGAAATACAGCTTATTATTAAAATGATTATGTGGTGTGTAATCGACACAAAAAGCCTACTCTTGCATGATATTACATCAAATTTATCAAACTTGGATTTTTGGTGAAATTATTGTACCTTTTTCCAGTTTTTATGCAATAATGGTCAACTTGAAGGCGCGAGCGGAATTTCAAGATATTTTTTGCTGTCCAAATCCTTTTTCATAACCAAATATCCCTACAAAAAGCAACTTTTCCGCACTATTACTTAGTGTTTATCAAATTTTAATTTTTTTCATTCCACACTAAGTTCAAAACAAAACAAGCTTTTAGTGAAAAAAAACCATTCACTTTTGAAAAACCTATACATTATACATCGCAATTATATACATCGCAAGCATATATTTTGGCAAACGATAAAAGTTCATTAATAATAAAGTTTCAAATTCAAGAACATTTCGTAAATTAACATTTTCGTAAATGCAAAAGCATAAACTGTAAGAAAGACTTGCAACAGAAATACCACCATTTTTTTTAAATTTAAAGCTGAACAAATAAAAAGAAAATGAAAACAGTTGTAATACAAGCATTTGATTTCAAAACAGTTAGTGTCGAAGTTGTGTCAGTTTATTGCATAATATTGAAATTGAAAAGATAAATTCTAACCTTTGCCAAAAATACAAATTATATGTAAAATAAAAGAAATTTATTTCAATAACATATTTTTACCAAGAATAACGAACCTACCCCCTTCCCCCCTTTTAAACATAGTGCGAAATGGAACAGACTTGAGCTACTCAGAATTTCGTTTAATAAAAGCAGTCCTTTTTCTCTAGTTTTATACCGTAAGTCATTTGTAAAAGAGTTTGTTCGAAGTAAATTTACCTGTTTAATTAAGTTGTGTTACTGAATTGAGTTTCCCCACCCATAGCTATGTTAAGTTCTGGGGCAATAACGCACGATAATTTCGAAAGCTCCTCCTTCGAATACCATCCACGCTGTGAATCATTACATTGCTGGGTTTGCAATTAGAACTGTCTAGAGCTATCTTCACGTTTATAATAACACAATCAATCAAACGGGACTGAAGGAGCTCTCTGTCTTTGACCCTGCCATTCAAATTGTTTAAAGGCTACATCCAATGAACAGTAGCATGGTTTGAATCCCTCAACTTCAATGTTGTGTATAGTTACTGCTTACGACAAGACTCATCTAGAAGTTTTCAACTTCAAACAACATTGAGCAAAGAATCCTTCTCCTTAAATATCGTTCATATTTTGTGTCTTCTACAAAATGTCTAAAAGGTTTAGAGTTTTTTCTTCAAACAGCCATCCCGTTATGAACCAGAATATTCAGATATTGCTAAACGTTTTTGATTTTGACTAACACGAGAAGAAATCATAAACAACAAATTTTCAATGTTGTGAATAATATTCAATCTGTGTAAGATTCCTATAAAACGACTTTTTGACAATTTCAAGAAAAATTCTTGAAACTTAATTTGTTGCGATTTATGATGGTGCCATGCTGAGTGTCATGATCAATTCACGTCGCTAATCGTTGCTCTTGCTTGTTATTAATCATTTGTATTCATTTTTTAAGCGATTTTTACATGTGCGTCTACCTTCTATTTACGAATTGAACCGTATCTCATTGTCTGTGAACTCTAATTGGTGTGTTAAATTAATCTATCTCCCAATTTGAAGGTAATCGCAGCTTTAATGAGAGGACACCTGCATCTAGCTCTGTTATTGTCTATACCAGACAGATGAGTCTATAACAAGGGCAAAACGGCAGTCTCCGGACACAATACTCAAACTTTCGGTACATTGTACCTTTATCCTTCACTTATGGAAGGCAACTTACTGCAGAATTTTAATGGTTAATGTCATTATCACCCATAAGCTTCTTAGTTATAATAATTTAAGATCTCGCACGCAATAAGTCACGATATTGCAGTCATGTTACAACACCTTCATTTAAATTCCATTATAAATGTAATGTTTGTTTCAAGTTGTTTCCTTCGACATGTTTCTAGATAGTGTCTAATACTATTGAACTCTCTAAAATGAAGGAGTAAGATCCAGTAAATGGTTAGCAAGTTCTTAGAGTAATTTTTATCTCCTAACTGCAGGTTACTATTTAGAAGAATTAAAATAGTTTATCATCAAGAGCAAGAAACAAATTACAATATTTTTCGACTGTAAATTTGTTTTGCTATCCAACTTTGCTTTACTTATAGCAGTTCAGAAAATTATTCAAAATCTTACTTGAGAATTATATTTCCATTCTTTAAACAACAACTTGCACATATTAATCGTATATGTTTGATACAGTAATGTCAACATATTTAACTGCAGTGCTCCTTTAAACTTGTATGACGATATTTTAAAAATAGGTGAACACCAGGAATGAACCAATATATATAGAACGCCAACGTCAATGCATCATTAAACTTTTTAATTTAAAAATTAGGAAAGCGCTGAACTTTTCTTTCTAGGAAAATAATATTTTTGGAGTACACCGGAAGCAATAAAACATTGCTCATTAAAATTCTGCCTTTTATATTCAAAAGCATAACTGCTTGACTGCGTTCAAAGTAATGCAGCCCGTTATTCAATTATTTACCGTAAAAGCTTTTTACACAATCGAACTTCTGAAGATCATTTAAATAATTAAAATGAAGTGTATTGTTTAAAGCATAGTAACAAAGGAGTAACTGCTAAAAATACACTAAAAATTAATTACTCTTGTTGGGTATTATATCCTTACGTTGAACTGCTTTGAAGAGTGGTAATGGTACGAGAATTATTTTTTGAAAAAAAAAGAAAGAAAAGGACGATAAACGATACTTTAGCGTCTGAAATAGTAATTTTATGAGCTTTTTAAAAAATTATTACTGAAATGTTCAACTATAAATAATAGGAAAACATTAGCTCAACCTTATCTTGCATATGTTATTTCATAACTTGCGTATAAGGAAATAATAAATGCTGCCAGCATATACAGTGGCTCCCAAAAGTGTTCGTACACCTTGAAATTTTGTAGTAAAACCAAAATAACGCAAAACTGAATTTGAATATGAAGTCCAATTTTTTTTCACACCATTCTTATGCCATTCTGAATAAAACTCAGTAGTTTTTTTCAAAATATTGCCAGATTTTATTTTTGAAATTTGTCAAAAAATGAAGAGACGGAGAAATAATACGCCACAAAAGTCGTCGTACACTCAAATATTTTCGATTAAATTCATGATTAAAACTATCATATGTCATTTTTTTATTATTTTTGCATTGTGTTGACCCCTTAAAAGTCATTTGGCTTTAATTTTTTGTTTATTTATTCCTTAATATTGTGCTTATTACTTTAAAATGACTGGTATTTGAAAAACACCACAAACACCATTCGAAATTTGAATTGTTTACTCACAGTAGCGGTAAATTGGTTTGAAATGTCTCTAAATTAGGTAATTTATACCATTCTATAGTGAAGTGCTTGATAAAATGCTTTAAAGACAAGAATCGGATCGAAAACACGGTAAGAAAAGGTCAACTGGCATTGAGTGCTGAAAAAATTTCTGCAGAATTGAATGAAACATTTTACGTTTAATTTTCACCTAAAATTGTTCGCCAAGTTCTCTGATTAACTGGATTAAATGGGACCTCTTCCTACAGAAATTTTCTTGTTCGTGCGAATAACAGTAAGTTTACGCATTTCGTCGCAAAATCATTGATAAATAAGCTCAAAACGTTTTGGAACAACGTCTTACTTATAGATGAAAATAAATTTAACATTTTGGGTTAAATTGTTGTATAATTGTAAATAAAAGAAACTAGTATGTTGTGGCCATCACGAAACTTTCTTCTATATTTTTCCTTTTTCTGATCCCTCCCCATGCTTGACGAGGAAGCAATATTCCCAACAAAAACAAAATTACACATGCAAAAACTTGACGACTATCCCAATGTCTGAATTATTGCAAAAGCAAAGCAAAGAGCAAAAATTGAAAGTTATTTTTAAAGCCTTGCTTGAATTAATTACAAATATTTTGTTAACAAACATAAGATGGCAACAGTTAAAAATTTTAAATCATTGAGATAATATTTCCGACCATTTCCATACAATTAAAATCACGAGAAATACGCAGACGACAATCTATTACGATTTATCTTTCTTATTGTTGCATTAATAAAAATATTTTTATTCGCAAAAAAAAAAAAAAATCAACACCTCTTGGAGCGATCGGCGTCAAAATTGAACCAAAGCCTGTTTACATATGGATTCATATATATTCCAAATTTCAACCAGAACGTAGCATTACTTCTTGAGATAGGGCACTCAAAATGGAAAAAAAAGAACGGGTGATTGCGCTACCCCCTTTTTAGCTGTTGACACAAAAATAAAATCAGTTCTTATACCCACTAAGGGCTACTTGCCGATAAATTTTTCTTTCATTCCGTTCATTATTTCTTGAGATACAGCAGTCACAATTGACGACAAAAAACGTTCTATAGCTCAACCCCCGTTTGAGTTATTGACACCAAAATTGAATCAGCACCTGTTCCTGTTAATACCAACATATGGACCAAATTTTGTTTGATTCCGCCAGTTACTTAATGAGGAATAGCAAGCACGCGTAACTCGAAAAACGCCCCATTGCTCCACCCCCCTTGGAGGAATTCGCGCCAAAAACTAATGGGCACAAGTTCACATACGGGCACATATGTGTACCAAATTTCGTTCGATTTCATGCGGTAGTTTTTGCTGTAGAGCGGCCACAAAAAACTGGTCACACACAGACGTGACACACATACATACACACACACATACATACACACACACACACAGACAGACAGACATTTTCCAAAAATGGTCGAAATGGACTCAGCACACCTCAAAACGTTCGAATCCTTCGAAATTCGAAAATTTGCACGAATCCAATACTTTCTTCTATATATTAGATATAGAAGAAAGTAAAAATGAGGAATTTAATCTGAAGAACTTAGTTGGATCAGTTAATCATGACGGTGAAAGTGTTTTAATGTGAGGGTGCATTACAGCATCAGGACTTGGAAATTTGGAATTTTTTGATTAAATAATGAATCATGCTGTTCATTTAAATATTTTAAAAAGCAATTTTAAACTATTACCCCAAAATTTGGTAATCGGAAACAACTTTGTTTTTTATCGAGATAACGATAAGAAGCACACGTTTGCGTTTGGTGCCTCAGAAATTGTCCTTAAGCTTAGAAATACCCCCTCAATCTCCAGATTTGAACTTAATGTAACATATTTAGAGATATCTGGGGGGCTAGATTACGAAAATACAGCTTTGAAACGAAAATAGAGCTAGAAACAGTAAGACTCAACCTGGGGTTGAACACTTACTCAGAAATTACGCAAAAAATGAAAGAAAAAACAATGAAATCTATTCCCAGACGTTTCAAAGCTCTTGTTGATACTGCATGATGTTCTACTAAATAATAACTTTGTAAAAAGTTAGATTATTTACTAATTTTTTGACATTTTTTCAAAGTGTACGAAGACTTTTGTGAGATAAAATTTCCGGCAATTTTTGGTTTTTGATTTTTTAAAAATTATGTTTTAATGTTTTATTAAAAATTTTCATGTAGTTTTGTTAAATATAGATCATAGATCTTATAATAAAATACCTATTCCGAAATATTAATTCTAACCAATGGATAATGGCCTATTTCATTGAAAATCGTAGGTGTACGAGCACTTTTGGGAGCCACTGTATATATATATTTTTTTTCAAATATAAAAGTTCCGCTTTTTATTCGGTACTTTTTTACTAATTTTTTTAAAAAGAAATCTGATAACATTATTACTTAATCGATCGGCGACAAATTATAAGAGCTTGCTCGCAGACCGGAAATACTCACAATCTTTCACTGTTATGAGAACAGACTGTTTGTGAACAATCTTTTATTTTTCAACATATATCCGATAATTTTTAACATGCAGTTCATTAAATCGTCTACAATTTTCCTTTTTTCTCTCTTCCAGATATTAAACTGGAATTGTTAAATATGTTACCCCACACGGCATAAAATTATGAAAGTTAGAATATGCAATCTTTCGCTCACATTAAGTGAAAAATTATTTTTTTTAATGTTCATATTGTATAAAACTTTCATTATTTTTATGTCAAACTTCAGTATAATAATCGTTTTGTATGCTGCTTATTCTTTTTAAAGAAAATAATAAAGTTTGACGAAAAACTTGCGAATCAAATTTAACTTTAAAAAAAAAAGAATTACTTATCTATCTGCGAATATCAGTGATATTTTTATGAAAATTATTTATCTAATAATTGCACATAGCTATTTTGAGTGTTTGCGTTTCTGCGTTTCTGTGTTGCTTATGTGAGTGTTGGATATTGATTGATGTATGTTTTCCGCCTCTTTCTCAACAAAACTGAACTCCAATGCTGGTGTTTAATAACTCAAAAATTAAAGTTTTAATGCTTTATTGCAAACCAACTTTAGCTTTTAAAACTAGGACTTACGTAATAATTACAAAATGTCGCGAGGCATTTCCTGACATGGATTAAAGTAAAAGTTTTTAATTATATAAAAATTGTTTCCCCTTGAAATAACTGCAGGAGTAATAATGAATGAAAAGTAATGTGTCGGCATTTATTAAAGTATTTCTTTGGTCTTTGCCCGCGGGAAAGAGTTATTTGTAGAGAAAAAAAATATATGCTTCCACATCGGTAGTTTCCGCTTAAATACTACTTCATGGAAAAGGAAAAATATCTGCCTTAAAACTTTCAAAATTAATCTTTTGAGGAAAGTTGTTACCTAGCAACGGATCAAGGTAAGAAAGAAAGTCAAAAATCTTATGCTCGTTTATTTAAGCGATTTTTTAGTTTCGGCTCAAGTTAACTTCAATTTCGTTTCAAATTTTTCTTTTTAGATAACAGTACGTTCAGTTACACGAAATTCGAGAAAATGTGGTAAATTTTCAAAACCATTTCATACCATTTCTTGAAAATGATCTAAATAACTAGGGATGTCAAAACTATATATCAAGAGGAGTAAAAAGAAAGTCTGAATAATCTGCAGATAAAAATAGTCAAAACATAATTTATTTGATGCGTGATGCACATGTATATAATGGTTCAAGCCTTGTCACAAGTCATGCTGTCTTTCATAAGCATATTATTACAAAAAATTGGTGTCACACTTCATGTTACCCTGCTCCCCCTTGTCCGAAACTAACAAACTCACAGACCCCCCCTCCCCCGTCCTCCAACCACTTTGAAGCTTGGCGTCATTTGTGGACGATCCTAAACAGGATTAAGAAATCAGTCCACACTTGCAAAGACAATTTCAACGAATAAAACCTAAATGAATTCTGTCTGCATGTTCTGTCTGCAGAGGAGGCAGCCACGAGCTACATCTCCTTCCATTGTTTAGCTTCATCGAAGTAATCCATTTCATAAAAAGTTTAGTAAACTGTAAGACTGATAAACGCAGATGATCTTCATGACAGAAATTAAAGTTTAAAATAATGTAAGAAGCAAAATTTTTGAAACAATATTGAATCACAATAATTAAAAAATCGTCTGCGTTCTCAAACGCTATTCAAGCCGTTTTGTGTATCCAGCAGTAGCAATGTCTTTATAATCACAATATCTTTGGGATGTTTTTGTGGATTTTTTTTTCCTTGTTATTGAATAAGGTCACGAAAAAAACCTTAGTTACTATGATAAAAATAAGGAAAGTAATCTCAGTTAATATTTTTACACCCAATGATAAAATAATAGCCGCTTTCTTATTAACCAACAAATTACTAGCATTTCAATCATGATTGCTTTTAACATTTTTTTTTGAGCAATCACGATTGCTTATTGCTTTCATTTCACTGGTTTTAGCGTACCATCATTTTATTTTCCCTCCGCCACCCTCCGCACCATCACCGTCGACCGGCTCCTCACGATGCTGCTCCTATAGCGAAAGCCGTCTCCAGGTTGCATCCATGTCCTACAAACACGCGCATACTTACACAACTACACGCACACATACACACACACACACAAACACATACACGCACACACACAAACACATACACGCACATACACCTACACACATATACACAAACAAACACATACACACACGCATACATACAGACACTTACATATACATACACACACACACCTACACATACACATATACCTACACACACACATACACACACACACACTCATGCCGGCACACAGACACAAACACACACGCCTACATACACACACACACACATTCGTGATTGCGAAAAACATAACTTCAATTCCAGATGTCAAAATTCAATTTATTTTTATTTATTTTTTTTTTTTTTTTGATATTTTAAATAAATTTTACAGAATAAAATAGCTTGAAACATTAATTCATAGCAAATTTAAAAAATGCTACATTCTTCACACAATGTATCATAAAAAGCAGCTTTTAAAAAACTTTTTATTACCTATAAATCCTAAATTAACCCAATGTTTTCTGTATTTATAGCACACAATAGTGAAAAGTATGTTGTATCGATTTCCAGTCTCAGAGATTAAACGATTTCTGATATTTTTACCAGAAATGTACTATTTTCATACTAGAGCCTTTTTAAACTAGAAAAAAAAAAGAAACGTATAACACCCTAATCTTGAATCAGAAAAATCACTTCAGTTGCTTTTGAAAGATTACCTTAAAGGCTACGCGAACGTATTCAATCAATGGGAATCACTGAGCGAAGCTTCAAAAGCGTTCAAAGAACAAACTAATTGAATATGATTTTTATTCGCAATTGCTTATCGGCCAGAGTTTGTTTCGCTCGCTAATTGGGTGGGTTACTGCAACGCAGACGCTTTCGCCAGACGTTTCGCTGTATCTATTTTAAGTTAAATATTTGCATACTTAATGTAATTAAAATATTGAGGTGTTTCTTTTTATACAAACGCTAATTTTTGAAAGATAGCTTTTTTTTTTTTTGAGCTATTTAATTAAACCGATAAAACGCAGTTTTTAGAATGGTCTTTGTTTGCAATTTTGGCGTAAAAAGGTGAATGACACAAAACGAAACTGGAAATAGGTATAGAAAATGAGAAAAAGATAGATATAGAATAAATAATACGGCTACCAAATTTATTTAAACAGCCGCCTTGGGCGTCGAACTTGGCATAAAAACAGACTGGCATCGCCGTGCGGGCACATTATATATATATATATATATATATATATATATTATATATATATATAGAAAAATCCTTCATTCAAAAGTTGAATTGTGCATTCGGATTTCGTTTATGACAGGAAACAGTCAGACGGGTTTCTTCCATCTGGGATTCTGTTGAAAAATGTAACTTCCAGATCTTTTCAAATGATTCTAAATATTTGGCTTTAAACATTCCTCGAATATCATGTTAGAAACGGATGCATGCATTGTTCCAGGTATTAAGTTCAGTTTTCCAGCCCCTACACTGTTAAAACTGGAGGTGCCAGATATGTGTGATTTTCCGCCTTAGGGTGCAAAAACGGAGCCATAGGGAGCCATGGAGGCTAGGAAATGTTGTTCCGATATCTTTTAGCACCTCAGTGGATGAAAGAAGGTAATGAAGAGCCATCAGCCCACGCAGTAGCCAATAGTTGACTCTTTTCCTCCGGAAAGGTGCCTCGCTCGCACATGCGCTGTGCGGTCCGGCACAAGTTCAATTCAGCCCCTTTAATGGCGGACAACGATGCTGCAACGTAGTTGTTGGTACATTTAATTTTCACATTGAATAGGCAACGAAACTGGATTAAAATTCAACATTTCTGGGACAAATCTTCAAAACGTTGCGTAAGTACAAGCATTTAATCATGGTATAACATTTAAGGCTTTCCAACAGGGTTTTAGTGTTTTCAGAGTCGAGTTTCAACAAAGTAAACTAAGCACTACTTATTGTTTATAGTTAACCGTTTTAACATAGTGATGTATGGCCTTTTCTGTCATGTGTATAATACGAAATAATTAATAAGTAACAGTTATGAAAATCCAACGATGTAACTTAACTGCTACAGCAGATACACTAAATGTCTTTATCTTCTCAATAAAATAGCTGCGTAGACGTAGCAAAGGGGGGAAAAAACGCTTGGAAAATAAATCTGTGTGTTTCATGCCATGACTCATTACGTAAACATATTTCTTTGGTGTTATTTCAAAAAAAAAAAAAAAAAAAAACGAATGCAGTGTCTAGACGTGTCTATTTTTGCGCTATTATTTTTTTTTTCTAATTTCTGTTTCCAATGCCTTTTCATTATGCGGGATGCCAAATATTTGTTTTGATTTTAATGTCAAAAAAGTTCTATTTAAAAAAAGAAAAAAAAGTGCTTTTTTAGATTACTTATGTTCAAATAGGATATTCAAATGTCGAACCATATATACGTATGAATATGTTACTCTTGATTAAAATGTTGTGAACGTTTATGAAACGCCTGCAATTTATGAAACGATTTGATTTTTCCGTGATTGTAATGCAGCTGAATATTTTTGGCTGTGCCTGTAAATTATCCATAAATGCCTACACTCTTAATTTTTGATATTATGCTGCAGTAAATGTCAATATCATTTAAAACTACAGAGCAATCCAAAGGTTTTTTATGAGAGTTAGAACTCGGATAGAGGAATTGAAGTCATGAACGCTTCTTAATTATGTTGGAAAGACTGAAATGTGATCAAATGCCTTAAATGGCAAGTTTTAATCCGAAATCAATTCAATGTGAAAAACGTACCAATACTTTGAATATCATAAATCCAAACAATAAACACAATGATATTCAAAAACGAACACAATATGGGGAGGGGGGAAAAGGATCTAATGTAGAAATCAGTAAGGGTGCTATTTATCTCTCTGTAAGGTTCCTTCTTCTCACCGCCGCTGTCTGTCTTTAAAAGGTGCCCATTTTTCACCCTAATAAGAGGTGCGATTTCGGCTCCGTATTGGGTGCCGCTGGTGAACAAGCGTTTCACCCCTGAAAGGTGCCAAACGCAACCTGTAGTTTTAACAGTGTATGACGGGCCATTTTGAAAGTTCTGAAATTGAATTTTTTAAAGCACTTGTCTCTTATAATTGGGATTAAAACAAGAAGTTCTGTCTAGAACTAAACGAGCCTACTTTCCCATATACCCATACTACTTTCTAGTACCTGATCAATATTCTCAAAAATAGCTAAAATCGCAAATTGTTTAAAAAATATTTTTTAAATATTTTAAGCTGATTTCTAGGAATAAAATATTCCTCACTCATCTTAAAAAAAAAAGCAGCAGCACCTTTTAAACAAAGCAGCTAATACACTTTTTTTCATTAAAAAATTCTTTAACAGCTTTCAAAACGAAAAAATAATAATTAAAATAAACTTATAAAAATAAATACATCATATGAAAAAAAAATCTTTTCTTTTTCCCCTGTTGCCAAAAATAATTTTTAAATGAATTAATGCAATTACCAAAATAAATAAAAACAATAAAATGTCAACTTAAAGAAATAATTTTCATTGTCAAAAAAAAAAAAAAATCGTCTGCGTATATCTTTATGTAGAAACATGAATGACTTCGAGTTTATTCGCCGAAAACTGAATGCCTAAGTTAAAACTTTAGCGTGAAAATAAAAACAAGTCATATCAACAATAATTATTTCACAGTTAAAACAATAGCTGCGGAGTCGGAGTCGGAGTCAATCTCATTTTGGGATAAAGGAGTCGGAGTCGAATATCCAAAAATCGGAGTCAGTCATCTGTCCTCCGTGTATAAATTTTTGCCAAAGCTACGAAGTCGGGGAGTCGGAGTCCGATTAATTATCGGGCACAGGAGTCGAGTCGGAGTCAGGTGCCCCTAAGTTCTCGGAGTCGGAGTCTGGAGTTTGGCGTCAAGAGCTGTTTCCAGCAAAATTCATTTGAAGTAAATCCGCCTTCAAGTACGGAATCTACATTGCCTTTCAGTTTCCCGTAGGCGCTAATGTTGTGGGATTTGAACTGTTCAAAATTGAACGGAAAATTGTTCAAATCAAAAAGATATTTTATATACAAGTTTTTCATCAAAAGTTTTTTCCAACAAAGTTTGTTTGAAGCAAATTCGCCTAACAGTTTGGAATTGCCTTGAATTTCCCCGTAGACACTAATGTTAAGTTTTTTTGAACTGTTCAAAATTGAACAAAAAATAGTTCAAATCAAAAAGTGAAATATGGGAATGAAGTGTACTCGCCGAGATCTTTCGAACAAAAAAACGTTTGTTCGAATCGGACTATTCATTCAAAAGTTATTAGGGGGGGGACAGACAGACAGACCAACAGACATTTTCCCCCATCTCAATACCCTACTTTCCAATTTTTAATTTTCCAATACTTATTTAATTATTTTACTTATTTTTGATTTTTTTTTGTTTTTCGCGATATTTTTAAGACGCATTAAGCCTTCTTTCATGCTTTTTTCTTCTTTTTCTGACTTTTACTGGGAAAGTAGGCTAAAAAGGAATCAGATCAAATAATGTAACCAAAAGTACTCCCACTGACTAAAGGGAAAAAATAACCAAAATGAAAAAGCTGTATTAGTAAATTAGTATAAACATTTTTTTTTTTTCTTTGGTATTTCGTGCATTAAACAAATATTATCAGAATTTTGCTCCTAAGCAAATTAAAGTACATGCAGAAGCAGATAATATTAGAAACATTGAATAAATGGGTGCAAATATCACAATATCTGATTTTCTGTAATAGTAATTGAATCATGCCGAAAACAGCCGTCACAAATGAATCCAATTTCATATTTAATAACCACTGCTTTTTGGTAATAGAATCAGTTCATGGTTAATTTCATATTTTCAAGGAAAATAAATTATCGCTCTTCGAACGAATTCACTTCTGTAGCATACACGGAAAGCCCACGTTGCCTCAATAATTTTACAATAGTCCACTTATAAAGTGCCATCTACGCATAAAATGCTGCAGTAAATTCAATTTAGCAGCTCTAATGTTACGATTAAAACGTATTTAGCTTTGTCGCAAACTTAATTGTAGACGTTACGCTGCAAACCGCTGCTAAAATAAATTGCTCCTAAGACGTTTTCGATTCTCAAAGAGCAAGCCTTAAATTGGAAACTTTTCGCCTGGAAAATTTCAGAAGTGCAGAAAATGCTCCCCTTCCCTCCACTTGCATCAAATTAACTATTAATTAATAAGATCACCGGAAGGCTTTACATATAATAAACTTAAGGATTAAACTTGAAGAATAAACAGTTTTTGATGGTCGTAATGTAAAGTTCTTATGTCTAGACTTGATTTCTTTTATGTTTGACTTGAATGTGCATTACCATACTGTTAGAAAAAGAAATTTCGACTTTTGAAAAAGTACTGTAAGCTAACAGTTTTTGAAGTGAAACTTTCTATGCGAGGGCTTTGAGCCTTTTGGGTGACGGAATAGACGTAGTTGTTTTTGTCTGACGAAAAGTCGCACCAGCTCTCTTTTTACTTCCTTTTACAAAAAAGGGAAGTATTGTATTCGCGAAATATTTTTCATCCAAAAATTGGCATTAATTTTCATTTTGCTCACCCAAGTGTATGTTGAGTTTTTTTGCATAAAGCTGAATTTAAAGCATTGTTGAAACAAGTGAATAAACTAATACAGAATAATTAAAGAAAATCTAAGTACTCATAAAAATCCAAGTTTCGACGTTTATACTAAATGCAGGTATGGAAATAGTAGATCCAATTCATAACCTTTCTCCAACCACGTAAATCTAAAATGGTTGCTTTGCCATAGTTCATTAATATTAAATATATATTTCTTATTTATTAAATAATTGAACTTTTTCTATATAACAACTATATGATTTAAACCTTTTGAAAATTCTTTTTACAGTTTGTAAAAGGATGCAAGCTTAAACTAAAATTTTTAAAAATACTTAGGATTTAGTGAAAAAACGACTTCGTCGGTAGTAAACAAATGTTTGTTTCTTTTCGTCTGTGTATAAAATAAGAAAAAAATAGGCAATATGAGGCAAAAATAGAGAAAAACCTGTTTGAATACCAGTAACTGAAAACCAAAACTACGTTTTGCATTTCCATTTTTTTTTCTTTGCCATTTTATTCACCAGACAACTTTTTATAACGATTTAAATTTGCAATTGTTCATTTGAAAGATTTAATCTCGGAAGAAATATTCTTAATTCCATTCCATTAAAATTGCAAGAAATCGATGGCAATAATTATCTATTCCCGCGATTGTTTTTACAAATTATTAGATTCTATCTGAAACTACCTGTAAAGTTAGATGTTATCAATAACAAAAGTCCTTTTGTGAATATATCATATTTTAATGGCTAAAACGTAAACTAATATGGCACCTTTGCAAGTTTAACCGCTCATAATTAAATTATGTAATCAAAAACAGGATATTCTTCTTAAAACGTGTTTCATACAATTTATTTCAATGTGAATATGATAAGCCGAAAAGATCCATCGATTACTTATTTTTGTAGTTGATATGTTGGCTGAGTATTATGAGTGTTTTTATAATTATTCATTTTAATGGTTTCATGATTCGTTTAGTTATTCATTCTTCTTCTAGGTTTGTACGCGTATACATTGAAATCTTATTGCTTAGAAATTTCAGCTAAACTTCAAATTCTATTCAATATTCTTCCTAGCTTGCATTTTTTAGCATTAGATTCAGTCGTGAAATTAATTTAACTGATTGCCAAAAATTAATTTAAATCCCAATTAAAAGAGCGTTCCCATCAAAAGCAATAGCTGCAATGATTTTGTGAGGGAAAGGAAGCTCTTCAACAGACAAAAGTAATTGAAATCGTCTTCTGGATTAAAGACACTCAACGGCGAAAGAAAATCGAGGTCGAGTTGAATTCCACATTGTAAAATGCAAACTTCCTTTATGACAATTGTTCATTTCTGTTGAATACCAAGTTACGAGTCATTAAGTATGTTCTTTTTTCTTTCTATATATTATATATATATATCAAACGAGAATCGTTAAAGAAACTTTTGTTAGTTAAAATTGATAAACATAACTTGGAACATTTGGTGAGAGAGAGAATTGTTTTCTAAAAGGAAAGTCTCTAAAAACATCAGCCCAAAAATATATTGCTTTCATATGAATCTAATATTAATATTTATTTATCATATATTATTTACTAAATCTTTGATTCGTAAAGATCTTGTGCTTTTAACGATGGCTCCTTTTATCACATTGAAATCATACTAAGATTCATTATTATTTAAGATAATAAAGATTGAGATCCGAAATCAACTATGTGACGCAAATTTTACAACCAAGTTTTTTTTTTTTTTTTTTTTAATTTTGTACTTCGCAAAGTAAAGTTTTCTGTTTCACGCTTTCTTTTAATTTTTATTGTAACAATCAAAAAAGCTTTTAGTTTATTATATTTTTTATTAAATAAATATCAAGCAGAATTTTAAAATTATATAAATATTCCTACTGTTCAAACTGCTATTTGAAAGTATTGATCATCCAGTTCCCTAAAAATTAAACACTCTCTCCGAACACAAAACTTGACTTATTCTAAAATGAGTGCTAGTTTTGATGAGTCTAAAATATGATACCAGTAAAAAACAGTTCATGATATATAACAATAAAGCTACTTTTGTAATAAATATAGCGCATTCCTTTTATGATTAATAGTCCTGGATCTGACAGCACTTCTGTAGGAAAGTTTGAGTAGGGAGAATTTTTTTTCAAAAATGGTTAGTAGGTGTCCTAGAAAGTATTTTGGACTCGGGTGGACATTCGCCACCTGGTCACTTTTCCTGCTATGACGTCATCAAAGATGGCGGCGTCTCGATCACATAAATGCTCATAATTATTTTAATACTTGATATTTTTGCGCGATTCTTTCACATTTTTATACTAATTTATATTAACTAGTTTACTTTTAAGTTACAGTGTTAAAGTTTTCCAGAAAAAATAGTTTAAAAACAATTTATTTTATTGTTTCTTATTTATTTTCCTTTTTTAAAATTCACTCATTATTTTTCAACTGTCAATCGTTGAACAACCGTTTAAAATTACACTCAAAAACTATTTACGTAAAAAATGTTTATTTGCCATTTTCACCTGGTGTGGCTAATCAATCAAAATGTTTATTAGTCGCCCCACTTAGGCGCGCCACTATAGGCGGCGTAGACATAAGATTCGAGAGCGTTGTTATTCTTCGAAGTAGTAAGTTGGCAGCCATTGAATTATATGATGTGTTATGAGTGCGACAGAGGGTGATTCTTGAGATGATGAAACGCTGTTAATCTGAATGTTTCTTTTGTTCGAGATTTATCGAAATAAAATTGAGATATATGGATATTATTAAACTGCCGAGAGTGTCAAAAGACAGCGTAAGAGATCTCAAACCAGTTGAAGAGACTTGAATTATATGTAATAAAAGCGACAATAGTGTGATAAGTACAGAAAATGGTTGTGAAAAAAACAGGGCCGCTGTAAAATTGTGAAATGACGTAGCTACTAAGCGTTTGAACGCGTTAAGTGAGGAAGAGTTGTTGTACTACCATATAAATAATGCATGCTTTAAGCAATACTGTCATTAGAAACCTATTTTACAGCTTCGAAATGAGAAGGAAAAATCAAAGGATGAAGATGAAGGCATCATTACTGCTCAGTCGAATGTGCAAGAAAGTTTAAAGAAATCTAGAACAAAGCGTGCACGTTATCACAGTCCACAAGCAGGAGGTATTCTTCATCGATTACAATTGTGTATCATCTGTAACCCTGTATCATATAATCGCATGTGCGAGAAGTACAGAATAAGTGAGTATCCGAGAGCTAAGGAGTTTTTAAAAGCCACATTATACTTACAAGATGATGTTTTCACTCGCACTAGTGATTTGGAGGATGTATCAAGTGTTTTCGGCGCCGATCTTTTGTGTTTCTAGATATTTATTGAAGTACAAACGAAAATTTAAAGCAGATGACAGGAGTACACCTCCAGTTTCAGAAAAGGTGGCAGCCTTTTCGCTTATAGCTCATGACAACGAATCCGGACTGCATGAAGGCTATGGGTACACGCTCAGTTACATTCGAGACAAGTTTAATATACAAAATGAGGGCATCAAATTCAGCAACAAGGCGCTTAAACTAATGCTGTGTGATTGCTTTCAAAATGACATTACTTTCGCCAAACCTAAAGAGGCAAACAAACCGATTATGTTTTTTTCTGCGAATATTCAAACAGAAGAAGTAGCAGATGTCCTTAGAAGCTGCAATCCTGTAACAGAATGCCCCATTCTACTAAGAGACGCATTGCAGGGGCTACATTTCGAGCTCAGCGATAAATTTGGTGATGCGCAAGACCTTAAAAGATCTTGGACTAAAAGTAAGATACCTGATGTTTTAATAAACTTCTTCAGTACATTATTTGACATAGATCCAAACTCCATGAAAGAAGTTGACAATGTACAAGAAGAGGAAGAAAAGAGGAAGTATTCTCAGAAGTGGTATCTTAAGGCACAAGCGTTATTACAAATAATGTACTATAACATGCATCGTGGAACTAAAAAAAAACTTCTTCACATATGATGGGCGAAGAAATACATGAGAAATGCAAAAGTAAAACATTGATAACAAGCTTGAATCATCTCGGCTTCAGTGTCAGCTACAGTGAAATCATTCGTCACCACGATAATCTTGCACAATATGCTCTTAAACAGTCTCCTATTGCCGTGCCAATGCCCAGTCATTTTAAGACAGATTCATATACGGTTGGCGCTTTCGATAACTTTGACCACGAAAAAGCTACTTTATCCGGTATACGAGGCTCTCATGACAATGTGCGCGTACTATTCCAAGATAAATAGCAAGACATATCAGGTAAACCATGCTCATCGGAAACTGGTATCACACGAGGTATGAGCTATCTGAAAATTGTTCATTGTTCAATGACCAAGGGCTAATGGTAAAACCACAAAAAAGCGCAGTGTTAAAAGAATTGAAAACATCTTATGGTAGCACCAGTGATGATACCTGGTTCAAGTCTGACGACAAAACCTGCTTTATAGTCGACGTCATGAACTCTGTACGAAAGGTTATGACAAATGAAAATAAAACCTTTGGTGGAGCTGTTTCAGCATTTTCGTCATACATCGGGAGCATCACCAAGAACTGTGGAAGAGTAGATTACATTTTTGACAGTTATCGCAAATTATCTCCCAAAAAGTCTGAAAGGGTGCAAAGACAAGGTAGTAGCATCGTTATAGATGTGGTCAAAATCTCAGAAGATCTTCCATTGCCTGTCGAACTCAGCAGCTTTTGGGGTTCTTCAAGAAACAAATTGATGTTGCAAAAGTTCATTGCTGATACAGTCACAGCTTCTTTGACAACATAATACCAACCGCAATTTTAGTGCTTTGCATGGTGATGAAGAGGATGATGTAATATTTAACTGTACATCTGTGCAATGTGGAAAACAGATAAATCACCCAGAATTAAACTGTCTGACAATAGAGGAAACTGACCTCAGAATACATGAAATACACCGCCAGCTCAGTCATTTCCAGCAGAGGACTGCAGTTTCGTGCTTATTAGCACTCATCAGCCCGGCATAGGAGAGTGACTGAGCTGGAGATGGAAAACCTCTAAGGATGCCAAGCGCTTTCTATATTAGCTACCAGTTTGTTTGGCACTCTTGGCTTCCTTTGAGGTTTTCCATCTCCAGCTCAGTCACTCTCCTATGCCGGGCTGATGAGTGCTAATCAGCACGAAACTGCAATCCTCGGCTGGAAATGACTGAGCTGGCGGTGTATTCCTGTATTTCTGCTTTAGCCCTGGCTATTGGGCGGTAATTTACTGTATATGACTTCAGAATGTTTATTCATTCAAAACATGCATCCCTGTGTGGGTTTACTAAAATAGTTATTGTTAGCGCGCCGACACTGATATAATGGTGTTAGCTTTGTTTCACTATTTTACTCTTTATTTGGTGTTCAGGAACTTTGGGTGCGTACTGGAGTTGGTGATTCTACACGATTCTTATCTGTTAATGATATTCACCGAAAAATAGGTGAACTTTCCTGCCATCCACGCACTATCTGGACCAGATTATACAAGTAGATTTGGTACCAAAAAATCTTCTCCTCATTGTGCATCTGTAGAGTATTTGGAGAGTTTTGGCGTATCATCTGACTGGATTTATATAGAGCAAAGCCTTAAATCTGCAGAAAAATACTTAGTGCAAGTACTGCAAAAAGGGTCATTCTGTAAATCTTTAGATGAACTTAGGTTATGGCTGTGTCATCATGCGAAAGGTATTAACACTGATAACTTGCCGCCTACTAGTAGAAGTGCTAAGGGCCACTTATTAAGATCATATTTTTACACATACGTACAACGACATTGTTTTGACGATGTTGCTGTTGACTTAGATCCTTGTGAATTTGGTTTTGCAGTGGTAGATAATGGTTTGATGCCAGAAAATAACTTGCAGAGATTTCCAACTGATTTTATTGGAGCATGTAATTACTTGAAATGTGCCAAATCTTCCTGTACTTGCAGAGCAAATGAAGTAACTTGTTGCTCTTTTTGTAAGTGTAACAGTACGGGTTTGCAACCAACTCGTAACAACCCCTTTTAAATATAATTTTATTAAGTGCAACAAAAAAATAAAAAAAAAGTTATTAAGTTATAGCAGTAGTAAAAATACATTGCTATTCGCCTTAAAAACACCAATTGTAACTTACTGGCCAAATTTTCATTTTGTTGGTTAAGTATTAACATAAATTTGGGCTTATATGGGGACGAAATCGCACGCCCGCCATCTTTGATGACGTCATAGCTAAAAAATGTACGAAATGGCAGATGTCCAAATAAGCTTTAAATACTTTTTAGGACACCTACTAAACATTTCTGAGGAAAAATTCTCCGTACTCAATCTTCCTATCGAAGTACTAAGCATTTATGAGAGCGAGCGGCCGCCATCTTTGATGACGTCATAGCAGGAGAAGTGACCAGGTGGCGGATGTCCACCCGAGTCCGAAATACTTTCTAGGACACCTACTAAACATTTTTGAAAAGAAACTCTCCCTACTCGAACTTTCCTACAGAAGTGCTGTCAGATCCTGGACTATAAAGAGGAAAGAATTTCTGAGAAAGCTATTTTTGTAAAGAATTTTTACATCAAAATTTCAAAGTTAATCGAAGAAAATGAAAGCAACTAGCTAATGTGGAAGCGAGGTTACGCAAAGATTCAAAACAATATTTAATGTTAAAGAGTTGTTTTGATTTTCGAATAGAGCTTTTAAAATTATGAAGAAATACTGAGAACTTCTTTCAAAATCACGAAGATCATTCTTGAAAGTTTACCCTTAACTAGATTGCAAATTGTCTACTAAAACGAGAAAGGGCAAAGTAAAAAGAGAAAAATAATAACAACATTGTTCAGTATAATTAATCTCTTATATGGAAAGCTGTTTAAAAAATGGTTTTGATTTACTAATATTCATTGATACATAAATAATAAAGAGTGTGTTGTGGTTTTTTATATTTATAAGCAGATCACTTATTTTGCTTTTTAGAATTTTAAGCAGCTCCCAGTATTTGTTGCAATGAGCTTCATAATTTTATGTATTAGAGTAAATATGCTAAATTAAGGGTTATACTTTTAAAAGGACTAAATTCCGTAAAAAAAGAAAAAAAAATACTGACACAAAGTACAATTAAAGTCACTTGTTTCGAAGTTGAATTTTCTTCAGACTTAGAAAAATAGTATACTCTCCATATTCAAGCACATATTTGCAATTCATCCTGTAAATTCTCAACTGAATACGTTATATTTTCTTTAAATTTCATAGATATTTCAGTAAAAGTTATATAATACAAATGCATTACGTTTATAATGAAATTTTGTTAGTAATTTAATATAGCAGAGTCTCAAAAACATTAGCCCGAGTGTTCGAGACTCTACAGTACTAACGATAAGAAATTTTCTCTTGTCACCAAATTAAGTCAAGTCATGATTTTCTCGGCCGTCTTTGCAGCCGTAAATCTGAAATTTAAATTTTCAAGAAGTAACGAAATTCTGTAGAACACGTTTTTTAACCTGCATAGTGTCCATGCAATGAAAACAACATCGTGCATCCACACCTATTGCTTAAGAGTGAAGCTGCTATAATTACTATCTTACGGTACGTTTTTCTAAGGGTCGTACGTGATTTCCATAAACGTGGTTAAATGTTGTAACCAAGTAATAAATGGTTACCATAATTTTAATCATATACAGTCGGACCTCTATATATCGAAGTAGCAAATTGCCGGGAAAAAAATTCGATATATAGAAATTTCGATATATGGAAACGATTTTATTTTATCATAAAAATCTCCGAAAACATTAAAATTAGAGCTAATTTTCGCGAATGAAACTCTATTTCTAATTTATACGAGCATCGGATTAAATGAAAATTAATAATTAAAAATTTAACCGAAATTAAAATTTTGCGCTTACGTACATCTTCAGTCTTCGGCAATTCAACTTGATCCGCAACATTAGGGGGATTTTCGTTTTGACAATTTAATCAGAGAAAAGTAAAAAATTATTCTACCTAACTTTTGAATGATTTTTACTGAAGATAAAAGGACTACGAATGAGAATCAACAGACAAAAGGGATAACTTGAAACTGATTTTACAGTGCTACTGGTTAAAACTAAGATTTGAAATAAACTTGAGGGAATTTAAGAACTCCAGAGCGGAACAACGCCTTATCTACACACCCCTCAACCCCAGATTCCTAATGAGTTTCGTAGCAACCTTTAGTGAAGATAATTTTCACCCGTAACCTTCAGTTTTCATGAGACAAACAGTGAAAAAAAAGTGAAAAGAAAATCTATGAATGTCTTGAAAAAAAATTCGATACATAGAGATTTTTTCGATACATAGAAACACTTTTTCTATGTAATGAACATAGAAATTTGCTGGGATTTCGATATGTAGAAAATTTCGATATGTGGAAGTTCGATATATGAAGGTTTGACTGTAGTTCTAAAATTTTCCGTGAGCCGAATAGTTTAAAGAATTTCGTCTCTAAAATTTAGTGTTCTTGTCACGAAGTGCAGTCAAGTCTGATTTTCTCGGTCAACTTCGTCTTTGATATCCTGAAATGTTAACTTGCAAGGGAGAAGAGTAATAATTGTTATTTTAACCTGCGTAGTGTTAATTTTTCTGTTCAACTTCTAGATAAGATTTCTACTATTCACTTAACTATTGATTGGAATTTTAATTTTGTTACATCATGCTTTGAAAAATTAAAGGGGAAGCACTGAATAGTTTAATGGGAACATTGACTTGAAAGAGTGCAATTTTAAGTACAAATCCTCATATTTCATGCTTCATTGTGAACCACCATAGAAGTAACAAATTCAAGAATATTCTAAACAGGCGTAAATGCTGTCATTGGACTTCAAGGTACAGTGACCGCCGCTTATTAAAATCACATCCGTTCTCACGACATTTGATTTTATAAAGTGGCTGATTTTATAAACCGGCATACCTACAAAAAAAAAAAAGAGAAAGGTTTTGAAGTTTAAATACTTTAAAAAAGAAATGAATTACGTCATTTATTTTTGTTTTAAGTATTTCAAAATACAGTTGTCATTTTTAACTAACCTTGATGGTTTTTTTTATTATTTTTTTACACACGGGTCTTAAAATATTGGCGTATTGCTGTTTGGTTAACAGAATTTGAGAGTAAGGATTCAATATGGTTTAAGAGTTTACAAAATAGTAACTTTCAACATTAATGTTTTTCTCTTTGCTCTAAAGTGCATAGTATAACGCAAACATCAAGCGCTTTTCTGACATCTAGTGAAGAGGGGAAATTCGGCAACGAGATTTTTATCTTCTGAGACCGTTTACTTCACTTCTTGGTGCTTCTTTATCAATTTTGTACGCAAGATGTCCAAAAGTGTTTTTATAAAACGGCGATAATGCTTTTATTAAGAGATGGTTTTAACATGTTTTGATATTGCAATGATTCTGTTCTTCCAGATTTGATTTTAAAAAGCGACTGATTTTATAATCCGGTGATTTTATTAGTGGCGGGTACTGTATTTGCATATGTAGACATCCGGATAAAGTGGTTTATTCATGGAAACTCGTAAACATTACTATAATTTCAGTTCAATTGTTTTTGATTATGGTTAAAAAAAATTAATCAAGTATCATAGCAATAAAAAAATCCTAATAATATTTAGAAACTTGCATCATATTATGAATTTTAACATAAGAGTTTTCAAAACTAATTTAATTTGTTTTTCTTATCTAACTTTTTATACATTTACAAATACTTTCGTAGTTCCAGAAACAAATCCGAAAGAAGTAAAACATGACCATTTGACAACTGATCATGGCCTGTAACGAGCTATAGTAGAGTTCTGGAATGTTGAAATAAGCCTTTTTTTTGGGGGGGGGGGGGGAATGGGAAGTCTTCAGAAAATATAAAGGCATATAGAGATACATGGAAGATAAATTTCAATTATTTGTAGAGTTTGTTGATCTTCTTCAATAATATAATTGCAATTTAAACATTGATTCCTTATTTGGAAATATGGTCCATCGACGGAAACTCGCCATAACAACCGGTTGCATGAATAGATCACATGCTAAAATATTTATTTTCAATCTTTATTCTTTATTGAATACATGTATCATAAAAGTGATTACTATTATTCAAAGAAAATATTCTGATTAAATATTTCTATAGTCAATGCACAGTTTTAGTTGAATTACTTTCTAAAAAACTGAAAACTGTTAGGTGGTAAATTTATAGCAACCTTCCCCTAATTTGCAAGAAATAAATAAATTGCACAGAAGTTGCGTAGAGTTAGTGCAAAACAAAATGTAGACTTGTTGTAAAAATTCTTTCGTTATTATAATATTGAATCCTTGCATTATGCCAATTATATTACTGCGCTTGAATAAATAAAGCACTTCATTGCGATTGTCAATTTTGAAGAACACTAACTAAACTGTAGTTAAGTTTTGTTAGGCAACCAATGAATATTTCCTCCTAAAGAACACAGAATGCTTCATTTACAGCTTTAGATACTAGAAATATACCTTACTGAATGCTATTTTTTGTTGATGAATAGCGTTCAAGATTTTATGAAAAAATGAAATAGTTAAATAAATAAGTAAGAAATTTAACAAAGGAAAAAATATCATATCCTGCTGTTTTTATTTATTAATAATATTTTTCACTCAAACAGAAATAAAGAAAATTATTTGCATCATTGCACGTTGGTTCTCCAGTTTGAATTCTTAATCAACATCTTTAAAAATACATCAAAGGTTTTTCTTTTTTTTTCTTTTTTTTATTTTACCGAAGGGTTACACTCTCTGCACTAGTCATGTTGATACGTAATGGAGGAAATGAAAATTAACTATTTTTTATGCAATGCGTGCTATTTTAACATTTTTTTTACATTAGAATTCCTTTCTGCGTCACTGGTGTAATCTTAAAACCACTTCAATGTAAAACTCGAAAGAAACTAATTAATAATTAATAAAAATCAAATTAAGATACATATATTTATAATTAAAGCCTTTTCCTAAACAGTAGGTCATGTTGTTGTTGGCCATGAAAAACAATTTTGTGTGAAGTTTATTCCACTTGCAGTTTTTTCTGTTTCCTGCTTCAATCAAGATGCAGCAGAGGATTTTTTTCTCAAATGATTTTTACCTGACTCGAACATAAAAATAAAATCACGATCAAGAAAATCTAGATTTCCCTTGAAATTTCGAGTTTTAAAAACCAACAGAACTGTTTTTTGTCAGTTCCTCTGATTAAGGTGAAAAACATTTGTTGTACTATACATTTTATAACAGTGATTAAATAACTAACATATCACTTAAAAATGACACACCTAAAACAATTCCTAAATCTGACGACTTTAAACGAAATAAATATTTAAGACACACTACCAACTTTCTTAAAAAATTTTAAAAATGACATTTTATGAGTATTGAAATGCTTCAACCAATGGAATATTTTATGTAGGTGATGAGGATAAATATGTAACATTTCATTTTCATAAAATGACTCAACTTTGTTTATTTGTTAAATATGTAAGGACGCGTTGAGTTCGGGACTATGAAGATACTTTCATAATTGATATCTTTTGGTGCTGAGCTAATCATGATCAAGAAAAAAAATGGAAAATGTCGAGTGTGTTTTTACTGTAATTTACTCAAAAAGAAAGAGGAAGAAGGATAAATACATTTGCTTTCTTGCACGTAGGGCTCTCAAACTTTGATGCTAAATCAACAGATTAAGAAAAAAAGAAGAATATTTTTTAAGGGTTTTTTTTAAACACTTTATAATTCTTGACTTTTAAATTCTTTCTCTTAATAAGAACCCGTAGCATGCATTGAAAGGTGCTAAATAATTTATTCATCTATTGTACTTTAAATCCATTTCAAGTCACCTTAAGTTTTTTTTCTTGAAATCACTCCAGGAAATAAATTTATCAAGCCCCCTTCAGATGGACAGATTAAAAGCTTAACTAAGAATAAGAAAACGAGTGGAAATGAGTTTGAGAGTATTCTTTCTGCTTTGACAAACGGTTTTTCTTCCTCTTGCTTGAAAGAACTCTTCTAATGCAAAAGAAGAGAACTCTTCAAGGAGGAGAAGATGCCTTTTCCTTTCATTTCTTTGTGATGAGGGATGCCGCGTTGTTTACTTTGGCAGAACAACTTCGGCAAAAAATGTTCCTTCTTTGGTTTTTTCAAGTTAGTCTGAAAGTTCGGATGTTTTTATTTCCGCCTTTTGCATTTCAGCAATCAATAATGATTTTGAATACGATTAATCAAACAAATAGTAAAATGCTGTCCTTCAGAAATATTTCTTATGCCGATTAAACTTATCAATTTCCATTCAGGTAAAACATTTTAAAAGTTAAGATAGGCGAACAGTTTAAATATATTTTTCTTCAATATTAA